>NC_090833.1:91161722-91461722 GCF_028021215.1 Eschrichtius robustus
TCCTTCGAGGACCTCATACCTGAAGTTACCCTATCTCAAGGAGAAAGACGGCTTGCATTCCAACTTCCACTAAAGCACAGTGGTCTGTGTAACACTTCAGGCTTTGCGACATGCACAGGGCTCGTAGAGACCTAGGGCAGTCTACTGTCTAGGCACTTCACTACACGTACAACACCCTGTGCAGAAAAATTGATTCTGGGAAGAGCCAAGCAGGTAGCTAGGTCTCTTTTGACCTCTTAGAAACCACAGCTACTTGTGCAGTGTGTCAGTCTGGAAACAGGAACTGATGGGGCTAGCCTTGCTGTCCCATCATGAAAGCTCCTTTTATGCGCCTAGAAGCTAGAAGCTAACTGAAAAACACTGTTGCTGTCGGGCTTATACTCACGACAGGCATGGCTGTGAGAGGGAAAAAGAGGTTTCACGAAGAAACACGTATTCCAGTTTCTGACTCAGAGCTCATCCTGTCCTGTTCTCTAGCTAAAGGGAAACTCAAAGTGAGGCCTAGCTTCGAGGGAGGGCCCTGATATGCCATGCAGCGGAGTAGGCGTGCAGCAGCTTCCCTGAGGCCTTAGCCGCTCTTCTGCTTTAGTTGAACGCTAGTAAGCTTTTCAGGACTCGTAGACCCCTCGCGGCAGCACTCGTTTCCGTACAAGGACTCTGAGTACCCCCAGGCTCCCCTGGGCTTGCTGGGCCACACTCAGACCCGTAGGCCATTCAGGGTGGCCGTGCGTAGGTCGAGTGAAGAGTCATTCGCTGCCCTCTTCCTTGGGCGAGCTAGATATCCCCAGCTCACCAACGGCTTCATGAACACGGTCCTAGCAAGTCCAGCATACCATGGAAGTCGTCCTAGTTGCCCTAGTCTGAGCAGTACTGAGAAAAACTCTCTGCTTACAAGTCCTTCTAGGACCTCATACCTGAAGTCACCGTATCTCAAGGAGAAAGGCAGCTTGCACTGCAACTTCCACTACAGCACAGTTTTGTGTGTGACACTTCAGAATGTTGGGAGAGGCACAGGACCCTAGGAGTCCTAGGGCAGTCTTTCATCTAAGCAGTTCGCTACACGCAGAGCACCTTAGGTAGAAAAGTTGAATAAGGGAAGAGCCAGGGAGGTAGCTAGGTCTCTTTTGACCTGCCAGAAGCCAGAGACACTTACGCTGCGTGTCAACCTGGAGATGGTGCCTGATGGGACTGGCCTTGTTTTCCCACTTTGAAAGCTCTCTTATGCGCCTTGAAGCTCCCTTAAAAACACTGTGGTTGTCAGCCTTATACTCACGGCAGGCATGGCTGTGAGAGGGAAAGAACGGTTTCACGAAGAAACAGGGGTATCCCAGTTTCTCGGTCAGAGCTCATCCTGTCCTGTTCTATAGCTAAAGGGAATCTCAAAGTGAGGCCTAGCTTCGAAGGAGGGCCCTGATACGCCAGGCAGCAGGGTAGGAGTGCGCAGATTCCATGAGGCCTTAGTCGCACTTCTGCCTTAGTGTAACGGTACTAATCTTCTCAGGACTCCTGCTCCATTGCGTCTGAACCCGTTTCCGTACAAAGACACTGAGTTCCCCCCAAGCTCTCCTGAGTTGGAGATCAACATTCAGACACGTAGACCCTTCGGAGTACCCGTGTCTGTGCCGAGTGAAGGGCAGCATGATGCACGCTCCCTCGGGGGAGCTCGATTTCCTCAGCTCACCAACAGCCTCAGGAACACGGTTGTAGTAGGTGCAGCATGGCATGCAAGTCTGCCTGCTTACAGTAGTCCGAGCTGTCCTGAGGAAAACTCTTTGCTTACAATTCCTTCTACCAGCTACTAGCTGAAGTCAACCAACCTCTAGGAGAAAGTCGGCTTGTGGTCCAAGTGCAACTAGAGCACACTTTCTGGTGTAACGCCGCAGGCTTGTGGAAGATGCCCAGGAGCCCTGGACACCTAGGGAATCCTTTCATTGAGGCAGTTCGCTACACGCAGAACACCCTGCATAGAAAAGTGGATTCTCCAAGGACCCAGTGAGGAGCTAGGTCTCTTTTGACCTGTTAGAAACCACAGATGCTTCTTCTGCGTGTCAGCCTGGAAATGGCGGCCTTAGGAGACAAGCCTTGCTTTCCCGTCTTGAAAGCTCCATTCATGCGGCCTTGAAGCTACCTGAAAAACACTGTGGTTGTCGGACTTGTCCTCACTCCAGGCATGGCTCTGGAAGAAAATGAGTTTTCTCGAAAGAAAGAGGGTGCTGCTTCCAGGCCCTGGTGGGGAGCATATCCTGCATTGCACTAGAGCGAAGGGGAATCTCAGCGTGCGCCCTACCCTCGACCTAAGGCTCTGATTTGCCCTCCAGAAGGGTAGTGGTGCAGCATTTCCTTGAGGCCTTAGTCGCAGTTCTGCATTAGTTTAAAGGTACTACTCTTCTCAGGACTCCAGGCCCACTCATGTCAGTACCCATTTCCGTACAAGAACTCTGAGTACCCCAGGACTCCCCTGGGCTTGCTGGGCCACACTCAGACCCGTAGGCCCTTCAGTGTGCCCCTTTTTAGGCCGAGTGAAAGATAACAAACTGCACTCTTTCTTGGGAAAGCCAGATTTCCTCAGCTCACCATCAGCCTCAGGAACACGGCTCTAGCGAGGCCAGCAAACCATGGAAGTCTGCCTCCTCACCCGATTCTGAGCTGTACTGAGTAAAACTCTCTGCTTTGAAGTCCTTCGAGGACCTCATACCTGAAGTTACCCTATCTCAAGGAGAAAGACGGCTTGCATTCCAACTTCCACTAAAGCACAGTGGTCTGTGTAACACTTCAGGCTTTGCGACATGCACAGGGCTCGTAGAGACCTAGGGCAGTCTACTGTCTAGGCACTTCACTACACGTACAACACCCTGTGCAGAAAAATTGATTCTGGGAAGAGCCAAGCAGGTAGCTAGGTCTCTTTTGACCTCTTAGAAACCACAGCTACTTGTGCAGTGTGTCAGTCTGGAAACAGGACCTGATGGGGCTAGCCTTGCTGTCCCATCATGAAAGCTCCTTTTATGCGCCTAGAAGCTAGAAGCTAACTGAAAAACACTGTTGCTGTCGGGCTTATACTCACGACAGGCATGGCTGTGAGAGGGAAAAAGAGGTTTCACGAAGAAACACGTATTCCAGTTTCTGACTCAGAGCTCATCCTGTCCTGTTCTCTAGCTAAAGGGAAACTCAAAGTGAGGCCTAGCTTCGAGGGAGGGCCCTGATATGCCATGCAGCGGAGTAGGCGTGCAGCAGCTTCCCTGAGGCCTTAGCCGCTCTTCTGCTTTAGTTGAACGCTAGTAAGCTTTTCAGGACTCGTAGACCCCTCGCGGCAGCACTCGTTTCCGTACAAGGACTCTGAGTACCCCCAGGCTCCCCTGGGCTTGCTGGGCCACACTCAGACCCGTAGGCCATTCAGGGTGGCCCTGCGTAGGTCGAGTGAAGAGTCATTCGCTGCCCTCTTCCTTGGGCGAGCTAGATATCCCCAGCTCACCAACGGCTTCATGAACACGGTCCTAGCAAGTCCAGCATACCATGGAAGTCGTCCTAGTTGCCCTAGTCTGAGCAGTACTGAGAAAAACTCTCTGCTTACAAGTCCTTCTAGGACCTCATACCTGAAGTCACCGTATCTCAAGGAGAAAGGCAGCTTGCACTGCAACTTCCACTACAGCACAGTTTTGTGTGTGACACTTCAGAATGTTGGGAGAGGCACAGGACCCTAGGAGTCCTAGGGCAGTCTTTCATCTAAGCAGTTCGCTACACGCAGAGCACCTTAGGTAGAAAAGTTGAATAAGGGAAGAGCCAGGGAGGTAGCTAGGTCTCTTTTGACCTGCCAGAAGCCAGAGACACTTACGCTGCGTGTCAACCTGGAGATGGTGCCTGATGGGACTGGCCTTGTTTTCCCACTTTGAAAGCTCCTCTTATGCGCCTTGAAGCTCCCTTAAAAACACTGTGGTTGTCAGCCTTATACTCACGGCAGGCATGGCTGTGAGAGGGAAAGAACGGTTTCACGAAGAAACAGGGTATCCCAGTTTCTCGGTCAGAGCTCATCCTGTCCTGTTCTATAGCTAAAGGGAATCTCAAAGTGAGGCCTAGCTTCCAAGGAGGGCCCTGATACGCCAGGCAGCAGGGTAGGAGTGCGCAGCTTCCATGAGGCCTTAGTCGCACTTCTGCCTTAGTGTAACGGTACTAATCTTCTCAGGACTCCTGCTCCATTGCGTCTGAACCCGTTTCCGTACAAAGACACTGAGTTCCCCCCAAGCTCTCCTGAGTTGGAGATCAACATTCAGACACGTAGACCCTTCGGAGTACCCGTGTCTGTGCCGAGTGAAGGGCAGCATGATGCACGCTCCCTCGGGGGAGCTCGATTTCCTCAGCTCACCAACAGCCTCAGGAACACGGATGTAGTAGGTGCAGCATGGCATGCAAGTCTGCCTGCTTACAGTAGTCCGAGCTGTCCTGAGGAAAACTCTTTGCTTACAATTCCTTCTACCAGCTACTAGCTGAATTCAACCAACCTCTAGGAGAAAGTCGGCTTGTGGTCCAAGTGCAACTAGAGCACACTTTCTGGTGTAACGCCGCAGGCTTGTGGAAGATGCCCAGGAGCCCAGGACACCTAGGGAATCCTTTCATTGAGGCAGTTCGCTACACGCAGAACACCCTGCATAGAAAAGTGGATTCTCCAAGGACCCAGTGAGGAGCTAGGTCTCTTTTGACCTGTTAGAAACCACAGATGCTTCTTCTGCGTGTCAGCCTGGAAATGGCGGCCTTAGGAGACAAGCCTTGCTTTCCCGTCTTGAAAGCTCCATTCATGCGGCCTTGAAGCTACCTGAAAAACACTGTGGTTGTCGGACTTGTCCTCACTCCAGGCATGGCTCTGGAAGAAAATGAGTTTTCTCGAAAGAAAGAGGGTGCTGCTTCCAGGCCCTGGTGGGGAGCATATCCTGCATTGCACTAGAGCGAAGGGGAATCTCAGCGTGCGCCCTACCCTCGACCTAAGGCTCTGATTTGCCCTCCAGAAGGGTAGTGGTGCAGCATTTTCCTTGAGGCCTTAGTCGCAGTTCTGCATTAGTTTAAAGGTACTACTCTTCTCAGGACTCCAGGCCCACTCATGTCAGTACCCATTTCCGTACAAGAACTCTGAGTACCCCAGGACTCCCCTGGGCTTGCTGGGCCACACTCAGACCCGTAGGCCCTTCAGTGTGCCCCTTTTTAGGCCGAGTGAAAGATAACAAACTGCACTCTTTCTTGGGAAAGACAGATTTCCTCAGCTCACCATCAGCCTCAGGAACACGGCTCTAGCGAGGCCAGCAAACCATGGAAGTCTGCCTCCTCACCCGATTCTGAGCTGTACTGAGTAAAACTCTCTGCTTTGAAGTCCTTCGAGGACCTCATACCTGAAGTTACCCTATCTCAAGGAGAAAGACGGCTTGCATTCCAACTTCCACTAAAGCACAGTGGTCTGTGTAACACTTCAGGCTTTGCGACATGCACAGGGCTCGTAGAGACCTAGGGCAGTCTACTGTCTAGGCACTTCACTACACGTACAACACCCTGTGCAGAAAAATTGATTCTGGGAAGAGCCAAGCAGGTAGCTAGGTCTCTTTTGACCTCTTAGAAACCACAGCTACTTGTGCAGTGTGTCAGTCTGGAAACAGGAACTGATGGGGCTAGCCTTGCTGTCCCATCATGAAAGCTCCTTTTATAAGCGCCTAGAAGCTAGAAGCTAACTGAAAAACACTGTTGCTGTCGGGCTTATACTCACGACAGGCATGGCTGTGAGAGGGAAAAAGAGGTTTCACGAAGAAACACGTATTCCAGTTTCTGACTCAGAGCTCATCCTGTCCTGTTCTCTAGCTAAAGGGAAACTCAAAGTGAGGCCTAGCTTCGAGGGAGGGCCCTGATATGCCATGCAGCGGAGTAGGCGTGCAGCAGCTTCCCTGAGGCCTTAGCCGCTCTTCTGCTTTAGTTGAACGCTAGTAAGCTTTTCAGGACTCGTAGACCCCTCGCGGCAGCACACGTTTCCGTACAAGGACTCTGAGTACCCCCAGGCTCCCCTGGGCTTGCTGGGCCACACTCAGACCCGTAGGCCATTCAGGGTGGCCGTGCGTAGGTCGAGTGAAGAGTCATTCGCTGCCCTCTTCCTTGGGCGAGCTAGATATCCCCAGCTCACCAACGGCTTCATGAACACGGTCCTAGCAAGTCCAGCATACCATGGAAGTCGTCCTAGTTGCCCTAGTCTGAGCAGTACTGAGAAAAACTCTCTGCTTACAAGTCCTTCTAGGACCTCATACCTGAAGTCACCGTATCTCAAGGAGAAAGGCAGCTTGCACTGCAACTTCCACTACAGCACAGTTTTGTGTGTGACACTTCAGAATGTTGGGAGAGGCACAGGACCCTAGGAGTCCTAGGGCAGTCTTTCATCTAAGCAGTTCGCTACACGCAGAGCACCTTAGGTAGAAAAGTTGAATAAGGGAAGAGCCAGGGAGGTAGCTAGGTCTCTTTTGACCTGCCAGAAGCCAGAGACACTTACGCTGCGTGTCAACCTGGAGATGGTGCCTGATGGGACTGGCCTTGTTTTCCCACTTTGAAAGCTCCTCTTATGCGCCTTGAAGCTCCCTTAAAAACACTGTGGTTGTCAGCCTTATACTCACGGCAGGCATGGCTGTGAGAGGGAAAGAACGGTTTCACGAAGAAACAGGGTATCCCAGTTTCTCGGTCAGAGCTCATCCTGTCCTGTTCTATAGCTAAAGGGAATCTCAAAGTGAGGCCTAGCTTCCAAGGAGGGCCCTGATACGCCAGGCAGCAGGGTAGGAGTGCGCAGCTTCCATGAGGCCTTAGTCGCACTTCTGCCTTAGTGTAACGGTACTAATCTTCTCAGGACTCCTGCTCCATTGCGTCTGAACCCGTTTCCGTACAAAGACACTGAGTTCCCCCCAAGCTCTCCTGAGTTGGAGATCAACATTCAGACACGTAGACCCTTCGGAGTACCCGTGTCTGTGCCGAGTGAAGGGGAGCATGATGCACGCTCCCTCGGGGGAGCTCGATTTCCTCAGCTCACCAACAGCCTCAGGAACACGGTTGTAGTAGGTGCAGCATGGCATGCAAGTCTGCCTGCTTACAGTAGTCCGAGCTGTCCTGAGGAAAACTCTTTGCTTACAATTCCTTCTACCAGCTACTAGCTGAAGTCAACCAACCTCTAGGAGAAAGTCGGCTTGTGGTCCAAGTGCAACTAGAGCACACTTTCTGGTGTAACGCCGCAGGCTTGTGGAAGATGCCCAGGAGCCCTGGACACCTAGGGAATCCTTTCATTGAGGCAGTTCGCTACACGCAGAACACCCTGCATAGAAAAGTGGATTCTCCAAGGACCCAGTGAGGAGCTAGGTCTCTTTTGACCTGTTAGAAACCACAGATGCTTCTTCTGCGTGTCAGCCTGGAAATGGCGGCCTTAGGAGACAAGCCTTTCTTTCCCGTCTTGAAAGCTCCATTCATGCGGCCTTGAAGCTACCTGAAAAACACTGTGGTTGTCGGACTTGTCCTCACTCCAGGCATGGCTCTGGAAGAAAATGAGTTTTCTCGAAAGAAAGAGGGTGCTGCTTCCAGGCCCTGGTGGGGAGCATATCCTGCATTGCACTAGAGCGAAGGGGAATCTCAGCGTGCGCCCTACCCTCGACCTAAGGCTCTGATTTGCCCTCCAGAAGGGTAGTGGTGCAGCATTTTCCTTGAGGCCTTAGTCGCAGTTCTGCATTAGTTTAAAGGTACTACTCTTCTCAGGACTCCAGGCCCACTCATGTCAGTACCCATTTCCGTACAAGAACTCTGAGTACCCCAGGACTCCCCTGGGCTTGCTGGGCCACACTCAGACCCGTAGGCCCTTCAGTGTGCCCCTTTTTAGGCCGAGTGAAAGATAACAAACTGCACTCTTTCTTGGGAAAGCCAGATTTCCTCAGCTCACCATCAGCCTCAGGAACACGGCTCTAGCGAGGCCAGCAAACCATGGAAGTCTGCCTCCTCACCCGATTCTGAGCTGTACTGAGTAAAACTCTCTGCTTTGAAGTCCTTCGAGGACCTCATACCTGAAGTTACCCTATCTCAAGGAGAAAGACGGCTTGCATTCCAACTTCCACTAAAGCACAGTGGTCTGTGTAACACTTCAGGCTTTGCGACATGCACAGGGCTCGTAGAGACCTAGGGCAGTCTACTGTCTAGGCACTTCACTACACGTACAACACCCTGTGCAGAAAAATTGATTCTGGGAAGAGCCAAGCAGGTAGCTAGGTCTCTTTTGACCTCTTAGAAACCACAGCTACTTGTGCAGTGTGTCAGTCTGGAAACAGGAACTGATGGGGCTAGCCTTGCTGTCCCATCATGAAAGCTCCTTTTATGCGCCTAGAAGCTAGAAGCTAACTGAAAAACACTGTTGCTGTCGGGCTTATACTCACGACAGGCATGGCTGTGAGAGGGAAAAAGAGGTTTCACGAAGAAACACGTATTCCAGTTTCTGACTCAGAGCTCATCCTGTCCTGTTCTCTAGCTAAAGGGAAACTCAAAGTGAGGCCTAGCTTCGAGGGAGGGCCCTGATATGCCATGCAGCGGAGTAGGCGTGCAGCAGCTTCCCTGAGGCCTTAGCCGCTCTTCTGCTTTAGTTGAACGCTAGTAAGCTTTTCAGGACTCGTAGACCCCTCGCGGCAGCACTCGTTTCCGTACAAGGACTCTGAGTACCCCCAGGCTCCCCTGGGCTTGCTGGGCCACACTCAGACCCGTAGGCCATTCAGGGTGGCCGTGCGTAGGTCGAGTGAAGAGTCATTCGCTGCCCTCTTCCTTGGGCGAGCTAGATATCCCCAGCTCACCAACGGCTTCATGAACACGGTCCTAGCAAGTCCAGCATACCATGGAAGTCGTCCTAGTTGCCCTAGTCTGAGCAGTACTGAGAAAAACTCTCTGCTTACAAGTCCTTCTAGGACCTCATACCTGAAGTCACCGTATCTCAAGGAGAAAGGCAGCTTGCACTGCAACTTCCACTACAGCACAGTTTTGTGTGTGACACTTCAGAATGTTGGGAGAGGCACAGGACCCTAGGAGTCCTAGGGCAGTCTTTCATCTAAGCAGTTCGCTACACGCAGAGCACCTTAGGTAGAAAAGTTGAATAAGGGAAGAGCCAGGGAGGTAGCTAGGTCTCTTTTGACCTGCCAGAAGCCAGAGACACTTACGCTGCGTGTCAACCTGGAGATGGTGCCTGATGGGACTGGCCTTGTTTTCCCACTTTGAAAGCTCCTCTTATGCGCCTTGAAGCTCCCTTAAAAACACTGTGGTTGTCAGCCTTATACTCACGGCAGGCATGGCTGTGAGAGGGAAAGAACGGTTTCACGAAGAAACAGGGTATCCCAGTTTCTCGGTCAGAGCTCATCCTGTCCTGTTCTATAGCTAAAGGGAATCTCAAAGTGAGGCCTAGCTTCGAAGGAGGGCCCTGATACGCCAGGCAGCAGGGTAGGAGTGCGCAGATTCCATGAGGCCTTAGTCGCACTTCTGCCTTAGTGTAACGGTACTAATCTTCTCAGGACTCCTGCTCCATTGCGTCTGAACCCGTTTCCGTACAAAGACACTGAGTTCCCCCCAAGCTCTCCTGAGTTGGAGATCAACATTCAGACACGTAGACCCTTCGGAGTACCCGTGTCTGTGCCGAGTGAAGGGCAGCATGATGCACGCTCCCTCGGGGGAGCTCGATTTCCTCAGCTCACCAACAGCCTCAGGAACACGGTTGTAGTAGGTGCAGCATGGCATGCAAGTCTGCCTGCTTACAGTAGTCCGAGCTGTCCTGAGGAAAACTCTTTGCTTACAATTCCTTCTACCAGCTACTAGCTGAAGTCAACCAACCTCTAGGAGAAAGTCGGCTTGTGGTCCAAGTGCAACTAGAGCACACTTTCTGGTGTAACGCCGCAGGCTTGTGGAAGATGCCCAGGAGCCCTGGACACCTAGGGAATCCTTTCATTGAGGCAGTTCGCTACACGCAGAACACCCTGCATAGAAAAGTGGATTCTCCAAGGACCCAGTGAGGAGCTAGGTCTCTTTTGACCTGTTAGAAACCACAGATGCTTCTTCTGCGTGTCAGCCTGGAAATGGCGGCCTTAGGAGACAAGCCTTGCTTTCCCGTCTTGAAAGCTCCATTCATGCGGCCTTGAAGCTACCTGAAAAACACTGTGGTTGTCGGACTTGTCCTCACTCCAGGCATGGCTCTGGAAGAAAATGAGTTTTCTCGAAAGAAAGAGGGTGCTGCTTCCAGGCCCTGGTGGGGAGCATATCCTGCATTGCACTAGAGCGAAGGGGAATCTCAGCGTGCGCCCTACCCTCGACCTAAGGCTCTGATTTGCCCTCCAGAAGGGTAGTGGTGCAGCATTTTCCTTGAGGCCTTAGTCGCAGTTCTGCATTAGTTTAAAGGTACTACTCTTCTCAGGACTCCAGGCCCACTCATGTCAGTACCCATTTCCGTACAAGAACTCTGAGTACCCCAGGACTCCCCTGGGCTTGCTGGGCCACACTCAGACCCGTAGGCCCTTCAGTGTGCCCCTTTTTAGGCCGAGTGAAAGATAACAAACTGCACTCTTTCTTGGGAAAGCCAGATTTCCTCAGCTCACCATCAGCCTCAGGAACACGGCTCTAGCGAGGCCAGCAAACCATGGAAGTCTGCCTCCTCACCCGATTCTGAGCTGTACTGAGTAAAACTCTCTGCTTTGAAGTCCTTCGAGGACCTCATACCTGAAGTTACCCTATCTCAAGGAGAAAGACGGCTTGCATTCCAACTTCCACTAAAGCACAGTGGTCTGTGTAACACTTCAGGCTTTGCGACATGCACAGGGCTCGTAGAGACCTAGGGCAGTCTACTGTCTAGGCACTTCACTACACGTACAACACCCTGTGCAGAAAAATTGATTCTGGGAAGAGCCAAGCAGGTAGCTAGGTCTCTTTTGACCTCTTAGAAACCACAGCTACTTGTGCAGTGTGTCAGTCTGGAAACAGGACCTGATGGGGCTAGCCTTGCTGTCCCATCATGAAAGCTCCTTTTATGCGCCTAGAAGCTAGAAGCTAACTGAAAAACACTGTTGCTGTCGGGCTTATACTCACGACAGGCATGGCTGTGAGAGGGAAAAAGAGGTTTCACGAAGAAACACGTATTCCAGTTTCTGACTCAGAGCTCATCCTGTCCTGTTCTCTAGCTAAAGGGAAACTCAAAGTGAGGCCTAGCTTCGAGGGAGGGCCCTGATATGCCATGCAGCGGAGTAGGCGTGCAGCAGCTTCCCTGAGGCCTTAGCCGCTCTTCTGCTTTAGTTGAACGCTAGTAAGCTTTTCAGGACTCGTAGACCCCTCGCGGCAGCACTCGTTTCCGTACAAGGACTCTGAGTACCCCCAGGCTCCCCTGGGCTTGCTGGGCCACACTCAGACCCGTAGGCCATTCAGGGTGGCCCTGCGTAGGTCGAGTGAAGAGTCATTCGCTGCCCTCTTCCTTGGGCGAGCTAGATATCCCCAGCTCACCAACGGCTTCATGAACACGGTCCTAGCAAGTCCAGCATACCATGGAAGTCGTCCTAGTTGCCCTAGTCTGAGCAGTACTGAGAAAAACTCTCTGCTTACAAGTCCTTCTAGGACCTCATACCTGAAGTCACCGTATCTCAAGGAGAAAGGCAGCTTGCACTGCAACTTCCACTACAGCACAGTTTTGTGTGTGACACTTCAGAATGTTGGGAGAGGCACAGGACCCTAGGAGTCCTAGGGCAGTCTTTCATCTAAGCAGTTCGCTACACGCAGAGCACCTTAGGTAGAAAAGTTGAATAAGGGAAGAGCCAGGGAGGTAGCTAGGTCTCTTTTGACCTGCCAGAAGCCAGAGACACTTACGCTGCGTGTCAACCTGGAGATGGTGCCTGATGGGACTGGCCTTGTTTTCCCACTTTGAAAGCTCCTCTTATGCGCCTTGAAGCTCCCTTAAAAACACTGTGGTTGTCAGCCTTATACTCACGGCAGGCATGGCTGTGAGAGGGAAAGAACGGTTTCACGAAGAAACAGGGTATCCCAGTTTCTCGGTCAGAGCTCATCCTGTCCTGTTCTATAGCTAAAGGGAATCTCAAAGTGAGGCCTAGCTTCCAAGGAGGGCCCTGATACGCCAGGCAGCAGGGTAGGAGTGCGCAGCTTCCATGAGGCCTTAGTCGCACTTCTGCCTTAGTGTAACGGTACTAATCTTCTCAGGACTCCTGCTCCATTGCGTCTGAACCCGTTTCCGTACAAAGACACTGAGTTCCCCCCAAGCTCTCCTGAGTTGGAGATCAACATTCAGACACGTAGACCCTTCGGAGTACCCGTGTCTGTGCCGAGTGAAGGGCAGCATGATGCACGCTCCCTCGGGGGAGCTCGATTTCCTCAGCTCACCAACAGCCTCAGGAACACGGTTGTAGTAGGTGCAGCATGGCATGCAAGTCTGCCTGCTTACAGTAGTCCGAGCTGTCCTGAGGAAAACTCTTTGCTTACAATTCCTTCTACCAGCTACTAGCTGAAGTCAACCAACCTCTAGGAGAAAGTCGGCTTGTGGTCCAAGTGCAACTAGAGCACACTTTCTGGTGTAACGCCGCAGGCTTGTGGAAGATGCCCAGGAGCCCTGGACACCTAGGGAATCCTTTCATTGAGGCAGTTCGCTACACGCAGAACACCCTGCATAGAAAAGTGGATTCTCCAAGGACCCAGTGAGGAGCTAGGTCTCTTTTGACCTGTTAGAAACCACAGATGCTTCTTCTGCGTGTCAGCCTGGAAATGGCGGCCTTAGGAGACAAGCCTTGCTTTCCCGTCTTGAAAGCTCCATTCATGCGGCCTTGAAGCTACCTGAAAAACACTGTGGTTGTCGGACTTGTCCTCACTCCAGGCATGGCTCTGGAAGAAAATGAGTTTTCTCGAAAGAAAGAGGGTGCTGCTTCCAGGCCCTGGTGGGGAGCATATCCTGCATTGCACTAGAGCGAAGGGGAATCTCAGCGTGCGCCCTACCCTCGACCTAAGGCTCTGATTTGCCCTCCAGAAGGGTAGTGGTGCAGCATTTTCCTTGAGGCCTTAGTCGCAGTTCTGCATTAGTTTAAAGGTACTACTCTTCTCAGGACTCCAGGCCCACTCATGTCAGTACCCATTTCCGTACAAGAACTCTGAGTACCCCAGGACTCCCCTGGGCTTGCTGGGCCACACTCAGACCCGTAGGCCCTTCAGTGTGCCCCTTTTTAGGCCGAGTGAAAGATAACAAACTGCACTCTTTCTTGGGAAAGCCAGATTTCCTCAGCTCACCATCAGCCTCAGGAACACGGCTCTAGCGAGGCCAGCAAACCATGGAAGTCTGCCTCCTCACCCGATTCTGAGCTGTACTGAGTAAAACTCTCTGCTTTGAAGTCCTTCGAGGACCTCATACCTGAAGTTACCCTATCTCAAGGAGAAAGACGGCTTGCATTCCAACTTCCACTAAAGCACAGTGGTCTGTGTAACACTTCAGGCTTTGCGACATGCACAGGGCTCGTAGAGACCTAGGGCAGTCTACTGTCTAGGCACTTCACTACACGTACAACACCCTGTGCAGAAAAATTGATTCTGGGAAGAGCCAAGCAGGTAGCTAGGTCTCTTTTGACCTCTTAGAAACCACAGCTACTTGTGCAGTGTGTCAGTCTGGAAACAGGAACTGATGGGGCTAGCCTTGCTGTCCCATCATGAAAGCTCCTTTTATAAGCGCCTAGAAGCTAGAAGCTAACTGAAAAACACTGTTGCTGTCGGGCTTATACTCACGACAGGCATGGCTGTGAGAGGGAAAAAGAGGTTTCACGAAGAAACACGTATTCCAGTTTCTGACTCAGAGCTCATCCTGTCCTGTTCTCTAGCTAAAGGGAAACTCAAAGTGAGGCCTAGCTTCGAGGGAGGGCCCTGATATGCCATGCAGCGGAGTAGGCGTGCAGCAGCTTCCCTGAGGCCTTAGCCGCTCTTCTGCTTTAGTTGAACGCTAGTAAGCTTTTCAGGACTCGTAGACCCCTCGCGGCAGCACACGTTTCCGTACAAGGACTCTGAGTACCCCCAGGCTCCCCTGGGCTTGCTGGGCCACACTCAGACCCGTAGGCCATTCAGGGTGGCCGTGCGTAGGTCGAGTGAAGAGTCATTCGCTGCCCTCTTCCTTGGGCGAGCTAGATATCCCCAGCTCACCAACGGCTTCATGAACACGGTCCTAGCAAGTCCAGCATACCATGGAAGTCGTCCTAGTTGCCCTAGTCTGAGCAGTACTGAGAAAAACTCTCTGCTTACAAGTCCTTCTAGGACCTCATACCTGAAGTCACCGTATCTCAAGGAGAAAGGCAGCTTGCACTGCAACTTCCACTACAGCACAGTTTTGTGTGTGACACTTCAGAATGTTGGGAGAGGCACAGGACCCTAGGAGTCCTAGGGCAGTCTTTCATCTAAGCAGTTCGCTACACGCAGAGCACCTTAGGTAGAAAAGTTGAATAAGGGAAGAGCCAGGGAGGTAGCTAGGTCTCTTTTGACCTGCCAGAAGCCAGAAACACTTACGCTGCGTGTCAACCTGGAGATGGTGCCTGATGGGACTGGCCTTGTTTTCCCACTTTGAAAGCTCCTCTTATGCGCCTTGAAGCTCCCTTAAAAACACTGTGGTTGTCAGCCTTATACTCACGGCAGGCATGGCTGTGAGAGGGAAAGAACGGTTTCACGAAGAAACAGGGTATCCCAGTTTCTCGGTCAGAGCTCATCCTGTCCTGTTCTATAGCTAAAGGGAATCTCAAAGTGAGGCCTAGCTTCCAAGGAGGGCCCTGATACGCCAGGCAGCAGGGTAGGAGTGCGCAGCTTCCATGAGGCCTTAGTCGCACTTCTGCCTTAGTGTAACGGTACTAATCTTCTCAGGACTCCTGCTCCATTGCGTCTGAACCCGTTTCCGTACAAAGACACTGAGTTCCCCCCAAGCTCTCCTGAGTTGGAGATCAACATTCAGACACGTAGACCCTTCGGAGTACCCGTGTCTGTGCCGAGTGAAGGGCAGCATGATGCACGCTCCCTCGGGGGAGCTCGATTTCCTCAGCTCACCAACAGCCTCAGGAACACGGTTGTAGTAGGTGCAGCATGGCATGCAAGTCTGCCTGCTTACAGTAGTCCGAGCTGTCCTGAGGAAAACTCTTTGCTTACAATTCCTTCTACCAGCTACTAGCTGAAGTCAACCAACCTCTAGGAGAAAGTCGGCTTGTGGTCCAAGTGCAACTAGAGCACACTTTCTGGTGTAACGCCGCAGGCTTGTGGAAGATGCCCAGGAGCCCTGGACACCTAGGGAATCCTTTCATTGAGGCAGTTCGCTACACGCAGAACACCCTGCATAGAAAAGTGGATTCTCCAAGGACCCAGTGAGGAGCTAGGTCTCTTTTGACCTGTTAGAAACCACAGATGCTTCTTCTGCGTGTCAGCCTGGAAATGGCGGCCTTAGGAGACAAGCCTTGCTTTCCCGTCTTGAAAGCTCCATTCATGCGGCCTTGAAGCTACCTGAAAAACACTGTGGTTGTCGGACTTGTCCTCACTCCAGGCATGGCTCTGGAAGAAAATGAGTTTTCTCGAAAGAAAGAGGGTGCTGCTTCCAGGCCCTGGTGGGGAGCATATCCTGCATTGCACTAGAGCGAAGGGGAATCTCAGCGTGCGCCCTACCCTCGACCTAAGGCTCTGATTTGCCCTCCAGAAGGGTAGTGGTGCAGCATTTTCCTTGAGGCCTTAGTCGCAGTTCTGCATTAGTTTAAAGGTACTACTCTTCTCAGGACTCCAGGCCCACTCATGTCAGTACCCATTTCCGTACAAGAACTCTGAGTACCCCAGGACTCCCCTGGGCTTGCTGGGCCACACTCAGACCCGTAGGCCCTTCAGTGTGCCCCTTTTTAGGCCGAGTGAAAGATAACAAACTGCACTCTTTCTTGGGAAAGCCAGATTTCCTCAGCTCACCATCAGCCTCAGGAACACGGCTCTAGCGAGGCCAGCAAACCATGGAAGTCTGCCTCCTCACCCGATTCTGAGCTGTACTGAGTAAAACTCTCTGCTTTGAAGTCCTTCGAGGACCTCATACCTGAAGTTACCCTATCTCAAGGAGAAAGACGGCTTGCATTCCAACTTCCACTAAAGCACAGTGGTCTGTGTAACACTTCAGGCTTTGCGACATGCACAGGGCTCGTAGAGACCTAGGGCAGTCTACTGTCTAGGCACTTCACTACACGTACAACACCCTGTGCAGAAAAATTGATTCTGGGAAGAGCCAAGCAGGTAGCTAGGTCTCTTTTGACCTCTTAGAAACCACAGCTACTTGTGCAGTGTGTCAGTCTGGAAACAGGAACTGATGGGGCTAGCCTTGCTGTCCCATCATGAAAGCTCCTTTTATGCGCCTAGAAGCTAGAAGCTAACTGAAAAACACTGTTGCTGTCGGGCTTATACTCACGACAGGCATGGCTGTGAGAGGGAAAAAGAGGTTTCACGAAGAAACACGTATTCCAGTTTCTGACTCAGAGCTCATCCTGTCCTGTTCTCTAGCTAAAGGGAAACTCAAAGTGAGGCCTAGCTTCGAGGGAGGGCCCTGATATGCCATGCAGCGGAGTAGGCGTGCAGCAGCTTCCCTGAGGCCTTAGCCGCTCTTCTGCTTTAGTTGAACGCTAGTAAGCTTTTCAGGACTCGTAGACCCCTCGCGGCAGCACTCGTTTCCGTACAAGGACTCTGAGTACCCCCAGGCTCCCCTGGGCTTGCTGGGCCACACTCAGACCCGTAGGCCATTCAGGGTGGCCCTGCGTAGGTCGAGTGAAGAGTCATTCGCTGCCCTCTTCCTTGGGCGAGCTAGATATCCCCAGCTCACCAACGGCTTCATGAACACGGTCCTAGCAAGTCCAGCATACCATGGAAGTCGTCCTAGTTGCCCTAGTCTGAGCAGTACTGAGAAAAACTCTCTGCTTACAAGTCCTTCTAGGACCTCATACCTGAAGTCACCGTATCTCAAGGAGAAAGGCAGCTTGCACTGCAACTTCCACTACAGCACAGTTTTGTGTGTGACACTTCAGAATGTTGGGAGAGGCACAGGACCCTAGGAGTCCTAGGGCAGTCTTTCATCTAAGCAGTTTGCTACACGCAGAGCACCTTAGGTAGAAAAGTTGAATAAGGGAAGAGCCAGGGAGGTAGCTAGGTCTCTTTTGACCTGCCAGAAGCCAGAGACACTTACGCTGCGTGTCAACCTGGAGATGGTGCCTGATGGGACTGGCCTTGTTTTCCCACTTTGAAAGCTCCTCTTATGCGCCTTGAAGCTCCCTTAAAAACACTGTGGTTGTCAGCCTTATACTCACGGCAGGCATGGCTGTGAGAGGGAAAGAACGGTTTCACGAAGAAACAGGGTATCCCAGTTTCTCGGTCAGAGCTCATCCTGTCCTGTTCTATAGCTAAAGGGAATCTCAAAGTGAGGCCTAGCTTCGAAGGAGGGCCCTGATACGCCAGGCAGCAGGGTAGGAGTGCGCAGATTCCATGAGGCCTTAGTCGCACTTCTGCCTTAGTGTAACGGTACTAATCTTCTCAGGACTCCTGCTCCATTGCGTCTGAACCCGTTTCCGTACAAAGACACTGAGTTCCCCCCAAGCTCTCCTGAGTTGGAGATCAACATTCAGACACGTAGACCCTTCGGAGTACCCGTGTCTGTGCCGAGTGAAGGGCAGCATGATGCACGCTCCCTCGGGGGAGCTCGATTTCCTCAGCTCACCAACAGCCTCAGGAACACGGTTGTAGTAGGTGCAGCATGGCATGCAAGTCTGCCTGCTTACAGTAGTCCGAGCTGTCCTGAGGAAAACTCTTTGCTTACAATTCCTTCTACCAGCTACTAGCTGAATTCAACCAACCTCTAGGAGAAAGTCGGCTTGTGGTCCAAGTGCAACTAGAGCACACTTTCTGGTGTAACGCCGCAGGCTTGTGGAAGATGCCCAGGAGCCCAGGACACCTAGGGAATCCTTTCATTGAGGCAGTTCGCTACACGCAGAACACCCTGCATAGAAAAGTGGATTCTCCAAGGACCCAGTGAGGAGCTAGGTCTCTTTTGACCTGTTAGAAACCACAGATGCTTCTTCTGCGTGTCAGCCTGGAAATGGCGGCCTTAGGAGACAAGCCTTTCTTTCCCGTCTTGAAAGCTCCATTCATGCGGCCTTGAAGCTACCTGAAAAACACTGTGGTTGTCGGACTTGTCCTCACTCCAGGCATGGCTCTGGAAGAAAATGAGTTTTCTCGAAAGAAAGAGGGTGCTGCTTCCAGGCCCTGGTGGGGAGCATATCCTGCATTGCACTAGAGCGAAGGGGAATCTCAGCGTGCGCCCTACCCTCGACCTAAGGCTCTGATTTGCCCTCCAGAAGGGTAGTGGTGCAGCATTTTCCTTGAGGCCTTAGTCGCAGTTCTGCATTAGTTTAAAGGTACTACTCTTCTCAGGACTCCAGGCCCACTCATGTCAGTACCCATTTCCGTACAAGAACTCTGAGTACCCCAGGACTCCCCTGGGCTTGCTGGGCCACACTCAGACCCGTAGGCCCTTCAGTGTGCCCCTTTTTAGGCCGAGTGAAAGATAACAAACTGCACTCTTTCTTGGGAAAGCCAGATTTCCTCAGCTCACCATCAGCCTCAGGAACACGGCTCTAGCGAGGCCAGCAAACCATGGAAGTCTGCCTCCTCACCCGATTCTGAGCTGTACTGAGTAAAACTCTCTGCTTTGAAGTCCTTCGAGGACCTCATACCTGAAGTTACCCTATCTCAAGGAGAAAGACGGCTTGCATTCCAACTTCCACTAAAGCACAGTGGTCTGTGTAACACTTCAGGCTTTGCGACATGCACAGGGCTCGTAGAGACCTAGGGCAGTCTACTGTCTAGGCACTTCACTACACGTACAACACCCTGTGCAGAAAAATTGATTCTGGGAAGAGCCAAGCAGGTAGCTAGGTCTCTTTTGACCTCTTAGAAACCACAGCTACTTGTGCAGTGTGTCAGTCTGGAAACAGGACCTGATGGGGCTAGCCTTGCTGTCCCATCATGAAAGCTCCTTTTATGCGCCTAGAAGCTAGAAGCTAACTGAAAAACACTGTTGCTGTCGGGCTTATACTCACGACAGGCATGGCTGTGAGAGGGAAAAAGAGGTTTCACGAAGAAACACGTATTCCAGTTTCTGACTCAGAGCTCATCCTGTCCTGTTCTCTAGCTAAAGGGAAACTCAAAGTGAGGCCTAGCTTCGAGGGAGGGCCCTGATATGCCATGCAGCGGAGTAGGCGTGCAGCAGCTTCCCTGAGGCCTTAGCCGCTCTTCTGCTTTAGTTGAACGCTAGTAAGCTTTTCAGGACTCGTAGACCCCTCGCGGCAGCACTCGTTTCCGTACAAGGACTCTGAGTACCCCCAGGCTCCCCTGGGCTTGCTGGGCCACACTCAGACCCGTAGGCCATTCAGGGTGGCCGTGCGTAGGTCGAGTGAAGAGTCATTCGCTGCCCTCTTCCTTGGGCGAGCTAGATATCCCCAGCTCACCAACGGCTTCATGAACACGGTCCTAGCAAGTCCAGCATACCATGGAAGTCGTCCTAGTTGCCCTAGTCTGAGCAGTACTGAGAAAAACTCTCTGCTTACAAGTCCTTCTAGGACCTCATACCTGAAGTCACCGTATCTCAAGGAGAAAGGCAGCTTGCACTGCAACTTCCACTACAGCACAGTTTTGTGTGTGACACTTCAGAATGTTGGGAGAGGCACAGGACCCTAGGAGTCCTAGGGCAGTCTTTCATCTAAGCAGTTCGCTACACGCAGAGCACCTTAGGTAGAAAAGTTGAATAAGGGAAGAGCCAGGGAGGTAGCTAGGTCTCTTTTGACCTGCCAGAAGCCAGAGACACTTAGGCTGCGTGTCAACCTGGAGATGGTGCCTGATGGGACTGGCCTTGTTTTCCCACTTTGAAAGCTCCTCTTATGCGCCTTGAAGCTCCCTTAAAAACACTGTGGTTGTCAGCCTTATACTCACGGCAGGCATGGCTGTGAGAGGGAAAGAACGGTTTCACGAAGAAACAGGGTATCCCAGTTTCTCGGTCAGAGCTCATCCTGTCCTGTTCTATAGCTAAAGGGAATCTCAAAGTGAGGCCTAGCTTCGAAGGAGGGCCCTGATACGCCAGGCAGCAGGGTAGGAGTGCGCAGCTTCCATGAGGCCTTAGTCGCACTTCTGCCTTAGTGTAACGGTACTAATCTTCTCAGGACTCCTGCTCCATTGCGTCTGAACCCGTTTCCGTACAAAGACACTGAGTTCCCCCCAGGCTCTCCTGAGTTGGAGATCAACATTCAGACACGTAGACCCTTCGGAGTACCCGTGTCTGTGCCGAGTGAAGGGCAGCATGATGCACGCTCCCTCGGGGGAGCTCGATTTCCTCAGCTCACCAACAGCCTCAGGAACACGGTTGTAGTAGGTGCAGCATGGCATGCAAGTCTGCCTGCTTACAGTAGTCCGAGCTGTCCTGAGGAAAACTCTTTGCTTACAATTCCTTCTACCAGCTACTAGCTGAATTCAACCAACCTCTAGGAGAAAGTCGGCTTGTGGTCCAAGTGCAACTAGAGCACACTTTCTGGTGTAACGCCGCAGGCTTGTGGAAGATGCCCAGGAGCCCTGGACACCTAGGGAATCCTTTCATTGAGGCAGTTCGCTACACGCAGAACACCCTGCATAGAAAAGTGGATTCTCCAAGGACCCAGTGAGGAGCTAGGTCTCTTTTGACCTGTTAGAAACCACAGATGCTTCTTCTGCGTGTCAGCCTGGAAATGGCGGCCTTAGGAGACAAGCCTTGCTTTCCCGTCTTGAAAGCTCCATTCATGCGGCCTTGAAGCTACCTGAAAAACACTGTGGTTGTCGGACTTGTCCTCACTCCAGGCATGGCTCTGGAAGAAAATGAGTTTTCTCGAAAGAAAGAGGGTGCTGCTTCCAGGCCCTGGTGGGGAGCATATCCTGCATTGCACTAGAGCGAAGGGGAATCTCAGCGTGCGCCCTACCCTCGACCTAAGGCTCTGATTTGCCCTCCAGAAGGGTAGTGGTGCAGCATTTTCCTTGAGGCCTTAGTCGCAGTTCTGCATTAGTTTAAAGGTACTACTCTTCTCAGGACTCCAGGCCCACTCATGTCAGTACCCATTTCCGTACAAGAACTCTGAGTACCCCAGGACTCCCCTGGGCTTGCTGGGCCACACTCAGACCCGTAGGCCCTTCAGTGTGCCCCTTTTTAGGCCGAGTGAAAGATAACAAACTGCACTCTTTCTTGGGAAAGCCAGATTTCCTCAGCTCACCATCAGCCTCAGGAACACGGCTCTAGCGAGGCCAGCAAACCATGGAAGTCTGCCTCCTCACCCGATTCTGAGCTGTACTGAGTAAAACTCTCTGCTTTGAAGTCCTTCGAGGACCTCATACCTGAAGTTACCCTATCTCAAGGAGAAAGACGGCTTGCATTCCAACTTCCACTAAAGCACAGTAGTCTGTGTAACACTTCAGGCTTTGCGACATGCACAGGGCTCGTAGAGACCTAGGGCAGTCTACTGTCTAGGCACTTCACTACACGTACAACACCCTGTGCAGAAAAATTGATTCTGGGAAGAGCCAAGCAGGTAGCTAGGTCTCTTTTGACCTCTTAGAAACCACAGCTACTTGTGCAGTGTGTCAGTCTGGAAACAGGACCTGATGGGGCTAGCCTTGCTGTCCCATCATGAAAGCTCCTTTTATGCGCCTAGAAGCTAGAAGCTAACTGAAAAACACTGTTGCTGTCGGGCTTATACTCACGACAGGCATGGCTGTGAGAGGGAAAAAGAGGTTTCACGAAGAAACACGTATTCCAGTTTCTGACTCAGAGCTCATCCTGTCCTGTTCTCTAGCTAAAGGGAAACTCAAAGTGAGGCCTAGCTTCGAGGGAGGGCCCTGATATGCCATGCAGCGGAGTAGGCGTGCAGCAGCTTCCCTGAGGCCTTAGCCGCTCTTCTGCTTTAGTTGAACGCTAGTAAGCTTTTCAGGACTCGTAGACCCCTCGCGGCAGCACTCGTTTCCGTACAAGGACTCTGAGTACCCCCAGGCTCCCCTGGGCTTGCTGGGCCACACTCAGACCCGTAGGCCATTCAGGGTGGCCGTGCGTAGGTCGAGTGAAGAGTCATTCGCTGCCCTCTTCCTTGGGCGAGCTAGATATCCCCAGCTCACCAACGGCTTCATGAACACGGTCCTAGCAAGTCCAGCATACCATGGAAGTCGTCCTAGTTGCCCTAGTCTGAGCAGTACTGAGAAAAACTCTCTGCTTACAAGTCCTTCTAGGACCTCATACCTGAAGTCACCGTATCTCAAGGAGAAAGGCAGCTTGCACTGCAACTTCCACTACAGCACAGTTTTGTGTGTGACACTTCAGAATGTTGGGAGAGGCACAGGACCCTAGGAGTCCTAGGGCAGTCTTTCATCTAAGCAGTTCGCTACACGCAGAGCACCTTAGGTAGAAAAGTTGAATAAGGGAAGAGCCAGGGAGGTAGCTAGGTCTCTTTTGACCTGCCAGAAGCCAGAGACACTTACGCTGCGTGTCAACCTGGAGATGGTGCCTGATGGGACTGGCCTTGTTTTCCCACTTTGAAAGCTCCTCTTATGCGCCTTGAAGCTCCCTTAAAAACACTGTGGTTGTCAGCCTTATACTCACGGCAGTCATGGCTGTGAGAGGGAAAGAACGGTTTCACGAAGAAACAGGGTATCCCAGTTTCTCGGTCAGAGCTCATCCTGTCCTGTTCTATAGCTAAAGGGAATCTCAAAGTGAGGCCTAGCTTCGAAGGAGGGCCCTGATACGCCAGGCAGCAGGGTAGGAGTGCGCAGCTTCCATGAGTCCTTAGTCGCACTTCTGCCTTAGTGTAACGGTACTAATCTTCTCAGGACTCCTGCTCCATTGCGTCTGAACCCGTTTCCGTACAAAGACACTGAGTTCCCCCCAGGCTCTCCTGAGTTGGAGATCAACATTCAGACACGTAGACCCTTCGGAGTACCCGTGTCTGTGCCGAGTGAAGGGCAGCATGATGCACGCTCCCTCGGGGGAGCTCGATTTCCTCTGCTCACCAACAGCCTCAGGAACACGGTTGTAGTAGGTGCAGCATGGCATGCAAGTCTGCCTGCTTACAGTAGTCCGAGCTGTCCTGAGGAAAACTCTTTGCTTACAATTCCTTCTACCAGCTACTAGCTGAAGTCAACCAACCTCTAGGAGAAAGTCGGCTTGTGGTCCAAGTGCAACTAGAGCACACTTTCTGGTGTAATGCCGCAGGCTTGTGGAAGATGCCCAGGAGCCCTGGACACCTAGGGAATCCTTTCATTGAGGCAGTTCGCTACACGCAGAACACCCTGCATAGAAAAGTGGATTCTCCAAGGACCCAGTGAGGAGCTAGGTCTCTTTTGACCTGTTAGAAACCACAGATGCTTCTTCTGCGTGTCAGCCTGGAAATGGCGGCCTTAGGAGACAAGCCTTGCTTTCCCGTCTTGAAAGCTCCATTCATGCGGCCTTGAAGCTACATGAAAAACACTGTGGTTGTCGGACTTGTCCTCACTCCAGGCATGGCTCTGGAAGAAAATGAGTTTTCTCGAAAGAAAGAGGGTGCTGCTTCCAGGCCCTGGTGGGGAGCATATCCTGCATTGCACTAGAGCGAAGGGGAATCTCAGCGTGCGCCCTACCCTCGACCTAAGGCTCTGATTTGCCCTCCAGAAGGGTAGTGGTGCAGCATTTTCCTTGAGGCCTTAGTCGCAGTTCTGCATTAGTTTAAAGGTACTACTCTTCTCAGGACTCCAGGCCCACTCATGTCAGTACCCATTTCCGTACAAGAACTCTGAGTACCCCAGGACTCCCCTGGGCTTGCTGGGCCACACTCAGACCCGTAGGCCCTTCAGTGTGCCCCTTTTTAGGCCGAGTGAAAGATAACAAACTGCACTCTTTCTTGGGAAAGCCAGATTTCCTCAGCTCACCATCAGCCTCAGGAACACGGCTCTAGCGAGGCCAGCAAACCATGGAAGTCTGCCTCCTCACCCGATTCTGAGCTGTACTGAGTAAAACTCTCTGCTTTGAAGTCCTTCGAGGAACTCATACCTGAAGTTACCCTATCTCAAGGAGAAAGACGGCTTGCATTCCAACTTCCACTAAAGCACAGTGGTCTGTGTAACACTTCAGGCTTTGCGACATGCACAGGGCTCGTAGAGACCTAGGGCAGTCTACTGTCTAGGCACTTCACTACACGTACAACACCCTGTGCAGAAAAATTGATTCTGGGAAGAGCCAAGCAGGTAGCTAGGTCTCTTTTGACCTCTTAGAAACCACAGCTACTTGTGCAGTGTATCAGTCTGGAAACAGGACCTGATGGGGATAGCCTTGCTGTCCCATCATGAAAGCTCCTTTTATGCGCCTAGAAGCTAGAAGCTAACTGAAAAACACTGTTGCTGTCGGGCTTATACTCACGACAGGCATGGCTGTGAGAGGGAAAAAGAGGTTTCACGAAGAAACACGTATTCCAGTTTCTGACTCAGAGCTCATCCTGTCCTGTTCTCTAGCTAAAGGGAAACTCAAAGTGAGGCCTAGCTTCGAGGGAGGGCCCTGATATGCCATGCAGCGGAGTAGGCGTGCAGCAGCTTCCCTGAGGCCTTAGCCGCTCTTCTGCTTTAGTTGAACGCTAGTAAGCTTTTCAGGACTCGTAGACCCCTCGCGGCAGCACTCGTTTCCGTACAAGGACCCTGAGTACCCCCAGGCTCCCCTGGGCTTGCTGGGCCACACTCAGACCCGTAGGCCATTCAGGGTGGCCCTGCGTAGGTCGAGTGAAGAGTCACACGCTGCCCTCTTCCTTGGGCGAGCTAGGTATCCCCAGCTCACCAACGGCTTCATGAACACGGTCCTAGCAAGTCCAGCATACCATGGAAGTCGTCCTAGTTGCCCTAGTCTGAGCGGTACTGAGAAAAACTCTCTGCTTACAAGTCCTTCTAGGACCTCATACCTGAAGTCACCGTATCTCAAGGAGAAAGGCAGCTTGCACTGCAACTTCCACTACAGCACAGTTTTGTGTGTGACACTTCAGAATGTTGGGAGAGGCACAGGACCCTAGGAGTCCTAGGGCAGTCTTTCATCTAAGCAGTTCGCTACACGCAGAGCACCTTAGGTAGAAAAGTTGAATAAGGGGAGAGCCAGGGAGGTAGCTAGGTCTCTTTTGACCTGCCAGAAGCCAGAGACACTTACGCTGCGTGTCAACCTGGAGATGGTGCCTGATGGGACTGGCCTTGTTTTCCCACTTTGAAAGCTCCTCTTATGCGCCTTGAAGCTCCCTTAAAAACACTGTGGTTGTCAGCCTTATACTCACGGCAGGCATGGCTGTGAGAGGGAAAGAACGGTTTCACGAAGAAACAGGGTATCCCAGTTTCTCGGTCAGAGCTCATCCTGTCCTGTTCTATAGCTAAAGGGAATCTCAAAGTGAGGCCTAGCTTCCAAGGAGGGCCCTGATACGCCAGGCAGCAGGGTAGGAGTGTGCAGCTTCCATGAGGCTTTAGTCGCACTTCTGCCTTAATGTAACGGTACTAATCTTCTCAGGACTCCTGCTCCATTGCGTCTGAACCCGTTTCCGTACAAAGACACTGAGTTCCCCCCAGGCTCTCCTGAGTTGGAGATCAACATTCAGACACGTAGACCCTTCGGAGTACCCGTGTCTGTGCCGAGTGAAGGGCAGCATGATGCACGCTCCCTCGGGGGAGCTCGATTTCCTCAGCTCACCAACAGCCTCAGGAACACGGTTGTAGTAGGTGCAGCATGCCATGCAAGTCTGCCTGCTTACACTAGTCCGAGTTGCCCTGAGGAAAACTCTTTGCTTACAATTCCTTCTACCAGCTCCTAGCTGAATTCAACCAACCTCTAGGAGAAAGTCGGCTTGTGGTCCAAGTGCAACTAGAGCACACTTTCTGGTGTAACGCCGCAGGCTTGTGGAAGATGCCCAGGAACCCAGGACACCTAGGGAATCCTTTCATTGAGGCAGTTCGCTACACGCAGAACACCCTGCATAGAAAAGTGGATTCTCCAAGGACCCAGTGAGGAGCTAGGTCTCTTTTGACCTGTTAGAAACAACAGATGCTTCTTCTGCGTGTCAGCCTGGAAATGGCGGCCTTAGGAGACAAGCCTTTCTTTCCCGTCTTGAAAGCTCCATTCATGCGGCCTTGAAGCTACCTGAAAAACACTGTGGTTGTCGGACTTGTCCTCACTCCAGGCATGGCTCTGGAAGAAAATGAGTTTTCTCGAAAGAAAGAGGGTGCTGCTTCCAGGCCCTGGTGGGGAGCATATCCTGCATTGCACTAGAGCGAAGGGGAATCTCAGCGTGCGCCCTACCCTCGACCTAAGGCTCTGATTTGCCCTCCAGAAGGGTAGTGGTGCAGCATTTTCCTTGAGGCCTTAGTCGCAGTTCTGCATTAGTTTAAAGGTACTACTCTTCTCAGGACTCCAGGCCCACTCATGTCAGTACCCATTTCCGTACAAGAACTCTGAGTACCCCAGGACTCCCCTGGGCTTGCTGGGCAACACTCAGACCCGTAGGCCGTTCAGTGTGCCCCTTTTTAGGCCGAGTGAAAGATAACAAACTGCACTCTTTCTTGGGAAAGCCAGATTTCCTCAGCTCACCATCAGCCTCAGGAACACGGCTCTAGCGAGGCCAGCAAACCATGGAAGTCTGCCTCCTCACCCGATTCTGAGCTGTACTGAGTAAAACTCTCTGCTTTGAAGTCCTTCGAGGACCTCATACCTGAAGTTACCCTATCTCAAGGAGAAAGACGGCTTGCATTCCAACTTCCACTAAAGCACAGTAGTCTGTGTAACACTTCAGGCTTTGCGACATGCACAGGGCTCCTAGAGACCTAGGGCAGTCTACTGTCTAGGCACTTCACTACACGTACAACACCCTGTGCAGAAAAATTGATTCTGGGAAGAGCCAAGCAGGTAGCTAGGTCTCTTTTGACCTCTTAGAAACCACAGCTACTTGTGCAGTGTGTCAGTCTGGAAACAGGACCTGATGGGGCTAGCCTTGCTGTCCCATCATGAAAGCTCCTTTTATGCGCCTAGAAGCTAGAAGCTAACTGAAAAACACTGTTGCTGTCGGGCTTATACTCACGACAGGCATGGCTGTGAGAGGGAAAAAGAGGTTTCACGAAGAAACACGTATTCCAGTTTCTGACTCAGAGCTCATCCTGTCCTGTTCTCTAGCTAAAGGGAAACTCAAAGTGAGGCCTAGCTTCGAGGGAGGGCCCTGATATGCCATGCAGCGGAGTAGGCGTGCAGCAGCTTCCCTGAGGCCTTAGCCGCTCTTCTGCTTTAGTTGAACGCTAGTAAGCTTTTCAGGACTCGTAGACCCCTCGCGGCAGCACTCGTTTCCGTACAAGGACTCTGAGTACCCCCAGGCTCCCCTGGGCTTGCTGGGCCACACTCAGACCCGTAGGCCATTCAGGGTGGCCGTGCGTAGGTCGAGTGAAGAGTCATTCGCTGCCCTCTTCCTTGGGCGAGCTAGATATCCCCAGCTCACCAACGGCTTCATGAACACGGTCCTAGCAAGTCCAGCATACCATGGAAGTCGTCCTAGTTGCCCTAGTCTGAGCAGTACTGAGAAAAACTCTCTGCTTACAAGTCCTTCTAGGACCTCATACCTGAAGTCACCGTATCTCAAGGAGAAAGGCAGCTTGCACTGCAACTTCCACTACAGCACAGTTTTGTGTGTGACACTTCAGAATGTTGGGAGAGGCACAGGACCCTAGGAGTCCTAGGGCAGTCTTTCATCTAAGCAGTTCGCTACACGCAGAGCACCTTAGGTAGAAAAGTTGAATAAGGGAAGAGCCAGGGAGGTAGCTAGGTCTCTTTTGACCTGCCAGAAGCCAGAGACACTTACGCTGCGTGTCAACCTGGAGATGGTGCCTGATGGGACTGGCCTTGTTTTCCCACTTTGAAAGCTCCTCTTATGCGCCTTGAAGCTCCCTTAAAAACACTGTGGTTGTCAGCCTTATACTCACGGCAGGCATGGCTGTGAGAGGGAAAGAACGGTTTCACGAAGAAACAGGGTATCCCAGTTTCTCGGTCAGAGCTCATCCTGTCCTGTTCTATAGCTAAAGGGAATCTCAAAGTGAGGCCTAGCTTCCAAGGAGGGCCCTGATACGCCAGGCAGCAGGGTAGGAGTGCGCAGCTTCCATGAGGCCTTAGTCGCACTTCTGCCTTAGTGTAACGGTACTAATCTTCTCAGGACTCCTGCTCCATTGCGTCTGAACCCGTTTCCGTACAAAGACACTGAGTTCCCCCCAAGCTCTCCTGAGTTGGAGATCAACATTCAGACACGTAGACCCTTCGGAGTACCCGTGTCTGTGCCGAGTGAAGGGCAGCATGATGCACGCTCCCTCGGGGGAGCTCGATTTCCTCAGCTCACCAACAGCCTCAGGAACACGGTTGTAGTAGGTGCAGCATGCCATGCAAGTCTGCCTGCTTACAGTAGTCCGAGCTGTCCTGAGGAAAACTCTTTGCTTACAATTCCTTCTACCAGCTCCTAGCTGAAGTCAACCAACCTCTAGGAGAAAGTCGGCTTGTGGTCCAAGTGCAACTAGAGCACACTTTCTGGTGTAACGCCGCAGGCTTGTGGAAGATGCCCAGGAGCCCTGGACACCTAGGGAATCCTTTCATTGAGGCAGTTCGCTACACGCAGAACACCCTGCATAGAAAAGTGGATTCTCCAAGGACCCAGTGAGGAGCTAGGTCTCTTTTGACCTGTTAGAAACAACAGATGCTTCTTCTGCGTGTCAGCCTGGAAATGGCGGCCTTAGGAGACAAGCCTTGCTTTCCCGTCTTGAAAGCTCCATTCATGCGGCCTTGAAGCTACCTGAAAAACACTGTGGTTGTCGGACTTGTCCTCACTCCAGGCATGGCTCTGGAAGAAAATGAGTTTTCTCGAAAGAAAGAGGGTGCTGCTTCCAGGCCCTGGTTGGGATCATATCCTGCATTGCACTAGAGCGAAGGGGAATCTCAGCGTGCGCCCTACCCTCGACCTAAGGCTCTGATTTGCCCTCCAGAAGGGTAGTGGTGCAGCATTTTCCTTGAGGCCTTAGTCGCAGTTCTGCATTAGTTTAAAGGTACTACTCTTCTCAGGACTCCAGGCCCACTCATGACAGTACCCATTTCCGTACAAGAACTCTGAGTACCCCAGGACTCCCCTGGGCTTGCTGGGCCACACTCAGACCCGTAGGCCCTTCAGTGTGCCCCTTTTTAGGCCGAGTGAAAGATAACAAACTGCACTCTTTCTTGGGAAAGCCAGATTTCCTCAGCTCACCATCAGCCTCAGGAACACGGCTCTAGCGAGGCCAGCAAACCATGGAAGTCTGCCTCCTCACCCGATTCTGAGCTGTACTGAGTAAAACTCTCTGCTTTGAAGTCCTTCGAGGACCTCATACCTGAAGTTACCCTATCTCAAGGAGAAAGACGGCTTGCATTCCAACTTCCACTAAAGCACAGTGGTCTGTGTAACACTTCAGGCTTTGCGACATGCACAGGGCTCGTAGAGACCTAGGGCAGTCTACTGTCTAGGCACTTCACTACACGTACAACACCCTGTGCAGAAAAATTGATTCTGGGTAGAGCCAAGCAGGTAGCTAGGTCTCTTTTGACCTCTTAGAAACCACAGCTACTTGTGCAGTGTGTCAGTCTGGAAACAGGACCTGATGGGGCTAGCCTTGCTGTCCCATCATGAAAGCTCCTTTTATGCGCCTAGAAGCTAGAAGCTAACTGAAAAACACTGTTGCTGTCGGGCTTATACTCACGACAGGCATGGCTGTGAGAGGGAAAAAGAGGTTTCACGAAGAAACACGTATTCCAGTTTCTGACTCAGAGCTCATCCTGTCCTGTTCTCTAGCTAAAGGGAAACTCAAAGTGAGGCCTAGCTTCGAGGGAGGGCCCTGATATGCCATGCAGCGGAGTAGGCGTGCAGCAGCTTCCCTGAGGCCTTAGCCGCTCTTCTGCTTTAGTTGAACGCTAGTAAGCTTTTCAGGACTCGTAGACACCTCGCGGCAGCACTCGTTTCCGTACAAGGACCCTGAGTACCCCCAGGCTCCCCTGGGCTTGCTGGGCCACACTCAGACCCGTAGGCCATTCAGGGTGGCCCTGCGTAGGTCGATTGAAGAGTCATTCGCTGCCCTCTTCCTTGGGCGAGCTAGGTATCCCCAGCTCACCAACGGCTTCATGAACACGGTCCTAGCAAGTCCAGCATACCATGGAAGTCGTCCTAGTTGCCCTAGTCTGAGCGGTACTGAGAAAAACTCTCTGCTTACAAGTCCTTCTAGGACCTCATACCTGAAGTCACCGTATCTCAAGGAGAAAGGCAGCTTGCACTGCAACTTCCACTACAGCACAGTTTTGTGTGTGACACTTCAGAATGTTGGGAGAGGCACAGGACCCTAGGAGTCCTAGGGCAGTCTTTCATCTAAGCAGTTCGCTACACGCAGAGCACCTTAGGTAGAAAAGTTGAATAAGGGGAGAGCCAGGGAGGTAGTTGGTCTCTTTTGACCTGCCAGAAGCCAGAGACACTTACGCTGCGTGTCAACCTGGAGATGGTGCCTGATGGGACTGGCCTTGTTTTCCCACTTTGAAAGCTCCTCTTATGCGCCTTGAAGCTCCCTTAAAAACACTGTGGTTGTCAGCCTTATACTCACGGCAGGCATGGCTGTGAGAGGGAAAGAACGGTTTCACGAAGAAACAGGGTATCCCAGTTTCTCGGTCAGAGCTCATCCTGTCCTGTTCTATAGCTAAAGGGAATCTCAAAGTGAGGCCTAGCTTCGAAGGAGGGCCCTGATACGCCAGGCAGCAGGGTAGGAGTGTGCAGCTTCCATGAGGCTTTAGTCGCACTTCTGCCTTAGTGTAACGGTACTAATCTTCTCAGGACTCCTGCTCCATTGCGTCTGAACCCGTTTCCGTACAAAGACACTGAGTTCCCCCCAGGCTCTCCTGAGTTGGAGATCAACATTCAGACACGTAGACCCTTCGGAGTACCCGTGTCTGTGCCGAGTGAAGGGCAGCATGATGCACGCTCCCTCGGGGGAGCTCGATTTCCTCAGCTCACCAACAGCCTCAGGAACACGGTTGTAGTAGGTGCAGCATGCCATGCAAGTCTGCCTGCTTACACTAGTCCGAGTTGTCCTGAGGAAAACTCTTTGCTTACAATTCCTTCTACCAGCTCCTAGCTGAATTCAACCAACCTCTAGGAGAAAGTCGGCTTGTGGTCCAAGTGCAACTAGAGCACACTTTCTGGTGTAACGCCGCAGGCTTGTGGAAGATGCCCAGGAACCCAGGACACCTAGGGAATCCTTTCATTGAGGCAGTTCGCTACACGCAGAACACCCTGCATAGAAAAGTGGATTCTCCAAGGACCCAGTGAGGAGCTAGGTCTCTTTTGACCTGTTAGAAACAACAGATGCTTCTTCTGCGTGTCAGCCTGGAAATGGCGGCCTTAGGAGACAAGCCTTTCTTTCCCGTCTTGAAAGCTCCATTCATGCGGCCTTGAAGCTACCTGAAAAACACTGTGGTTGTCGGACTTGTCCTCACTCCAGGCATGGCTCTGGAAGAAAATGAGTTTTCTCGAAAGAAAGAGGGTGCTGCTTCCAGGCCCTGGTGGGGAGCATATCCTGCATTGCACTAGAGCGAAGGGGAATCTCAGCGTGCGCCCTACCCTCGACCTAAGGCTCTGATTTGCCCTCCAGAAGGGTAGTGGTGCAGCATTTTCCTTGAGGTCTTATTCGCAGTTCTGCATTAATTTAAAGGTACTACTCTTCTCAGGACTCCAGGCCCACTCATGTCAGTACCCATTTCCGTACAAGAACTCTGAGTACCCCAGGACTCCCCTGGGCTTGCTGGGCCACACTCAGACCCGTAGGCCGTTCAGTGTGCCCCGTTTTAGGCCGAGTGAAAGATAACAAACTGCACTCTTTCTTGGGAAAGCCAGATTTCCTCAGCTCACCATCAGCCTCAGGAACACGGCTCTAGCGAGGCCAGCAAACCATGGAAGTCTGCCTCCTCACCCGATTCTGAGCTGTACTGAGTAAAACTCTCTGCTTTGAAGTCCTTCGAGGACCTCATACCTGAAGTTACCCTATCTCAAGGAGAAAGACGGCTTGCATTCCAACTTCCACTAAAGCACAGTAGTCTGTGTAACACTTCAGGCTTTGCGACATGCACAGGGCTCGTAGAGACCTAGGGCAGTCTACTGTCTAGGCACTTTACTACACGTACAACACCCTGTGCAGAAAAATTGATTCTGGGAAGAGCCAAGCAGGTAGCTAGGTCTCTTTTGACCTCTTAGAAACCACAGCTACTTGTGCAGTGTGTCAGTCTGGAAACAGGACCTGATGGGGCTAGCCTTGCTGTCCCATCATGAAAGCTCCTTTTATGCGCCTAGAAGCTAGAAGCTAACTGAAAAACACTGTTGCTGTCGGGCTTATACTCACGACAGGCATGGCTGTGAGAGGGAAAAAGAGGTTTCACGAAGAAACACGTATTCCAGTTTCTGACTCAGAGCTCATCCTGTCCTGTTCTCTAGCTAAAGGGAAACTCAAAGTGAGGCCTAGCTTCGAGGGAGGGCCCTGATATGCCATGCAGCGGAGTAGGCGTGCAGCAGCTTCCCTGAGGCCTTAGCCGCTCTTCTGCTTTAGTTGAACGCTAGTAAGCTTTTCAGGACTCGTAGACCCCTCGCGGCAGCACTCGTTTCCGTACAAGGACTCTGAGTACCCCCAGGCTCCCCTGGGCTTGCTGGGCCACACTCAGACCCGTAGGCCATTCAGGGTGGCCCTGCGTAGGTCGAGTGAAGAGTCATTCGCTGCCCTCTTCCTTGGGCGAGCTAGATATCCCCAGCTCACCAACGGCTTCATGAACACGGTCCTAGCAAGTCCAGCATACCATGGAAGTCGTCCTAGTTGCCCTAGTCTGAGCAGTACTGAGAAAAACTCTCTGCTTACAAGTCCTTCTAGGACCTCATACCTGAAGTCACCGTATCTCAAGGAGAAAGGCAGCTTGCACTGCAACTTCCACTACAGCACAGTTTTGTGTGTGACACTTCAGAATGTTGGGAGAGGCACAGGACCCTAGGAGTCCTAGGGCAGTCTTTCATCTAAGCAGTTCGCTACACGCAGAGCACCTTAGGTAGAAAAGTTGAATAAGGGAAGAGCCAGGGAGGTAGCTAGGTCTCTTTTGACCTGCCAGAAGCCAGAGACACTTACGCTGCGTGTCAACCTGGAGATGGTGCCTGATGGGACTGGCCTTGTTTTCCCACTTTGAAAGCTCCTCTTATGCGCCTTGAAGCTCCCTTAAAAACACTGTGGTTGTCAGCCTTATACTCACGGCAGTCATGGCTGTGAGAGGGAAAGAACGGTTTCACGAAGAAACAGGGTATCCCAGTTTCTCGGTCAGAGCTCATCCTGTCCTGTTCTATAGCTAAAGGGAATCTCAAAGTGAGGCCTAGCTTCGAAGGAGGGCCCTGATACGCCAGGCAGCAGGGTAGGAGTGCGCAGCTTCCATGAGTCCTTAGTCGCACTTCTGCCTTAGTGTAACGGTACTAATCTTCTCAGGACTCCTGCTCCATTGCGTCTGAACCCGTTTCCGTACAAAGACACTGAGTTCCCCCCAGGCTCTCCTGAGTTGGAGATCAACATTCAGACACGTAGACCCTTCGGAGTACCCGTGTCTGTGCCGAGTGAAGGGCAGCATGATGCACGCTCCCTCGGGGGAGCTCGATTTCCTCTGCTCACCAACAGCCTCAGGAACACGGTTGTAGTAGGTGCAGCATGGCATGCAAGTCTGCCTGCTTACAGTAGTCCGAGCTGTCCTGAGGAAAACTCTTTGCTTACAATTCCTTCTACCAGCTACTAGCTGAAGTCAACCAACCTCTAGGAGAAAGTCGGCTTGTGGTCCAAGTGCAACTAGAGCACACTTTCTGGTGTAATGCCGCAGGCTTGTGGAAGATGCCCAGGAGCCCTGGACACCTAGGGAATCCTTTCATTGAGGCAGTTCGCTACACGCAGAACACCCTGCATAGAAAAGTGGATTCTCCAAGGACCCAGTGAGGAGCTAGGTCTCTTTTGACCTGTTAGAAACCACAGATGCTTCTTCTGCGTGTCAGCCTGGAAATGGCGGCCTTAGGAGACAAGCCTTGCTTTCCCGTCTTGAAAGCTCCATTCATGCGGCCTTGAAGCTACATGAAAAACACTGTGGTTGTCGGACTTGTCCTCACTCCAGGCATGGCTCTGGAAGAAAATGAGTTTTCTCGAAAGAAAGAGGGTGCTGCTTCCAGGCCCTGGTGGGGATCATATCCTGCATTGCACTAGAGCGAAGGGGAATCTCAGCGTGCGCCCTACCCTCGACCTAAGGCTCTGATTTGCCCTCCAGAAGGGTAGTGGTGCAGCATTTTCCTTGAGGCCTTAGTCGCAGTTCTGCATTAGTTTAAAGGTACTACTCTTCTCAGGACTCCAGGCCCACTCATGTCAGTACCCATTTCCGTACAAGAACTCTGAGTACCCCAGGACTCCGCTGGGCTTGCTGGGCCACACTCAGACCCGTAGGCCCTTCAGTGTGCCCCTTTTTAGGCCGAGTGAAAGATAACAAACTGCACTCTTTCTTGGGAAAGCCAGATTTCCTCAGCTCACCATCAGCCTCAGGAACACGGCTCTAGCGAGGCCAGCAAACCATGGAAGTCTGCCTCCTCACCCGATTCTGAGCTGTACTGAGTAAAACTCTCTGCTTTGAAGTCCTTCGAGGAACTCATACCTGAAGTTACCCTATCTCAAGGAGAAAGACGGCTTGCATTCCAACTTCCACTAAAGCACAGTGGTCTGTGTAACACTTCAGGCTTTGCGACATGCACAGGGCTCGTAGAGACCTAGGGCAGTCTACTGTCTAGGCACTTCACTACACGTACAACACCCTGTGCAGAAAAATTGATTCTGGGAAGAGCCAAGCAGGTAGCTAGGTCTCTTTTGACCTCTTAGAAACCACAGCTACTTGTGCAGTGTGTCAGTCTGGAAACAGGACCTGATGGGGCTAGCCTTGCTGTCCCATCATGAAAGATCCTTTTATGCGCCTAGAAGCTAGAAGTTAACTGAAAAACACTGTTGCTGTCGGGCTTATACTCACGACAGGCATGGCTGTGAGAGGGAAAAAGAGGTTTCACGAAGAAACACGTATTCCAGTTTCTGACTCAGAGCTCATCCTGTCCTGTTCTCTAGCTAAAGGGAAACTCAAAGTGAGGCCTAGCTTCGAGGGAGGGCCCTGATATGCCATGCAGCGGAGTAGGCGTGCAGCAGCTTCCCTGAGGCCTTAGCCGCTCTTCTGCTTTAGTTGAACGCTAGTAAGCTTTTCAGGACTCGTAGACCCCTCGCGGCAGCACTCGTTTCCGTACAAGGACCCTGAGTACCCCCAGGCTCCCCTGGGCTTGCTGGGCCACACTCAGACCCGTAGGCCATTCTGGGTGGCCCTGCGTAGGTCGAGTGAAGAGTCACACGCTGCCCTCTTCCTTGGGCGAGCTAGGTATCCCCAGCTCACCAACGGCTTCATGAACACGGTCCTAGCAAGTCCAGCATACCATGGAAGTCGTCCTAGTTGCCCTAGTCTGAGCGGTACTGAGAAAAACTCTCTGCTTACAAGTCCTTCTAGGACCTCATACCTGAAGTCACCGTATCTCAAGGAGAAAGGCAGCTTGCACTGCAACTTCCACTACAGCACAGTTTTGTGTGTGACACTTCAGAATGTTGGGAGAGGCACAGGACCCTAGGAGTCCTAGGGCAGTCTTTCATCTAAGCAGTTCGCTACACGCAGAGCACCTTAGGTAGAAAAGTTGAATAAGGGAAGAGCCAGGGAGGTAGCTAGGTCTCTTTTGACCTGCCAGAAGCCAGAGACACTTACGCTGCGTGTCAACCTGGAGATGGTGCCTGATGGGACTGGCCTTGTTTTCCCACTTTGAAAGCTCCTCTTATGCGCCTTGAAGCTCCCTTAAAAACACTGTGGTTGTCAGCCTTATACTCACGGCAGGCATGGCTGTGAGAGGGAAAGAACGGTTTCACGAAGAAACAGGGTATCCCAGTTTCTCGGTCAGAGCTCATCCTGTCCTGTTCTATAGCTAAAGGGAATCTCAAAGTGAGGCCTAGCTTCCAAGGAGGGCCCTGATACGCCAGGCAGCAGGGTAGGAGTGTGCAGCTTCCATGAGGCTTTACTCGCACTTCTGCCTTAATGTAACGGTACTAATCTTCTCAGGACTCCTGCTCCATTGCGTCTGAACCCGTTTCCGTACAAAGACACTGAGTTCCCCCCAGGCTCTCCTGAGTTGGAGATCAACATTCAGACACGTAGACCCTTCGGAGTACCCGTGTCTGTGCCGAGTGAAGGGCAGCATGATGCACGCTCCCTCGGGGGAGCTCGATTTCCTCAGCTCACCAACAGCCTCTGGAACACGGTTGTAGTAGGCGCAGCATGCCATGCAAGTCTGCCTGCTTACAGTAGTCTGAGTTGTCCTGAGGAAAACTCTTTGCTTACAATTCCTTCTACCAGCTCCTAGCTGAATTCAACCAACCTCTAGGAGAAAGTCGGCTTGTGGTCCAAGTGCAACTAGAGCACACTTTCTGGTGTAACGCCGCAGGCTTGTGGAAGATGCCCAGGAGCCCAGGACACCTAGGGAATCCTTTCATTGAGGCAGTTCGCTACACGCAGAACACCCTGCATAGAAAAGTGGATTCTCCAAGGACCCAGTGAGGAGCTAGGTCTCTTTTGACCTGTTAGAAACCACAGATGCTTCTTCTGCGTGTCAGCCTGGAAATGGCGGCCTTAGGTGACAAGCCTTTCTTTCCCGTCTTGAAAGCTCCATTCATGCGGCCTTGAAGCTACCTGAAAAACACTGTGGTTGTCGGACTTGTCCTCACTCCAGGCATGGCTCTGGAAGAAAATGAGTTTTCTCGAAAGAAAGAGGGTGCTGCTTCCAGGCCCTGGTGGGGAGCATATCCTGCATTGCACTAGAGCGAAGGGGAATCTCAGCGTGCGCCCTACCCTCGACCTAAGGCTCTGATTTGCCCTCCAGAAGGGTAGTGGTGCAGCATTTTCCTTGAGGCCTTAGTCGCAGTTCTGCATTAGTTTAAAGGTACTACTCTTCTCAGGACTCCAGGCCCACTCATGTCAGTACCCATTTCCGTACAAGAACTCTGAGTACCCCAGGACTCCCCTGGGCTTGCTGGGCCACACTCAGACCCGTAGGCCCTTCAGTGTGCCCCTTTTTAGGCCGAGTGAAAGATAACAAACTGCACTCTTTCTTGGGAAAGCCAGATTTCCTCAGCTCACCATCAGCCTCAGGAACACGGCTCTAGCGAGGCCAGCAAACCATGGAAGTCTGCCTCCTCACCCGATTCTGAGCTGTACTGAGTAAAACTCTCTGCTTTGAAGTCCTTCGAGGACCTCATACCTGAAGTTACCCTATCTCAAGGAGAAAGACGGCTTGCATTCCAACTTCCACTAAAGCACAGTGGTCTGTGTGACACTTCAGGCTTTGCGACATGCACAGGGCTCGTAGAGACCTAGGGCAGTCTACTGTCTAGGCACTTCACTACACGTACAACACCCTGTGCAGAAAAATTGATTCTGGGAAGAGCCAAGCAGGTAGCTAGGTCTCTTTTGACCTCTTAGAAACCACAGCTACTTGTGCAGTGTGTCAGTCTGGAAACAGGACCTGATGGGGCTAGCCTTGCTGTCCCATAATGAAAGCTCCTTTTATGCGCCTAGAAGCTAGAAGCTAACTGAAAAACACTGTTGCTGTCGGGCTTATACTCACGACAGGCATGGCTGTGAGAGGGAAAAAGAGGTTTCACGAAGAAACACGTATTCCAGTTTCTGACTCAGAGCTCATCCTGTCCTGTTCTCTAGCTAAAGGGAAACTCAAAGTGAGGCCTAGCTTCGAGGGAGGGCCCTGATATGCCATGCAGCGGAGTAGGCGTGCAGCAGCTTCCCTGAGGCCTTAGCCGCTCTTCTGCTTTAGTTGAACGCTAGTAAGCTTTTCAGGACTCGTAGACCCTCGCGGCAGCTCTCGTTTCCGTACAAGGACCCTGAGTACCCCCAGGCTCCCCTGGGCTTGCTGGGCCACACTCAGACCCGTAGGCCATTCAGGGTGGCCCTGCGTAGGTCGAGTGAAGAGTCACACGCTGCCCTCTCCCTTGGGCGAGCTAGATATCCCCAGCTCACCAACGGCTTCATGAACACGGTCCTAGCAAGTCCAGCATACCATGGAAGTCGTCCTAGTTGCCCTAGTCTGAGCGGTACTGAGAAAAACTCTCTGCTTACAAGTCCTTCTAGGACCTCATACCTGAAGTCACCGTATCTCAAGGAGAAAGGCAGCTTGCACTGCAACTTCCACTACAGCACAGTTTTGTGTGTGACACTTCAGAATGTTGGGAGAGGCACAGGACCCTAGGAGTCCTAGGGCAGTCTTTCATCTAAGCAGTTCGCTACACGCAGAGCACCTTAGGTAGAAAAGTTGAATAAGGGAAGAGCCAGGGAGGTAGCTAGGTCTCTTTTGACCTGCCAGAAGCCAGAGACACTTACGCTGCGTGTCAACCTGGAGATGGTGCCTGATGGGACTGGCCTTGTTTTCCCACTTTGAAAGCTCCTCTTATGCCCCTTGAAGCTCCCTTAAAAACACTAATTGTCAGCCTTATACTCACGGCAGGCATGGCTATGAGAGGGAAAGAACGGTTTCACGAAGAAACAGGGTATCCCAGTTTCTCGGTCAGAGCTCATCCTGTCCTGTTCTATAGCTAAAGGGAATCTCAAAGTGAGGCCTAGCTTCCAAGGAGGGCCCTGATATGCCAGGCAGCAGGGTAGGAGTGCGCAGCTTCCATGAGGCCTTAGTCGAACTTCTGCATTAGTGTAACGGTACTAATCTTCTCAGGACTCCAGGTCCATTGCGTCTGAACCCGTTTCCGTACATAGACACTGAGTACCCCCAGGCTCTCCTGAGTTGGAGATCAACATTCAGACACGTAGACCCTTCGGAGTACCCGTGTCTGTGCCGAGTGAAGGGCAGCATGATGCACGCTCCCTCGAGGGAGCTCGATTTCCTCAGCTCACCATCATCCTCATGAACACGGCTCTAGCGAGGCCAGCAAACCATGGAAGTCTGCCTCCTCACCCGATTCTGAGCTGTACTGAGTAAAACTCTCTGCTTTGAAGTCCTTCGAAGACCTCATATCTGAAGTCACCGTATCTCAAGGAGAAAGACGGCTTGCATTCCCACTTCCACTAAAGCACAGTGGTCTGTGTAACACTTCAGGCTTTGGGACATGCACAGGGCTCGTAGAGACCTAGGGCAGTCTACTGTCTAGGCACTTCACTACACGTACAACACCCTGTGCAGAAAAATTGATTCTGGGAAGAGCCAAGCAGGTAGCTAGGTCTATTTTGACCTCTTAGAAACCACAGCTACTTGTGCAGTGTGTCAGTCTGGAAACAGGACCTGATGGGGCTAGCCTTGCTGTCCCATCATGAAAGCTCCTTTTATGCGCCTAGAAGCTAGAAGCTAACTGAAAAACACTGTTGCTGTCGGGCTTATACTCACGACAGGCATGGCTGTGAGAGGGAAAAAGAGGTTTCACGAAGAAACACGTATTCCAGTTTCTGACTCAGAGCTCATCCTGTCCTGTTCTCTAGCTAAAGGGAAACTCAAAGTGAGGCCTAGCTTCGAGGGAGGGCCCTGATATGCCATGCAGCGGAGTAGGCGTGCAGCAGCTTCCCTGAGGCCTTAGCCGCTCTTCTGCTTTAGTTGAACGCTAGTAAGCTTTTCAGGACTCGTAGACCCCTCGCGGCAGCACTCGTTTCCGTACAAGGACCCTGAGTACCCCCAGGCTCCCCTGGGCTTGCTGGGCCACACTCAGACCCGTAGGCCATTCAGGGTGGCCCTGCGTAGGTCGAGTGAAGAGTCATTCGCTGCCCTCTTCCTTGGGCGAGCTAGATATCCCCAGCTCACCAACGGCTTCATGAACACGGTCCTAGCAAGTCCAGCATACCATGGAAGTCGTCCTAGTTGCCCTAGTCTGAGCGGTACTGAGAAAAACTCTCTGCTTACAAGTCCTTCTAGGACCTCATACCTGAAGTCACCGTATCTCAAGGAGAAAGGCAGCTTGCACTGCAACTTCCACTACAGCACAGTTTTGTGTGTGACACTTCAGAATGTTGGGAGAGGCACAGGACCCTAGGAGTCCTAGGGCAGTCTTTCATCTAAGCAGTTCGCTACACGCAGAGCACCTTAGGTAGAAAAGTTGAATAAGGGAAGAGCCAGGGAGATAGCTAGGTCTCTTTTGACCTGCCAGAAGCCAGAGACACTTACGCTGCGTGTCAACCTGGAGATGGTGCCTGATGGGACTGGCCTTGTTTTCCCACTTTGAAAGCTCCTCTTATGCGCCTTGAAGCTCCCTTAAAAACACTGTGGTTGTCAGCCTTATACTCACGGCAGGCATGGCTGTGAGAGGGAAAGAACGGTTTCACGAAGAAACAGGGTATCCCAGTTTCTCGGTCAGAGCTCATCCTGTCCTGTTCTATAGCTAAAGGGAATCTCAAAGTGAGGCCTAGCTTCCAAGGAGGGCCCTGATACGCCAGGCAGCAGGGTAGGAGTGTGCAGCTTCCATGAGGCTTTAGTCGCACTTCTGCCTTAGTGTAACGGTACTAATCTTCTCAGGACTCCTGCTCCATTGCGTCTGAACCCGTTTCCGTACAAAGACACTGAGTTCCCCCCAGGCTCTCCTGAGTTGGAGATCAACATTCAGACACGTAGACCCTTCGGAGTACCCGTGTCTGTGCCGAGTGAAGGGCAGCATGATGCACGCTCCCTCGGGGGAGCTCGATTTCCTCAGCTCACCAACAGCCTCTGGAACACGGTTGTAGTAGGTGCAGCATGCCATGCAAGTCTGCCTGCTTACAGTAGTCCGATTTGTCCTGAGGAAAACTCTTTGCTTACAATTCCTTCTACCAGCTCCTAGCTGAATTCAACCAACCTCTAGGAGAAAGTCGGCTTGTGGTCCAAGTGCAACTAGAGCACACTTTCTGGTGTAACGCCGCAGGCTTGTGGAAGATGCCCAGGAGCCCAGGACACCTAGGGAATCCTTTCATTGAGGCAGTTCGCTACACGCAGAACACCCTGCATAGAAAAGTGGATTCTCCAAGGACCCAGTGAGGAGCTAGGTCTCTTTTGACCTGTTAGAAACCACAGATGCTTCTTCTGCGTGTCAGCCTGGAAATGGCGGCCTTAGGAGACAAGCCGTGCTTTCCCGTCTTGAAAGCTCCATTCATGCGGCCTTGAAGCTACCTGAAAAACACTGTGGTTGTCGGACTTGTCCTCACTCCAGGCATGGCTCTGGAAGAAAATGAGTTTTCTCGAAAGAAAGAGGGTGCTGCTTCCAGGCCCTGGTGGGGAGCATATCCTGCATTGCACTAGAGCGAAGGGGAATCTCAGCGTGCGCCCTACCCTCGACCTAAGGCTCTGATTTGCCCTCCAGAAGGGTAGTGGTGCAGCATTTTCCTTGAGGTCTTAGTCGCAGTTCTGCATTAATTTAAAGGTACTACTCTTCTCAGGACTCCAGGCCCACTCATGTCAGTACCCATTTCCGTACAAGAACTCTGAGTACCCCAGGACTCCCCTGGGCTTGCTGGGCCACACTCAGACCCGTAGGCCCTTCAGTGTGCCCCTTTTTAGGCCGAGTGAAAGATAACAAACTGCACTCTTTCTTGGGAAAGCCAGATTTCCTCAGCTCACCATCAGCCTCAGGAACACGGCTCTAGCGAGGCCAGCAAACCATGGAAGTCTGCCTCCTCACCCGATTCTGAGCTGTACTGAGTAAAACTCTCTGCTTTGAAGTCCTTCGAGGAACTCATACCTGAAGTTACCCTATCTCAAGGAGAAAGACGGCTTGCATTCCAACTTCCACTAAAGCACAGTAGTCTGTGTAACACTTCAGGCTTTGCGACATGCACAGGGCTCGTAGAGACCTAGGGCAGTCTACTGTCTAGGCACTTCACTACACGTACAACACCCTGTGCAGAAAAATTGATTCTGGGAAGAGCCAAGCAGGTAGCTAGGTCTCTTTTGACCTCTTAGAAACCACAGCTACTTGTGCAGTGTGTCAGTCTGGAAACAGGACCTGATGGGGCTAGCCTTGCTGTCCCATCATGAAAGCTCCTTTTATGCGCCTAGAAGCTAGAAGCTAACTGAAAAACACTGTTGCTGTCGGGCTTATACTCACGACAGGCATGGCTGTGAGAGGGAAAAAGAGGTTTCACGAAGAAACACGTATTCCAGTTTCTGACTCAGAGCTCATCCTGTCCTGTTCTCTAGCTAAAGGGAAACTCAAAGTGAGGCCTAGCTTCGAGGGAGGGCCCTGATATGCCATGCAGCGGAGTAGGCGTGCAGCAGCTTCCCTGAGGCCTTAGCCGCTCTTCTGCTTTAGTTGAACGCTAGTAAGCTTTTCAGGACTCGTAGACCCTCGCGGCAGCTCTCGTTTCCGTACAAGGACCCTGAGTACCCCCAGGCTCCCCTGGGCTTGCTGGGCCACACTCAGACCCGTAGGCCATTCAGGGTGGCCCTGCGTAGGTCGAGTGAAGAGTCACACGCTGCCCTCTCCCTTGGGCGAGCTAGATATCCCCAGCTCACCAACGGCTTCATGAACACGGTCCTAGCAAGTCCAGCATACCATGGAAGTCGTCCTAGTTGCCCTAGTCTGAGCGGTACTGAGAAAAACTCTCTGCTTACAAGTCCTTCTAGGACCTCATACCTGAAGTCACCGTATCTCAAGGAGAAAGGCAGCTTGCACTGCAACTTCCACTACAGCACAGTTTTGTGTGTGACACTTCAGAATGTTGGGAGAGGCACAGGACCCTAGGAGTCCTAGGGCAGTCTTTCATCTAAGCAGTTCGCTACACGCAGAGCACCTTAGGTAGAAAAGTTGAATAAGGGAAGAGCCAGGGAGGTAGCTAGGTCTCTTTTGACCTGCCAGAAGCCAGAGACACTTACGCTGCGTGTCAACCTGGAGATGGTGCCTGATGGGACTGGCCTTGTTTTCCCACTTTGAAAGCTCCTCTTATGCCCCTTGAAGCTCCCTTAAAAACACTAATTGTCAGCCTTATACTCACGGCAGGCATGGCTATGAGAGGGAAAGAACGGTTTCACGAAGAAACAGGGTATCCCAGTTTCTCGGTCAGAGCTCATCCTGTCCTGTTCTATAGCTAAAGGGAATCTCAAAGTGAGGCCTAGCTTCCAAGGAGGGCCCTGATATGCCAGGCAGCAGGGTAGGAGTGCGCAGCTTCCATGAGGCCTTAGTCGAACTTCTGCATTAGTGTAACGGTACTAATCTTCTCAGGACTCCAGGTCCATTGCGTCTGAACCCGTTTCCGTACATAGACACTGAGTACCCCCAGGCTCTCCTGAGTTGGAGATCAACATTCAGACACGTAGACCCTTCGGAGTACCCGTGTCTGTGCCGAGTGAAGGGCAGCATGATGCACGCTCCCTCGAGGGAGCTCGATTTCCTCAGCTCACCATCATCCTCATGAACACGGCTCTAGCGAGGCCAGCAAACCATGGAAGTCTGCCTCCTCACCCGATTCTGAGCTGTACTGAGTAAAACTCTCTGCTTTGAAGTCCTTCGAAGACCTCATATCTGAAGTCACCGTATCTCAAGGAGAAAGACGGCTTGCATTCCCACTTCCACTAAAGCACAGTGGTCTGTGTAACACTTCAGGCTTTGGGACATGCACAGGGCTCGTAGAGACCTAGGGCAGTCTACTGTCTAGGCACTTCACTACACGTACAACACCCTGTGCAGAAAAATTGATTCTGGGAAGAGCCAAGCAGGTAGCTAGGTCTCTTTTGACCTCTTAGAAACCACAGCTACTTGTGCAGTGTGTCAGTCTGGAAACAGGACCTGATGGGGCTAGCCTTGCTGTCCCATCATGAAAGCTCCTTTTATGCGCCTAGAAGCTAGAAGCTAACTGAAAAACACTGTTGCTGTCGGGCTTATACTCACGACAGGCATGGCTGTGAGAGGGAAAAAGAGGTTTCACGAAGAAACACGTATTCCAGTTTCTGACTCAGAGCTCATCCTGTCCTGTTCTCTAGCTAAAGGGAAACTCAAAGTGAGGCCTAGCTTCGAGGGAGGGCCCTGATATGCCATGCAGCGGAGTAGGCGTGCAGCAGCTTCCCTGAGGCCTTAGCCGCTCTTCTGCTTTAGTTGAACGCTACTAAGCTTTTCAGGACTCGTAGACCCCTCGCGGCAGCACTCGTTTCCGTACAAGGACCCTGAGTACCCCCAGGCTCCCCTGGGCTTGCTGGGCCACACTCACACCCGTAGGCCATTCAGGGTGGCCCTGCGTAGGTCGAGTGAAGAGTCATTCGCTGCCCTCTTCCTTGGGCGAGCTAGATATCCCCAGCTCACCAACGGCTTCATGAACACGGTCCTAGCAAGTCCAGCATACCATGGAAGTCGTCCTAGTTGCCCTAGTCTGAGCGGTACTGAGAAAAACTCTCTGCTTACAAGTCCTTCTAGGACCTCATACCTGAAGTCACCGTATCTCAAGGAGAAAGGCAGCTTGCACTGCAACTTCCACTACAGCACAGTTTTGTGTGTGACACTTCAGAATGTTGGGAGAGGCACAGGACCCTAGGAGTCCTAGGGCAGTCTTTCATCTAAGCAGTTCGCTACACGCAGAGCACCTTAGGTAGAAAAGTTGAATAAGGGAAGAGCCAGGGAGATAGCTAGGTCTCTTTTGACCTGCCAGAAGCCAGAGACACTTACGCTGCGTGTCAACCTGGAGATGGTGCCTGATGGGACTGGCCTTGTTTTCCCACTTTGAAAGCTCCTCTTATGCGCCTTGAAGCTCCCTTAAAAACACTGTGGTTGTCAGCCTTATACTCACGGCAGGCATGGCTGTGAGAGGGAAAGAACGGTTTCACGAAGAAACAGGGTATCCCAGTTTCTCGGTCAGAGCTCATCCTGTCCTGTTCTATAGCTAAAGGGAATCTCAAAGTGAGGCCTAGCTTCCAAGGAGGGCCCTGATACGCCAGGCAGCAGGGTAGGAGTGTGCAGCTTCCATGAGGCTTTAGTCGCACTTCTGCCTTAGTGTAACGGTACTAATCTTCTCAGGACTCCTGCTCCATTGCGTCTGAACCCGTTTCCGTACAAAGACACTGAGTTCCCCCCAGGCTCTCCTGAGTTGGAGATCAACATTCAGACACGTAGACCCTTCGGAGTACCCGTGTCTGTGCCGAGTGAAGGGCAGCATGATGCACGCTCCCTCGGGGGAGCTCGATTTCCTCAGCTCACCAACAGCCTCTGGAACACGGTTGTAGTAGGTGCAGCATGCCATGCAAGTCTGCCTGCTTACAGTAGTCCGATTTGTCCTGAGGAAAACTCTTTGCTTACAATTCCTTCTACCAGCTCCTAGCTGAATTCAACCAACCTCTAGGAGAAAGTCGGCTTGTGGTCCAAGTGCAACTAGAGCACACTTTCTGGTGTAACGCCGCAGGCTTGTGGAAGATGCCCAGGAGCCCAGGACACCTAGGGAATCCTTTCATTGAGGCAGTTCGCTACACGCAGAACACCCTGCATAGAAAAGTGGATTCTCCAAGGACCCAGTGAGGAGCTAGGTCTCTTTTGACCTGTTAGAAACCACAGATGCTTCTTCTGCGTGTCAGCCTGGAAATGGCGGCCTTAGGAGACAAGCCGTGCTTTCCCGTCTTGAAAGCTCCATTCATGCGGCCTTGAAGCTACCTGAAAAACACTGTGGTTGTCGGACTTGTCCTCACTCCAGGCATGGCTCTGGAAGAAAATGAGTTTTCTCGAAAGAAAGAGGGTGCTGCTTCCAGGCCCTGGTGGGGAGCATATCCTGCATTGCACTAGAGCGAAGGGGAATCTCAGCGTGCGCCCTACCCTCGACCTAAGGCTCTGATTTGCCCTCCAGAAGGGTAGTGGTGCAGCATTTTCCTTGAGGTCTTAGTCGCAGTTCTGCATTAATTTAAAGGTACTACTCTTCTCAGGACTCCAGGCCCACTCATGTCAGTACCCATTTCCGTACAAGAACTCTGAGTACCCCAGGACTCCCCTGGGCTTGCTGGGCCACACTCAGACCCGTAGGCCCTTCAGTGTGCCCCTTTTTAGGCCGAGTGAAAGATAACAAACTGCACTCTTTCTTGGGAAAGCCAGATTTCCTCAGCTCACCATCAGCCTCAGGAACACGGCTCTAGCGAGGCCAGCAAACCATGGAAGTCTGCCTCCTCACCCGATTCTGAGCTGTACTGAGTAAAACTCTCTGCTTTGAAGTCCTTCGAGGAACTCATACCTGAAGTTACCCTATCTCAAGGAGAAAGACGGCTTGCATTCCAACTTCCACTAAAGCACAGTAGTCTGTGTAACACTTCAGGCTTTGCGACATGCACAGGGCTCGTAGAGACCTAGGGCAGTCTACTGTCTAGGCACTTCACTACACGTACAACACCCTGTGCAGAAAAATTGATTCTGGGAAGAGCCAAGCAGGTAGCTAGGTCTCTTTTGACCTCTTAGAAACCACAGCTACTTGTGCAGTGTGTCAGTCTGGAAACAGGACCTGATGGGGCTAGCCTTGCTGTCCCATCATGAAAGCTCCTTTTATGCGCCTAGAAGCTAGAAGCTAACTGAAAAACACTGTTGCTGTCGGGCTTATACTCACGACAGGCATGGCTGTGAGAGGGAAAAAGAGGTTTCACGAAGAAACACGTATTCCAGTTTCTGACTCAGAGCTCATCCTGTCCTGTTCTCTAGCTAAAGGGAAACTCAAAGTGAGGCCTAGCTTCGAGGGAGGGCCCTGATATGCCATGCAGCGGAGTAGGCGTGCAGCAGCTTCCCTGAGGCCTTAGCCGCTCTTCTGCTTTAGTTGAACGCTAGTAAGCTTTTCAGGACTCGTAGACCCTCGCGGCAGCTCTCGTTTCCGTACAAGGACCCTGAGTACCCCCAGGCTCCCCTGGGCTTGCTGGGCCACACTCAGACCCGTAGGCCATTCAGGGTGGCCCTGCGTAGGTCGAGTGAAGAGTCACACGCTGCCCTCTCCCTTGGGCGAGCTAGATATCCCCAGCTCACCAACGGCTTCATGAACACGGTCCTAGCAAGTCCAGCATACCATGGAAGTCGTCCTAGTTGCCCTAGTCTGAGCGGTACTGAGAAAAACTCTCTGCTTACAAGTCCTTCTAGGACCTCATACCTGAAGTCACCGTATCTCAAGGAGAAAGGCAGCTTGCACTGCAACTTCCACTACAGCACAGTTTTGTGTGTGACACTTCAGAATGTTGGGAGAGGCACAGGACCCTAGGAGTCCTAGGGCAGTCTTTCATCTAAGCAGTTCGCTACACGCAGAGCACCTTAGGTAGAAAAGTTGAATAAGGGAAGAGCCAGGGAGGTAGCTAGGTCTCTTTTGACCTGCCAGAAGCCAGAGACACTTACGCTGCGTGTCAACCTGGAGATGGTGCCTGATGGGACTGGCCTTGTTTTCCCACTTTGAAAGCTCCTCTTATGCCCCTTGAAGCTCCCTTAAAAACACTGGTTGTCAGCCTTATACTCACGGCAGGCATGGCTATGAGAGGGAAAGAACGGTTTCACGAAGAAACAGGGTATCCCAGTTTCTCGGTCAGAGCTCATCCTGTCCTGTTCTATAGCTAAAGGGAATCTCAAAGTGAGGCCTAGCTTCCAAGGAGGGCCCTGATATGCCAGGCAGCAGGGTAGGAGTGCGCAGCTTCCATGAGGCCTTAGTCGAACTTCTGCATTAGTGTAACGGTACTAATCTTCTCAGGACTGCAGGTCCATTGCGTCTGAACCCGTTTCCGTACATAGACACTGAGTACCCCCAGGCTCTCCTGAGTTGGAGATCAACATTCAGACAAGTAGACCCTTCGGAGTACCCGTGTCTGTGCCGAGTGAAGGGCAGCATGATGCACGCTCCCTCGAGGGAGCTCGATTTCCTCAGCTCACCATCATCCTCATGAACACGGCTCTAGCGAGGCCAGCAAACCATGGAAGTCTGCCTCCTCACCCGATTCTGAGCTGTACTGAGTAAAACTCTCTGCTTTGAAGTCCTTCGAAGACCTCATATCTGAAGTCACCGTATCTCAAGGAGAAAGACGGCTTGCATTCCCACTTCCACTAAAGCACAGTGGTCTGTGTAACACTTCAGGCTTTGGGACATGCACAGGGCTCGTAGAGACCTAGGGCAGTCTACTGTCTAGGCACTTCACTACACGTACAACACCCTGTGCAGAAAAATTGATTCTGGGAAGAGCCAAGCAGGTAGCTAGGTCTCTTTTGACCTCTTAGAAACCACAGCTACTTGTGCAGTGTGTCAGTCTGGAAACAGGACCTGATGGGGCTAGCCTTGCTGTCCCATCATGAAAGCTCCTTTTATGCGCCTAGAAGCTAGAAGCTAACTGAAAAACACTGTTGCTGTCGGGCTTATACTCACGACAGGCATGGCTGTGAGAGGGAAAAAGAGGTTTCACGAAGAAACACGTATTCCAGTTTCTGACTCAGAGCTCATCCTGTCCTGTTCTCTAGCTAAAGGGAAACTCAAAGTGAGGCCTAGCTTCGAGGGAGGGCCCTGATATGCCATGCAGCGGAGTAGGCGTGCAGCAGCTTCCCTGAGGCCTTAGCCGCTCTTCTGCTTTAGTTGAACGCTACTAAGCTTTTCAGGACTCGTAGACCCCTCGCGGCAGCACTCGTTTCCGTACAAGGACCCTGAGTACCCCCAGGCTCCCCTGGGCTTGCTGGGCCACACTCACACCCGTAGGCCATTCAGGGTGGCCCTGCGTAGGTCGAGTGAAGAGTCATTCGCTGCCCTCTTCCTTGGGCGAGCTAGATATCCCCAGCTCACCAACGGCTTCATGAACACGGTCCTAGCAAGTCCAGCATACCATGGAAGTCGTCCTAGTTGCCCTAGTCTGAGCGGTACTGAGAAAAACTCTCTGCTTACAAGTCCTTCTAGGATCTCATACCTGAAGTCACCGTATCTCAAGGAGAAAGGCAGCTTGCACTGCAACTTCCACTACAGCACAGTTTTGTGTGTGACACTTCAGAATGTTGGGAGAGGCACTGGACCCTAGGAGTCCTAGGGCAGTCTTTCATCTAAGCAGTTCGCTACACGCAGAGCACCTTAGGTAGAAAAGTTGAATAAGGGAAGAGCCAGGGAGGTAGCTAGGTCTCTTTTGACCTGCCAGAAGCCAGAGACACTTACGCTGCGTGTCAACCTGGAGATGGTGCCTGATGGGACTGGCCTTGTTTTCCCACTTTGAAAGCTCCTCTTATGCGCCTTGAAGCTCCCTTAAAAACACTGTGGTTGTCAGCCTTATACTCACGGCAGGCATGGCTGTGAGAGGGAAAGAACGGTTTCACGAAGAAACAGGGTATCCCAGTTTCTCGGTCAGAGCTCATCCTGTCCTGTTCTATAGCTAAAGGGAATCTCAAAGTGAGGCCTAGCTTCCAAGGAGGGCCCTGATACGCCAGGCAGCAGGGTAGGAGTGTGCAGCTTCCATGAGGCTTTAGTCGCACTTCTGCCTTAGTGTAACGGTACTAATCTTCTCAGGACTCCTGCTCCATTGCGTCTGAACCCGTTTCCGTACAAAGACACTGAGTTCCCCCCAGGCTCTCCTGAGTTGGAGATCAACATTCAGACACGTAGACCCTTCGGAGTACCCGTGTCTGTGCCGAGTGAAGGGCAGCATGATGCACGCTCCCTCGGGGGAGCTCGATTTCCTCAGCTCACCAACAGCCTCTGGAACACGGTTGTAGTAGGTGCAGCATGCCATGCAAGTCTGCCTGCTTACAGTAGTCCGATTTGTCCTGAGGAAAACTCTTTGCTTACAATTCCTTCTACCAGCTCCTAGCTGAATTCAACCAACCTCTAGGAGAAAGTCGGCTTGTGGTCCAAGTGCAACTAGAGCACACTTTCTGGTGTAACGCCGCAGGCTTGTGGAAGATGCCCAGGAGCCCAGGACACCTAGGGAATCCTTTCATTGAGGCAGTTCGCTACACGCAGAACACCCTGCATAGAAAAGTGGATTCTCCAAGGACCCAGTGAGGAGCTAGGTCTCTTTTGACCTGTTAGAAACCACAGATGCTTCTTCTGCGTGTCAGCCTGGAAATGGCGGCCTTAGGAGACAAGCCTTGCTTTCCTGTCTTGAAAGCTCCATTCATGCGGCCTTGAAGCTACCTGAAAAACACTGTGGTTGTCGGACTTGTCCTCACTCCAGGCATGGCTCTGGAAGAAAATGAGTTTTCTCGAAAGAAAGAGGGTGCTGCTTCCAGGCCCTGGTGGGGAGCATATCCTGCATTGCACTAGAGCGAAGGGGAATCTCAGCGTGCGCCCTACCCTCGACCTAAGGCTCTGATTTGCCCTCCAGAAGGGTAGTGGTGCAGCATTTTCCTTGAGGTCTTAGTCGCAGTTCTGCATTAATTTAAAGGTACTACTCTTCTCAGGACTCCAGGCCCACTCATGTCAGTACCCATTTCCGTACAAGAACTCTGAGTACCCCAGGACTCCCCTGGGCTTGCTGGGCCACACTCAGACCCGTAGGCCGTTCAGTGTGCCCCTTTTTAGGCCGAGTGAAAGATAACAAACTGCACTCTTTCTTGGGAAAGCCAGATTTCCTCAGCTCACCATCAGCCTCAGGAACACGGCTCTAGCGAGGCCAGCAAACCATGGAAGTCTGCCTCCTCACCCGATTCTGAGCTGTACTGAGTAAAACTCTCTGCTTTGAAGTCCTTCGAGGACCTCATACCTGAAGTTACCCTATCTCAAGGAGAAAGACGGCTTGCATTCCAACTTCCACTAAAGCACAGTAGTCTGTGTAACACTTCAGGCTTTGCGACATGCACAGGGCTCGTAGAGACCTAGGGCAGTCTACTGTCTAGGCACTTCACTACACGTACAACACCCTGTGCAGAAAAATTGATTCTGGGAAGAGCCAAGCAGGTAGCTAGGTCTCTTTTGACCTCTTAGAAACCACAGCTACTTGTGCAGTGTGTCAGTCTGGAAACAGGACCTGATGGGGCTAGCCTTGCTGTCCCATCATGAAAGCTCCTTTTATGCGCCTAGAAGCTAGAAGCTAACTGAAAAACACTGTTGCTGTCGGGCTTATACTCACGACAGGCATGGCTGTGAGAGGGAAAAAGAGGTTTCACGAAGAAACACGTATTCCAGTTTCTGACTCAGAGCTCATCCTGTTCTGTTCTCTAGCTAAAGGGAAACTCAAAGTGAGGCCTAGCTTCGAGGGAGGGCCCTGATATGCCATGCAGCGGAGTAGGCGTGCAGCAGCTTCCCTGAGGCCTTAGCCGCTCTTCTGCTTTAGTTGAACGCTACTAAGCTTTTCAGGACTCGTAGACCCCTCGCGGCAGCACTCGTTTCCGTACAAGGACCCTGAGTACCCCCAGGCTCCCCTGGGCTTGCTGGGCCACACTCACACCCGTAGGCCATTCAGGGTGGCCCTGCGTAGGTCGAGTGAAGAGTCATTCGCTGCCCTCTTCCTTGGGCGAGCTAGATATCCCCAGCTCACCAACGGCTTCATGAACACGGTCCTAGCAAGTCCAGCATACCATGGAAGTCGTCCTAGTTGCCCTAGTCTGAGCGGTACTGAGAAAAACTCTCTGCTTACAAGTCCTTCTAGGACCTCATACCTGAAGTCACCGTATCTCAAGGAGAAAGGCAGCTTGCACTGCAACTTCCACTACAGCACAGTTTTGTGTGTGACACTTCAGAATGTTGGGAGAGGCACAGGACCCTAGGAGTCCTAGGGCAGTCTTTCATCTAAGCAGTTCGCTACACGCAGAGCACCTTAGGTAGAAAAGTTGAATAAGGGAAGAGCCAGGGAGGTAGCTAGGTCTCTTTTGACCTGCCAGAAGCCAGAGACACTTACGCTGCGTGTCAACCTGGAGATGGTGCCTGATGGGACTGGCCTTGTTTTCCCACTTTGAAAGCTCCTCTTATGCGCCTTGAAGCTCCCTTAAAAACACTGTGGTTGTCAGCCTTATACTCACGGCAGGCATGGCTGTGAGAGGGAAAGAACGGTTTCACGAAGAAACAGGGTATCCCAGTTTCTCGGTCAGAGCTCATCCTGTCCTGTTCTATAGCTAAAGGGAATCTCAAAGTGAGGCCTAGCTTCCAAGGAGGGCCCTGATACGCCAGGCAGCAGGGTAGGAGTGTGCAGCTTCCATGAGGCTTTAGTCGCACTTCTGCCTTAGTGTAACGGTACTAATCTTCTCAGGACTCCTGCTCCATTGCGTCTGAACCCGTTTCCGTACAAAGACACTGAGTTCCCCCCAGGCTCTCCTGAGTTGGAGATCAACATTCAGACACGTAGACCCTTCGGAGTACCCGTGTCTGTGCCGAGTGAAGGGCAGCATGATGCACGCTCCCTCGGGGGAGCTCGATTTCCTCAGCTCACCAACAGCCTCTGGAACACGGTTGTAGTAGGTGCAGCATGCCATGCAAGTCTGCCTGCTTACAGTAGTCCGACTTGTCCTGAGGAAAACTCTTTGCTTACAATTCCTTCTACCAGCTCCTAGCTGAATTCAACCAACCTCTAGGAGAAAGTCGGCTTGTGGTCCAAGTGCAACTAGAGCACACTTTCTGGTGTAACGCCGCAGGCTTGTGGAAGATGCCCAGGAGCCCAGGACACCTAGGGAATCCTTTCATTGAGGCAGTTCGCTACACGCAGAACACCCTGCATAGAAAAGTGGATTCTCCAAGGACCCAGTGAGGAGCTAGGTCTCTTTTGACCTGTTAGAAACCACAGATGCTTCTTCTGCGTGTCAGCCTGGAAATGGCGGCCTTAGGAGACAAGCCTTGCTTTCCCGTCTTGAAAGCTCCATTCATGCGGCCTTGAAGCTACCTGAAAAACACTGTGGTTGTCGGACTTGTCCTCACTCCAGGCATGGCTCTGGAAGAAAATGAGTTTTCTCGAAAGAAAGAGGGTGCTGCTTCCAGGCCCTGGTGGGGAGCATATCCTGCATTGCACTAGAGCGAAGGGGAATCTCAGCGTGCGCCCTACCCTCGACCTAAGGCTCTGATTTGCCCTCCAGAAGGGTAGTGGTGCAGCATTTTCCTTGAGGTCTTAGTCGCAGTTCTGCATTAATTTAAAGGTACTACTCTTCTCAGGACTCCAGGCCCACTCATGTCAGTACCCATTTCCGTACAAGAACTCTGAGTACCCCAGGACTCCCCTGGGCTTGCTGGGCCACACTCAGACCCGTAGGCCCTTCAGTGTGCCCCTTTTTAGGCCGAGTGAAAGATAACAAACTGCACTCTTTCTTGGGAAAGCCAGATTTCCTCAGCTCACCATCAGCCTCAGGAACACGGCTCTAGCGAGGCCAGCAAACCATGGAAGTCTGCCTCCTCACCCGATTCTGAGCTGTACTGAGTAAAACTCTCTGCTTTGAAGTCCTTCGAGGACCTCATACCTGAAGTTACCCTATCTCAAGGAGAAAGACGGCTTGCATTCCAACTTCCACTAAAGCACAGTAGTCTGTGTAACACTTCAGGCTTTGCGACATGCACAGGGCTCGTAGAGACCTAGGGCAGTCTACTGTCTAGGCACTTCACTACACGTACAACACCCTGTGCAGAAAAATTGATTCTGGGAAGAGCCAAGCAGGTAGCTAGGTCTCTTTTGACCTCTTAGAAACCACAGCTACTTGTGCAGTGTGTCAGTCTGGAAACAGGACCTGATGGGGCTAGCCTTGCTGTCCCATCATGAAAGCTCCTTTTATGCGCCTAGAAGCTAGAAGCTAACTGAAAAACACTGTTGCTGTCGGGCTTATACTCACGACAGGCATGGCTGTGAGAGGGAAAAAGAGGTTTCACGAAGAAACACGTATTCCAGTTTCTGACTCAGAGCTCATCCTGTCCTGTTCTCTAGCTAAAGGGAAACTCAAAGTGAGGCCTAGCTTCGAGGGAGGGCCCTGATATGCCATGCAGTGGAGTAGGCGTGCAGCAGCTTCCCTGAGGCCTTAGCCGCTCTTCTGCTTTAGTTGAACGCTAGTAAGCTTTTCAGGACTCGTAGACCCTCGCGGCAGCTCTCGTTTCCGTACAAGGACCCTGAGTACCCCCAGGCTCCCCTGGGCTTGCTGGGCCACACTCAGACCCGTAGGCCATTCAGGGTGGCCCTGCGTAGGTCGAGTGAAGAGTCACACGCTGCCCTCTTCCTTGGGCGAGCTAGATATCCCCAGCTCACCAACGGCTTCATGAACACGGTCCTAGCAAGTCCAGCATACCATGGAAGTCGCCCTAGTTGCCCTAGTCTGAGCAGTACTGAGAAAACTCTCTGCTTACAAGTCCTTCTAGGACCTCATACCTGAAGTCACCGTATCTCAAGGAGAAAGGCAGCTTGCACTGCAACTTCCACTACAGCACAGTTTTGTGTGTGACACTTCAGAATGTTGGGAGAGGCACTGGACCCTAGGAGTCCTAGGGCAGTCTTTCATCTAAGCAGTTCGCTACACGCAGAGCACCTTAGGTAGAAAAGTTGAATAAGGGAAGAGCCAGGGAGGTAGCTAGGTCTCTTTTGACCTGCCAGAAGCCAGAGACACTTACGCTGCGTGTCAACCTGGAGATGGTGCCTGATGGGACTGGCCTTGTTTTCCCACTTTGAAAGCTCCTCTTATGCGCCTTGAAGCTCCCTTAAAAACACTGTGGTTGTCAGCCTTATACTCACGGCAGGCATGGCTGTGAGAGGGAAAGAACGGTTTCACGAAGAAACAGGGTATCCCAGTTTCTCGGTCAGAGCTCATCCTGTCCTGTTCTATAGCTAAAGGGAATCTCAAAGTGAGGCCTAGCTTCCAAGGAGGGCCCTGATACGCCAGGCAGCAGGGTAGGAGTGTGCAGCTTCCATGAGGCTTTAGTCGCACTTCTGCCTTAGTGTAACGGTACTAATCTTCTCAGGACTCCTGCTCCATTGCGTCTGAACCCGTTTCCGTACAAAGACACTGAGTTCCCCCCAGGCTCTCCTGAGTTGGAGATCAACATTCAGACACGTAGACCCTTCGGAGTACCCGTGTCTGTGCCGAGTGAAGGGCAGCATGATGCACGCTCCCTCGGGGGAGCTCGATTTCCTCAGCTCACCAACAGCCTCTGGAACACGGTTGTAGTAGGTGCAGCATGCCATGCAAGTCTGCCTGCTTACAGTAGTCCGATTTGTCCTGAGGAAAACTCTTTGCTTACAATTCCTTCTACCAGCTCCTAGCTGAATTCAACCAACCTCTAGGAGAAAGTCGGCTTGTGGTCCAAGTGCAACTAGAGCACACTTTCTGGTGTAACGCCGCAGGCTTGTGGAAGATGCCCAGGAGCCCAGGACACCTAGGGAATCCTTTCATTGAGGCAGTTCGCTACACGCAGAACACCCTGCATAGAAAAGTGGATTCTCCAAGGACCCAGTGAGGAGCTAGGTCTCTTTTGACCTGTTAGAAACCACAGATGCTTCTTCTGCGTGTCAGCCTGGAAATGGCGGCCTTAGGAGACAAGCCTTGCTTTCCTGTCTTGAAAGCTCCATTCATGCGGCCTTGAAGCTACCTGAAAAACACTGTGGTTGTCGGACTTGTCCTCACTCCAGGCATGGCTCTGGAAGAAAATGAGTTTTCTCGAAAGAAAGAGGGTGCTGCTTCCAGGCCCTGGTGGGGAGCATATCCTGCATTGCACTAGAGCGAAGGGGAATCTCAGCGTGCGCCCTACCCTCGACCTAAGGCTCTGATTTGCCCTCCAGAAGGGTAGTGGTGCAGCATTTTCCTTGAGGTCTTAGTCGCAGTTCTGCATTAATTTAAAGGTACTACTCTTCTCAGGACTCCAGGCCCACTCATGTCAGTACCCATTTCCGTACAAGAACTCTGAGTACCCCAGGACTCCCCTGGGCTTGCTGGGCCACACTCAGACCCGTAGGCCGTTCAGTGTGCCCCTTTTTAGGCCGAGTGAAAGATAACAAACTGCACTCTTTCTTGGGAAAGCCAGATTTCCTCAGCTCACCATCAGCCTCAGGAACACGGCTCTAGCGAGGCCAGCAAACCATGGAAGTCTGCCTCCTCACCCGATTCTGAGCTGTACTGAGTAAAACTCTCTGCTTTGAAGTCCTTCGAGGACCTCATACCTGAAGTTACCCTATCTCAAGGAGAAAGACGGCTTGCATTCCAACTTCCACTAAAGCACAGTAGTCTGTGTAACACTTCAGGCTTTGCGACATGCACAGGGCTCGTAGAGACCTAGGGCAGTCTACTGTCTAGGCACTTCACTACACGTACAACACCCTGTGCAGAAAAATTGATTCTGGGAAGAGCCAAGCAGGTAGCTAGGTCTCTTTTGACCTCTTAGAAACCACAGCTACTTGTGCAGTGTGTCAGTCTGGAAACAGGACCTGATGGGGCTAGCCTTGCTGTCCCATCATGAAAGCTCCTTTTATGCGCCTAGAAGCTAGAAGCTAACTGAAAAACACTGTTGCTGTCGGGCTTATACTCACGACAGGCATGGCTGTGAGAGGGAAAAAGAGGTTTCACGAAGAAACACGTATTCCAGTTTCTGACTCAGAGCTCATCCTGTCCTGTTCTCTAGCTAAAGGGAAACTCAAAGTGAGGCCTAGCTTCGAGGGAGGGCCCTGATATGCCATGCAGCGGAGTAGGCGTGCAGCAGCTTCCCTGAGGCCTTAGCCGCTCTTCTGCTTTAGTTGAACGCTACTAAGCTTTTCAGGACTCGTAGACCCCTCGCGGCAGCACTCGTTTCCGTACAAGGACCCTGAGTACCCCCAGGCTCCCCTGGGCTTGCTGGGCCACACTCACACCCGTAGGCCATTCAGGGTGGCCCTGCGTAGGTCGAGTGAAGAGTCATTCGCTGCCCTCTTCCTTGGGCGAGCTAGATATCCCCAGCTCACCAACGGCTTCATGAACACGGTCCTAGCAAGTCCAGCATACCATGGAAGTCGTCCTAGTTGCCCTAGTCTGAGCGGTACTGAGAAAAACTCTCTGCTTACAAGTCCTTCTAGGACCTCATACCTGAAGTCACCGTATCTCAAGGAGAAAGGCAGCTTGCACTGCAACTTCCACTACAGCACAGTTTTGTGTGTGACACTTCAGAATGTTGGGAGAGGCACAGGACCCTAGGAGTCCTAGGGCAGTCTTTCATCTAAGCAGTTCGCTACACGCAGAGCACCTTAGGTAGAAAAGTTGAATAAGGGAAGAGCCAGGGAGGTAGCTAGGTCTCTTTTGACCTGCCAGAAGCCAGAGACACTTACGCTGCGTGTCAACCTGGAGATGGTGCCTGATGGGACTGGCCTTGTTTTCCCACTTTGAAAGCTCCTCTTATGCGCCTTGAAGCTCCCTTAAAAACACTGTGGTTGTCAGCCTTATACTCACGGCAGGCATGGCTGTGAGAGGGAAAGAACGGTTTCACGAAGAAACAGGGTATCCCAGTTTCTCGGTCAGAGCTCATCCTGTCCTGTTCTATAGCTAAAGGGAATCTCAAAGTGAGGCCTAGCTTCCAAGGAGGGCCCTGATACGCCAGGCAGCAGGGTAGGAGTGTGCAGCTTCCATGAGGCTTTAGTCGCACTTCTGCCTTAGTGTAACGGTACTAATCTTCTCAGGACTCCTGCTCCATTGCGTCTGAACCCGTTTCCGTACAAAGACACTGAGTTCCCCCCAGGCTCTCCTGAGTTGGAGATCAACATTCAGACACGTAGACCCTTCGGAGTACCCGTGTCTGTGCCGAGTGAAGGGCAGCATGATGCACGCTCCCTCGGGGGAGCTCGATTTCCTCAGCTCACCAACAGCCTCTGGAACACGGTTGTAGTAGGTGCAGCATGCCATGCAAGTCTGCCTGCTTACAGTAGTCCGACTTGTCCTGAGGAAAACTCTTTGCTTACAATTCCTTCTACCAGCTCCTAGCTGAATTCAACCAACCTCTAGGAGAAAGTCGGCTTGTGGTCCAAGTGCAACTAGAGCACACTTTCTGGTGTAACGCCGCAGGCTTGTGGAAGATGCCCAGGAGCCCAGGACACCTAGGGAATCCTTTCATTGAGGCAGTTCGCTACACGCAGAACACCCTGCATAGAAAAGTGGATTCTCCAAGGACCCAGTGAGGAGCTAGGTCTCTTTTGACCTGTTAGAAACCACAGATGCTTCTTCTGCGTGTCAGCCTGGAAATGGCGGCCTTAGGAGACAAGCCTTGCTTTCCCGTCTTGAAAGCTCCATTCATGCGGCCTTGAAGCTACCTGAAAAACACTGTGGTTGTCGGACTTGTCCTCACTCCAGGCATGGCTCTGGAAGAAAATGAGTTTTCTCGAAAGAAAGAGGGTGCTGCTTCCAGGCCCTGGTGGGGAGCATATCCTGCATTGCACTAGAGCGAAGGGGAATCTCAGCGTGCGCCCTACCCTCGACCTAAGGCTCTGATTTGCCCTCCAGAAGGGTAGTGGTGCAGCATTTTCCTTGAGGTCTTAGTCGCAGTTCTGCATTAATTTAAAGGTACTACTCTTCTCAGGACTCCAGGCCCACTCATGTCAGTACCCATTTCCGTACAAGAACTCTGAGTACCCCAGGACTCCCCTGGGCTTGCTGGGCCACACTCAGACCCGTAGGCCCTTCAGTGTGCCCCTTTTTAGGCCGAGTGAAAGATAACAAACTGCACTCTTTCTTGGGAAAGCCAGATTTCCTCAGCTCACCATCAGCCTCAGGAACACGGCTCTAGCGAGGCCAGCAAACCATGGAAGTCTGCCTCCTCACCCGATTCTGAGCTGTACTGAGTAAAACTCTCTGCTTTGAAGTCCTTCGAGGACCTCATACCTGAAGTTACCCTATCTCAAGGAGAAAGACGGCTTGCATTCCAACTTCCACTAAAGCACAGTAGTCTGTGTAACACTTCAGGCTTTGCGACATGCACAGGGCTCGTAGAGACCTAGGGCAGTCTACTGTCTAGGCACTTCACTACACGTACAACACCCTGTGCAGAAAAATTGATTCTGGGAAGAGCCAAGCAGGTAGCTAGGTCTCTTTTGACCTCTTAGAAACCACAGCTACTTGTGCAGTGTGTCAGTCTGGAAACAGGACCTGATGGGGCTAGCCTTGCTGTCCCATCATGAAAGCTCCTTTTATGCGCCTAGAAGCTAGAAGCTAACTGAAAAACACTGTTGCTGTCGGGCTTATACTCACGACAGGCATGGCTGTGAGAGGGAAAAAGAGGTTTCACGAAGAAACACGTATTCCAGTTTCTGACTCAGAGCTCATCCTGTCCTGTTCTCTAGCTAAAGGGAAACTCAAAGTGAGGCCTAGCTTCGAGGGAGGGCCCTGATATGCCATGCAGTGGAGTAGGCGTGCAGCAGCTTCCCTGAGGCCTTAGCCGCTCTTCTGCTTTAGTTGAACGCTAGTAAGCTTTTCAGGACTCGTAGACCCTCGCGGCAGCTCTCGTTTCCGTACAAGGACCCTGAGTACCCCCAGGCTCCCCTGGGCTTGCTGGGCCACACTCAGACCCGTAGGCCATTCAGGGTGGCCCTGCGTAGGTCGAGTGAAGAGTCACACGCTGCCCTCTTCCTTGGGCGAGCTAGATATCCCCAGCTCACCAACGGCTTCATGAACACGGTCCTAGCAAGTCCAGCATACCATGGAAGTCGCCCTAGTTGCCCTAGTCTGAGCAGTACTGAGAAAACTCTCTGCTTACAAGTCCTTCTAGGACCTCATACCTGAAGTCACCGTATCTCAAGGAGAAAGGCAGCTTGCACTGCAACTTCCACTACAGCACAGTTTTGTGTGTGACACTTCAGAATGTTGGGAGAGGCACTGGACCCTAGGAGTCCTAGGGCAGTCTTTCATCTAAGCAGTTCGCTACACGCAGAGCACCTTAGGTAGAAAAGTTGAATAAGGGAAGAGCCAGGGAGGTAGCTAGGTCTCTTTTGACCTGCCAGAAGCCAGAGACACTTACGCTGCGTGTCAACCTGGAGATGGTGCCTGATGGGACTGGCCTTGTTTTCCCACTTTGAAAGCTCCTCTTATGCGCCTTGAAGCTCCCTTAAAAACACTGTGGTTGTCAGCCTTATACTCACGGCAGGCATGGCTGTGAGAGGGAAAGAACGGTTTCACGAAGAAACAGGGTATCCCAGTTTCTCGGTCAGAGCTCATCCTGTCCTGTTCTATAGCTAAAGGGAATCTCAAAGTGAGGCCTAGCTTCCAAGGAGGGCCCTGATACGCCAGGCAGCAGGGTAGGAGTGTGCAGCTTCCATGAGGCTTTAGTCGCACTTCTGCCTTAGTGTAACGGTACTAATCTTCTCAGGACTCCTGCTCCATTGCGTCTGAACCCGTTTCCGTACAAAGACACTGAGTTCCCCCCAGGCTCTCCTGAGTTGGAGATCAACATTCAGACACGTAGACCCTTCGGAGTACCCGTGTCTGTGCCGAGTGAAGGGCAGCATGATGCACGCTCCCTCGGGGGAGCTCGATTTCCTCAGCTCACCAACAGCCTCTGGAACACGGTTGTAGTAGGTGCAGCATGCCATGCAAGTCTGCCTGCTTACAGTAGTCCGATTTGTCCTGAGGAAAACTCTTTGCTTACAATTCCTTCTACCAGCTCCTAGCTGAATTCAACCAACCTCTAGGAGAAAGTCGGCTTGTGGTCCAAGTGCAACTAGAGCACACTTTCTGGTGTAACGCCGCAGGCTTGTGGAAGATGCCCAGGAGCCCAGGACACCTAGGGAATCCTTTCATTGAGGCAGTTCGCTACACGCAGAACACCCTGCATAGAAAAGTGGATTCTCCAAGGACCCAGTGAGGAGCTAGGTCTCTTTTGACCTGTTAGAAACCACAGATGCTTCTTCTGCGTGTCAGCCTGGAAATGGCGGCCTTAGGAGACAAGCCTTGCTTTCCCGTCTTGAAAGCTCCATTCATGCGGCCTTGAAGCTACCTGAAAAACACTGTGGTTGTCGGACTTGTCCTCACTCCAGGCATGGCTCTGGAAGAAAATGAGTTTTCTCGAAAGAAAGAGGGTGCTGCTTCCAGGCCCTGGTGGGGAGCATATCCTGCATTGCACTAGAGCGAAGGGGAATCTCAGCGTGCGCCCTACCCTCGACCTAAGGCTCTGATTTGCCCTCCAGAAGGGTAGTGGTGCAGCATTTTCCTTGAGGTCTTAGTCGCAGTTCTGCATTAATTTAAAGGTACTACTCTTCTCAGGACTCCAGGCCCACTCATGTCAGTACCCATTTCCGTACAAGAACTCTGAGTACCCCAGGACTCCCCTGGGCTTGCTGGGCCACACTCAGACCCGTAGGCCCTTCAGTGTGCCCCTTTTTAGGCCGAGTGAAAGATAACAAACTGCACTCTTTCTTGGGAAAGCCAGATTTCCTCAGCTCACCATCAGCCTCAGGAACACGGCTCTAGCGAGGCCAGCAAACCATGGAAGTCTGCCTCCTCACCCGATTCTGAGCTGTACTGAGTAAAACTCTCTGCTTTGAAGTCCTTCGAGGACCTCATACCTGAAGTTACCCTATCTCAAGGAGAAAGACGGCTTGCATTCCAACTTCCACTAAAGCACAGTAGTCTGTGTAACACTTCAGGCTTTGCGACATGCACAGGGCTCGTAGAGACCTAGGGCAGTCTACTGTCTAGGCACTTCACTACACGTACAACACCCTGTGCAGAAAAATTGATTCTGGGAAGAGCCAAGCAGGTAGCTAGGTCTCTTTTGACCTCTTAGAAACCACAGCTACTTGTGCAGTGTGTCAGTCTGGAAACAGGACCTGATGGGGCTAGCCTTGCTGTCCCATCATGAAAGCTCCTTTTATGCGCCTAGAAGCTAGAAGCTAACTGAAAAACACTGTTGCTGTCGGGCTTATACTCACGACAGGCATGGCTGTGAGAGGGAAAAAGAGGTTTCACGAAGAAACACGTATTCCAGTTTCTGACTCAGAGCTCATCCTGTCCTGTTCTCTAGCTAAAGGGAAACTCAAAGTGAGGCCTAGCTTCGAGGGAGGGCCCTGATATGCCATGCAGTGGAGTAGGCGTGCAGCAGCTTCCCTGAGGCCTTAGCCGCTCTTCTGCTTTAGTTGAACGCTAGTAAGCTTTTCAGGACTCGTAGACCCTCGCGGCAGCTCTCGTTTCCGTACAAGGACCCTGAGTACCCCCAGGCTCCCCTGGGCTTGCTGGGCCACACTCAGACCCGTAGGCCATTCAGGGTGGCCCTGCGTAGGTCGAGTGAAGAGTCACACGCTGCCCTCTTCCTTGGGCGAGCTAGATATCCCCAGCTCACCAACGGCTTCATGAACACGGTCCTAGCAAGTCCAGCATACCATGGAAGTCGCCCTAGTTGCCCTAGTCTGAGCAGTACTGAGAAAACTCTCTGCTTACAAGTCCTTCTAGGACCTCATACCTGAAGTCACCGTATCTCAAGGAGAAAGGCAGCTTGCACTGCAACTTCCACTACAGCACAGTTTTGTGTGTGACACTTCAGAATGTTGGGAGAGGCACAGGACCCTAGGAGTCCTAGGGCAGTCTTTCATCTAAGCAGTTCGCTACACGCAGAGCACCTTAGGTAGAAAAGTTGAATAAGGGAAGAGCCAGGGAGGTAGCTAGGTCTCTTTTGACCTGCCAGAAGCCAGAGACACTTACGCTGCGTGTCAACCTGGAGATGGTGCCTGATGGGACTGGCCTTGTTTTCCCACTTTGAAAGCTCCTCTTATGCCCCTTGAAGCTCCCTTAAAAACACTGGTTGTCAGCCTTATACTCACAGCAGGCATGGCTATGAGAGGGAAAGAACGGTTTCACGAAGAAACAGGGTATCCCAGTTTCTCGGTCAGAGCTCATCCTGTCCTGTTCTATAGCTAAAGGGAATCTCAAAGTGAGGCCTAGCTTCCAAGGAGGGCCCTGATATGCCAGGCAGCAGGGTAGGAGTGCGCAGCTTCCATGAGGCCTTAGTCGAACTTCTGCATTAGTGTAACGGTACTAATCTTCTCAGGACTCCAGGTCCATTGCGTCTGAACCCGTTTCCGTACATAGACACTGAGTACCCCCAGGCTCTCCTGAGTTGGAGATCAACATTCAGACACGTAGACCCTTCGGAGTACCCGTGTCTGTGCCGAGTGAAGGGCAGCATGATGCACGCTCCCTCGAGGGAGCTCGATTTCCTCAGCTCACCATCATCCTCATGAACACGGCTCTAGCGAGGCCAGCAAACCATGGAAGTCTGCCTCCTCACCCGATTCTGAGCTGTACTGAGTAAAACTCTCTGCTTTGAAGTCCTTCGAAGACCTCATATCTGAACTCACCGTATCTCAAGGAGAAAGACGGCTTGCATTCCCACTTCCACTAAAGCACAGTGGTCTGTGTAACACTTCAGGCTTTGGGACATGCACAGGGCTCGTAGAGACCTAGGGCAGTCTACTGTCTAGGCACTTCACTACACGTACAACACCCTGTGCAGAAAAATTGATTCTGGGAAGAGCCAAGCAGGTAGCTAGGTCTCTTTTGACCTCTTAGAAACCACAGCTACTTGTGCAGTGTGTCAGTCTGGAAACAGGACCTGATGGGGCTAGCCTTGCTGTCCCATCATGAAAGCTCCTTTTATGCGCCTAGAAGCTAGAAGCTAACTGAAAAACACTGTTGCTGTCGGGCTTATACTCACGACAGGCATGGCTGTGAGAGGGAAAAAGAGGTTTCACGAAGAAACACGTATTCCAGTTTCTGACTCAGAGCTCATCCTGTCCTGTTCTCTAGCTAAAGGGAAACTCAAAGTGAGGCCTAGCTTCGAGGGAGGGCCCTGATATGCCATGCAGCGGAGTAGGCGTGCAGCAGCTTCCCTGAGGCCTTAGCCGCTCTTCTGCTTTAGTTGAACGCTAGTAAGCTTTTCAGGACTCGTAGACCCCTCGCGGCAGCACTCGTTTCCGTACAAGGACCCTGAGTACCCCCAGGCTCCCCTGGGCTTGCTGGGCCACACTCAGACCCGTAGGCCATTCAGGGTGGCCCTGCGTAGGTCGAGTGAAGAGTCATTCGCTGCCCTCTTCCTTGGGCGAGCTAGATATCCCCAGCTCACCAACGGCTTCATGAACACGGTCCTAGCAAGTCCAGCATACCATGGAAGTCGTCCTAGTTGCCCTAGTCAGAGCGGTTCTGAGAAAAACTCTCTGCTTACAAGTCCTTCTAGGACCTCATACCTGAAGTCACCGTATCTCAAGGAGAAAGGCAGCTTGCACTGCAACTTCCACTACAGCACAGTTTTGTGTGTGACACTTCAGAATGTTGGGAGAGGCACAGGACCCTAGGAGTCCTAGGGCAGTCTTTCATCTAAGCAGTTCGCTACACGCAGAGCACCTTAGGTAGAAAAGTTGAATAAGGGAAGAGCCAGGGAGGTAGCTAGGTCTCTTTTGACCTGCCAGAAGCCAGAGACACTTACGCTGCGTGTCAACCTGGAGATGGTGCCTGATGGGACTGGCCTTGTTTTCCCACTTTGAAAGCTCCTCTTAAGCGCCTTGAAGCTCCCTTAAAAACACTGTGGTTGTCAGCCTTATACTCACGGCAGGCATGGCTGTGAGAGGGAAAGAACGGTTTCACGAAGAAACAGGGTATCCCAGTTTCTCGGTCAGAGCTCATCCTGTCCTGTTCTATAGCTAAAGGGAATCTCAAAGTGAGGCCTAGCTTCCAAGGAGGGCCCTGATACGCCAGGCAGCAGGGTAGGAGTGTGCAGCTTCCATGAGGCTTTAGTCGCACTTCTGCCTTAGTGTAACGGTACTAATCTTCTCAGGACTCCTGCTCCATTGCGTCTGAACCCGTTTCCGTACAAAGACACTGAGTTCCCCCCAGGCTCTCCTGAGTTGGAGATCAACATTCAGACACGTAGACCCTTCGGAGTACCCGTGTCTGTGCCGAGTGAAGGGCAGCATGATGCACGCTCCCTCGGGGGAGCTCGATTTCCTCAGCTCACCAACAGCCTCTGGAACACGGTTGTAGTAGGTGCAGCATGCCATGCAAGTCTGCCTGCTTACAGTAGTCCGATTTGTCCTGAGGAAAACTCTTTGCTTACAATTCCTTCTACCAGCTCCTAGCTGAAGTCAACCAACCTCTAGGAGAAAGTCGGCTTGTGGTCCAAGTGCAACTAGAGCACACTTTCTGGTGTAACGCCGCAGGCTTGTGGAAGATGCCCAGGAGCCCAGGACACCTAGGGAATCCTTTCATTGAGGCAGTTCGCTACACGCAGAACACCCTGCATAGAAAAGTGGATTCTCCAAGGACCCAGTGAGGAGCTAGGTCTCTTTTGACCTGTTAGAAACCACAGATGCTTCTTCTGCGTGTCAGCCTGGAAATGGCGGCCTTAGGAGACAAGCCTTGCTTTCCCGTCTTGAAAGCTCCATTCATGCGGCCTTGAAGCTACCTGAAAAACACTGTGGTTGTCGGACTTGTCCTCACTCCAGGCATGGCTCTGGAAGAAAATGAGTTTTCTCGAAAGAAAGAGGGTGCTGCTTCCAGGCCCTGGTGGGGAGCATATCCTGCATTGCACTAGAGCGAAGGGGAATCTCAGCGTGCGCCCTACCCTCGACCTAAGGCTCTGATTTGCCCTCCAGAAGGGTAGTGGTGCAGCATTTTCCTTGAGGTCTTAGTCGCAGTTCTGCATTAATTTAAAGGTACTACTCTTCTCAGGACTCCAGGCCCACTCATGTCAGTACCCATTTCCGTACAAGAACTCTGAGTACCCCAGGACTCCCCTGGGCTTGCTGGGCCACACTCAGACCCGTAGGCCGTTCAGTGTGCCCCTTTTTAGGCCGAGTGAAAGATAACAAACTGCACTCTTTCTTGGGAAAGCCAGATTTCCTCAGCTCACCATCAGCCTCAGGAACACGGCTCTAGCGAGGCCAGCAAACCATGGAAGTCTGCCTCCTCACCCGATTCTGAGCTGTACTGAGTAAAACTCTCTGCTTTGAAGTCCTTCGAGGACCTCATACCTGAAGTTACCCTATCTCAAGGAGAAAGACGGCTTGCATTCCAACTTCCACTAAAGCACAGTAGTCTGTGTAACACTTCAGGCTTTGCGACATGCACAGGGCTCGTAGAGACCTAGGGCAGTCTACTGTCTAGGCACTTCACTACACGTACAACACCCTGTGCAGAAAAATTGATTCTGGGAAGAGCCAAGCAGGTAGCTAGGTCTCTTTTGACCTCTTAGAAACCACAGCTACTTGTGCAGTGTGTCAGTCTGGAAACAGGACCTGATGGGGCTAGCCTTGCTGTCCCATCATGAAAGCTCCTTTTATGCGCCTAGAAGCTAGAAGCTAACTGAAAAACACTGTTGCTGTCGGGCTTATACTCACGACAGGCATGGCTGTGAGAGGGAAAAAGAGGTTTCACGAAGAAACACGTATTCCAGTTTCTGACTCAGAGCTCATCCTGTCCTGTTCTCTAGCTAAAGGGAAACTCAAAGTGAGGCCTAGCTTCGAGGGAGGGCCCTGATATGCCATGCAGCGGAGTAGGCGTGCAGCAGCTTCCCTGAGGCCTTAGCCGCTCTTCTGCTTTAGTTGAACGCTAGTAAGCTTTTCAGGACTCGTAGACCCTCGCGGCAGCTCTCGTTTCCGTACAAGGACCCTGAGTACCCCCAGGCTCCCCTGGGCTTGCTGGGCCACACTCAGACCCGTAGGCCATTCAGGGTGGCCCTGCGTAGGTCGAGTGAAGAGTCACACGCTGCCCTCTTCCTTGGGCGAGCTAGATATCCCCAGCTCACCAACGGCTTCATGAACACGGTCCTAGCAAGTCCAGCATACCATGGAAGTCGCCCTAGTTGCCCTAGTCTGAGCAGTAAAGAGAAAACTCTCTGCTTACAAGTCCTTCTAGGACCTCATACCTGAAGTCACCGTATCTCAAGGAGAAAGGCAGCTTGCACTGCAACTTCCACTACAGCACAGTTTTGTGTGTGACACTTCAGAATGTTGGGAGAGGCACAGGACCCTAGGAGTCCTAGGGCAGTCTTTCATCTAAGCAGTTCGCTACACGCAGAGCACCTTAGGTAGAAAAGTTGAATAAGGGAAGAGCCAGGGAGGTAGCTAGGTCTCTTTTGACCTGCCAGAAGCCAGAGACACTTACGCTGCGTGTCAACCTGGAGATGGTGCCTGATGGGACTGGCCTTGTTTTCCCACTTTGAAAGCTCCTCTTATGCCCCTTGAAGCTCCCTTAAAAACACTGGTTGTCAGCCTTATACTCACAGCAGGCATGGCTATGAGAGGGAAAGAACGGTTTCACGAAGAAACAGGGTATCCCAGTTTCTCGGTCAGAGCTCATCCTGTCCTGTTCTATAGCTAAAGGGAATCTCAAAGTGAGGCCTAGCTTCCAAGGAGGGCCCTGATATGCCAGGCAGCAGGGTAGGAGTGCGCAACTTCCATGAGGCCTTAGTCGAACTTCTGCATTAGTGTAACGGTACTAATCTTCTCAGGACTCCAGGTCCATTGCGTCTGAACCCGTTTCCGTACATAGACACTGAGTACCCCCAGGCTCTCCTGAGTTGGAGATCAACATTCAGACACGTAGACCCTTCGGAGTACCCGTGTCTGTGCCGAGTGAAGGGCAGCATGATGCACGCTCCCTCGAGGGAGCTCGATTTCCTCAGCTCACCATCATCCTCATGAACACGGCTCTAGCGAGGCCAGCAAACCATGGAAGTCTGCCTCCTCACCCGATTCTGAGCTGTACTGAGTAAAACTCTCTGCTTTGAAGTCCTTCGAAGACCTCATATCTGAAGTCACCGTATCTCAAGGAGAAAGACGGCTTGCATTCCCACTTCCACTAAAGCACAGTGGTCTGTGTAACACTTCAGGCTTTGGGACATGCACAGGGCTCGTAGAGACCTAGGGCAGTCTACTGTCTAAGCACTTCACTACACGTACAACACCCTGTGCAGAAAAATTGATTCTGGGAAGAGCCAAGCAGGTAGCTAGGTCTCTTTTGACCTCTTAGAAACCACAGCTACTTGTGCAGTGTGTCAGTCTGGAAACAGGACCTGATGGGGCTAGCCTTGCTGTCCCATCATGAAAGCTCCTTTTATGCGCCTAGAAGCTAGAAGCTAACTGAAAAACACTGTTGCTGTCGGGCTTATACTCACGACAGGCATGGCTGTGAGAGGGAAAAAGAGGTTTCACGAAGAAACACGTATTCCAGTTTCTGACTCAGAGCTCATCCTGTCCTGTTCTCTAGCTAAAGGGAAACTCAAAGTGAGGCCTAGCTTCGAGGGAGGGCCCTGATATGCCATGCAGCGGAGTAGGCGTGCAGCAGCTTCCCTGAGGCCTTAGCCGCTCTTCTGCTTTAGTTGAACGCTAGTAAGCTTTTCAGGACTCGTAGACCCCTCGCGGCAGCACTCGTTTCCGTACAAGGACCCTGAGTACCCCCAGGCACCCCTGGGCTTGCTGGGCCACACTCAGACCCGTAGGCCATTCAGGGTGGCCCTGCGTAGGTCGAGTGAAGAGTCATTCGCTGCCCTCTTCCTTGGGCGAGCTAGATATCCCCAGCTCACCAACGGCTTCATGAACACGGTCCTAGCAAGTCCAGCATACCATGGAAGTCGTCCTAGTTGCCCTAGTCTGAGCGGTACTGAGAAAAACTCTCTGCTTACAAGTCCTTCTAGGACCTCATACCTGAAGTCACCGTATCTCAAGGAGAAAGGCAGCTTGCACTGCAACTTCCACTACAGCACAGTTTTGTGTGTGACACTTCAGAATGTTGGGAGAGGCACAGGACCCTAGGAGTCCTAGGGCAGTCTTTCATCTAAGCAGTTCGCTACACGCAGAGCACCTTAGGTAGAAAAGTTGAATAAGGGAAGAGCCAGGGAGGTAGCTAGGTCTCTTTTGACCTGCCAGAAGCCAGAGACACTTACGCTGCGTGTCAACCTGGAGATGGTGCCTGATGGGACTGGCCTTGTTTTCCCACTTTGAAAGCTCCTCTTATGCGCCTTGAAGCTCCCTTAAAAACACTGTGGTTGTCAGCCTTATACTCACGGCAGGCATGGCTGTGAGAGGGAAAGAACGGTTTCACGAAGAAACAGGGTATCCCAGTTTCTCGGTCAGAGCTCATCCTGTCCTGTTCTATAGCTAAAGGGAATCTCAAAGTGAGGCCTAGCTTCCAAGGAGGGCCCTGATACGCCAGGCAGCAGGGTAGGAGTGTGCAGCTTCCATGAGGCTTTAGTCGCACTTCTGCCTTAGTGTAACGGTACTAATCTTCTCAGGACTCCTGCTCCATTGCGTCTGAACCCGTTTCCGTACAAAGACACTGAGTTCCCCTCAGGCTCTCCTGATTTGGAGATCAACATTCAGACACGTAGACCCTTCGGAGTACCCGTGTCTGTGCCGAGTGAAGGGCAGCATGATGCACGCTCCCTCGGGGGAGCTCGATTTCCTCAGCTCACCAACAGCCTCTGGAACACGGTTGTAGTAGGTGCAGCATGCCATGCAAGTCTGCCTGCTTACAGTAGTCCGATTTGTCCTGAGGAAAACTCTTTGCTTACAATTCCTTCTACCAGCTCCTAGCTGAATTCAACCAACCTCTAGGAGAAAGTCGGCTTGTGGTCCAAGTGCAACTAGAGCACACTTTCTGGTGTAACGCCGCAGGCTTGTGGAAGATGCCCAGGAGCCCAGGACACCTAGGGAATCCTTTCATTGAGGCAGTTCGCTACACGCAGAACACCCTGCATAGAAAAGTGGATTCTCCAAGGACCCAGTGAGGAGCTAGGTCTCTTTTGACCTGTTAGAAACCACAGATGCTTCTTCTGCGTGTCGGCCTGGAAATGGCGGCCTTAGGAAACAAGCCTTGCTTTCCCGTCTTGAAAGCTCCATTCATGCGGCCTTGAAGCTACCTGAAAAACACTGTGGTTGTCGGACTTGTCCTCACTCCAGGCATGGCTCTGGAAGAAAATGAGTTTTCTCGAAAGAAAGAGGGTGCTGCTTCCAGGCCCTGGTGGGGAGCATATCCTGCATTGCACTAGAGCGAAGGGGAATCTCAGCGTGCGCCCTACCCTCGACCTAAGGCTCTGATTTGCCCTCCAGAAGGGTAGTGGTGCAGCATTTTCCTTGAGGTCTTAGTCGCAGTTCTGCATTAATTTAAAGGTACTACACTTCTCAGGACTCCAGGCCCACTCATGTCAGTACCCATTTCCGTACAAGAACTCTGAGTACCCCAGGACTCCCCTGGGCTTGCTGGGCCACACTCAGACCCGTAGGCCCTTCAGTGTGCCCCTTTTTAGGCCGAGTGAAAGATAACAAACTGCACTCTTTCTTGGGAAAGCCAGATTTCCTCAGCTCACCATCAGCCTCAGGAACACGGCTCTAGCAAGGCCAGCAAACCATGGAAGTCTGCCTCCTCACCCGATTCTGAGCTGTACTGAGTAAAACTCTCTGCTTTGAAGTCCTTCGAGGACCTCATACCTGAAGTTACCCTATCTCAAGGAGAAAGACGGCTTGCATTCCCACTTCCACTAAAGCACAGTGGTCTGTGTAACACTTCAGGCTTTGGGACATGCACAGGGCTCGTAGAGACCTAGGGCAGTCTACTGTCTAGGCACTTCACTACACGTACAACACCCTGTGCAGAGAAATTGATTCTGGGAAGAGCCAAGCAGGTAGCTAGGTCTCTTTTGACCTCTTAGAAACCACAGCTACTTGTGCAGTGTGTCAGTCTGGAAACAGGACCTGATGGGGCTAGCCTTGCTGTCCCATCATGAAAGCTCCTTTTATGCGCCTAGAAGCTAGAAGCTAACTGAAAAACACTGTTGCTGTCGGGCTTATACTCACGACAGGCATGGCTGTGAGAGGGAAAAAGAGGTTTCACGAAGAAACACGTATTCCAGTTTCTGACTCAGAGCTCATCCTGTCCTGTTCTCTAGCTAAAGGGAAACTCAAAGTGAGGCCTAGCTTCGAGGGAGGGCCCTGATATGCCATGCAGCGGAGTAGGCGTGCAGCAGCTTCCCTGAGGCCTTAGCCGCTCTTCTGCTTTAGTTGAACGCTAGTAAGCTTTTCAGGACTCGTAGACCCCTCGCGGCAGCACTCGTTTCCGTACAAGGACCCTGAGTACCCCCAGGCTCCCCTGGGCTTGCTGGGCCACACTCAGACCCGTAGGCCATTCAGGGTGGCCCTGCGTAGGTCGAGTGAAGAGTCATTCGCTGCCCTCTTCCTTGGGCGAGCTAGATATCCCCAGCTCACCAACGGCTTCATGAACACGGTCCTAGCAAGTCCAGCATACCATGGAAGTCGCCCTAGTTGCCCTAGTCTGAGCAGTAAAGAGAAAACTCTCTGCTTACAAGTCCTTCTAGGACCTCATACCTGAAGTCACCGTATCTCAAGGAGAAAGGCAGCTTGCACTGCAACTTCCACTACAGCACAGTTTTGTGTGTGACACTTCAGAATGTTGGGAGAGGCACAGGACCCTAGGAGTCCTAGGGCAGTCTTTCATCTAAGCAGTTCGCTACACGCAGAGCACCTTAGGTAGAAAAGTTGAATAAGGGAAGAGCCAGGGAGGTAGCTAGGTCTCTTTTGACCTGCCAGAAGCCAGAGACACTTACGCTGCGTGTCAACCTGGAGATGGTGCCTGATGGGACTGGCCTTGTTTTCCCACTTTGAAAGCTCCTCTTATGCCCCTTGAAGCTCCCTTAAAAACACTGGTTGTCAGCCTTATACTCACAGCAGGCATGGCTATGAGAGGGAAAGAACGGTTTCACGAAGAAACAGGGTATCCCAGTTTCTCGGTCAGAGCTCATCCTGTCCTGTTCTATAGCTAAAGGGAATCTCAAAGTGAGGCCTAGCTTCCAAGGAGGGCCCTGATATGCCAGGCAGCAGGGTAGGAGTGCGCAACTTCCATGAGGCCTTAGTCGAACTTCTGCATTAGTGTAACGGTACTAATCTTCTCAGGACTCCAGGTCCATTGCGTCTGAACCCGTTTCCGTACATAGACACTGAGTACCCCCAGGCTCTCCTGAGTTGGAGATCAACATTCAGACACGTAGACCCTTCGGAGTACCCGTGTCTGTGCCGAGTGAAGGGCAGCATGATGCACGCTCCCTCGAGGGAGCTCGATTTCCTCAGCTCACCATCATCCTCATGAACACGGCTCTAGCGAGGCCAGCAAACCATGGAAGTCTGCCTCCTCACCCGATTCTGAGCTGTACTGAGTAAAACTCTCTGCTTTGAAGTCCTTCGAAGACCTCATATCTGAAGTCACCGTATCTCAAGGAGAAAGACGGCTTGCATTCCCACTTCCACTAAAGCACAGTGGTCTGTGTAACACTTCAGGCTTTGGGACATGCACAGGGCTCGTAGAGACCTAGGGCAGTCTACTGTCTAAGCACTTCACTACACGTACAACACCCTGTGCAGAAAAATTGATTCTGGGAAGAGCCAAGCAGGTAGCTAGGTCTCTTTTGACCTCTTAGAAACCACAGCTACTTGTGCAGTGTGTCAGTCTGGAAACAGGACCTGATGGGGCTAGCCTTGCTGTCCCATCATGAAAGCTCCTTTTATGCGCCTAGAAGCTAGAAGCTAACTGAAAAACACTGTTGCTGTCGGGCTTATACTCACGACAGGCATGGCTGTGAGAGGGAAAAAGAGGTTTCACGAAGAAACACGTATTCCAGTTTCTGACTCAGAGCTCATCCTGTCCTGTTCTCTAGCTAAAGGGAAACTCAAAGTGAGGCCTAGCTTCGAGGGAGGGCCCTGATATGCCATGCAGCGGAGTAGGCGTGCAGCAGCTTCCCTGAGGCCTTAGCCGCTCTTCTGCTTTAGTTGAACGCTAGTAAGCTTTTCAGGACTCGTAGACCCCTCGCGGCAGCACTCGTTTCCGTACAAGGACCCTGAGTACCCCCAGGCACCCCTGGGCTTGCTGGGCCACACTCAGACCCGTAGGCCATTCAGGGTGGCCCTGCGTAGGTCGAGTGAAGAGTCATTCGCTGCCCTCTTCCTTGGGCGAGCTAGATATCCCCAGCTCACCAACGGCTTCATGAACACGGTCCTAGCAAGTCCAGCATACCATGGAAGTCGTCCTAGTTGCCCTAGTCTGAGCGGTACTGAGAAAAACTCTCTGCTTACAAGTCCTTCTAGGACCTCATACCTGAAGTCACCGTATCTCAAGGAGAAAGGCAGCTTGCACTGCAACTTCCACTACAGCACAGTTTTGTGTGTGACACTTCAGAATGTTGGGAGAGGCACAGGACCCTAGGAGTCCTAGGGCAGTCTTTCATCTAAGCAGTTCGCTACACGCAGAGCACCTTAGGTAGAAAAGTTGAATAAGGGAAGAGCCAGGGAGGTAGCTAGGTCTCTTTTGACCTGCCAGAAGCCAGAGACACTTACGCTGCGTGTCAACCTGGAGATGGTGCCTGATGGGACTGGCCTTGTTTTCCCACTTTGAAAGCTCCTCTTATGCGCCTTGAAGCTCCCTTAAAAACACTGTGGTTGTCAGCCTTATACTCACGGCAGGCATGGCTGTGAGAGGGAAAGAACGGTTTCACGAAGAAACAGGGTATCCCAGTTTCTCGGTCAGAGCTCATCCTGTCCTGTTCTATAGCTAAAGGGAATCTCAAAGTGAGGCCTAGCTTCCAAGGAGGGCCCTGATACGCCAGGCAGCAGGGTAGGAGTGTGCAGCTTCCATGAGGCTTTAGTCGCACTTCTGCCTTAGTGTAACGGTACTAATCTTCTCAGGACTCCTGCTCCATTGCGTCTGAACCCGTTTCCGTACAAAGACACTGAGTTCCCCTCAGGCTCTCCTGATTAGGAGATCAACATTCAGACACGTAGACCCTTCGGAGTACCCGTGTCTGTGCCGAGTGAAGGGCAGCATGATGCACGCTCCCTCGGGGGAGCTCGATTTCCTCAGCTCACCAACAGCCTCTGGAACACGGTTGTAGTAGGTGCAGCATGCCATGCAAGTCTGCCTGCTTACAGTAGTCCGATTTGTCCTGAGGAAAACTCTTTGCTTACAATTCCTTCTACCAGCTCCTAGCTGAATTCAACCAACCTCTAGGAGAAAGTCGGCTTGTGGTCCAAGTGCAACTAGAGCACACTTTCTGGTGTAACGCCGCAGGCTTGTGGAAGATGCCCAGGAGCCCAGGACACCTAGGGAATCCTTTCATTGAGGCAGTTCGCTACACGCAGAACACCCTGCATAGAAAAGTGGATTCTCCAAGGACCCAGTGAGGAGCTAGGTCTCTTTTGACCTGTTAGAAACCACAGATGCTTCTTCTGCGTGTCGGCCTGGAAATGGCGGCCTTAGGAAACAAGCCTTGCTTTCCCGTCTTGAAAGCTCCATTCATGCGGCCTTGAAGCTACCTGAAAAACACTGTGGTTGTCGGACTTGTCCTCACTCCAGGCATGGCTCTGGAAGAAAATGAGTTTTCTCGAAAGAAAGAGGGTGCTGCTTCCAGGCCCTGGTGGGGAGCATATCCTGCATTGCACTAGAGCGAAGGGGAATCTCAGCGTGCGCCCTACCCTCGACCTAAGGCTCTGATTTGCCCTCCAGAAGGGTAGTGGTGCAGCATTTTCCTTGAGGTCTTAGTCGCAGTTCTGCATTAATTTAAAGGTACTACACTTCTCAGGACTCCAGGCCCACTCATGTCAGTACCCATTTCCGTACAAGAACTCTGAGTACCCCAGGACTCCCCTGGGCTTGCTGGGCCACACTCAGACCCGTAGGCCCTTCAGTGTGCCCCTTTTTAGGCCGAGTGAAAGATAACAAACTGCACTCTTTCTTGGGAAAGCCAGATTTCCTCAGCTCACCATCAGCCTCAGGAACACGGCTCTAGCAAGGCCAGCAAACCATGGAAGTCTGCCTCCTCACCCGATTCTGAGCTGTACTGAGTAAAACTCTCTGCTTTGAAGTCCTTCGAGGACCTCATACCTGAAGTTACCCTATCTCAAGGAGAAAGACGGCTTGCATTCCCACTTCCACTAAAGCACAGTGGTCTGTGTAACACTTCAGGCTTTGGGACATGCACAGGGCTCGTAGAGACCTAGGGCAGTCTACTGTCTAGGCACTTCACTACACGTACAACACCCTGTGCAGAGAAATTGATTCTGGGAAGAGCCAAGCAGGTAGCTAGGTCTCTTTTGACCTCTTAGAAACCACAGCTACTTGTGCAGTGTGTCAGTCTGGAAACAGGACCTGATGGGGCTAGCCTTGCTGTCCCATCATGAAAGCTCCTTTTATGCGCCTAGAAGCTAGAAGCTAACTGAAAAACACTGTTGCTGTCGGGCTTATACTCACGACAGGCATGGCTGTGAGAGGGAAAAAGAGGTTTCACGAAGAAACACGTATTCCAGTTTCTGACTCAGAGCTCATCCTGTCCTGTTCTCTAGCTAAAGGGAACTCAAAGTGAGGCCTAGCTTCGAGGGAGGGCCCTGATATGCCATGCAGCGGAGTAGGCGTGCAGCAGCTTCCCTGAGGCCTTAGCCGCTCTTCTGCTTTAGTTGAACGCTAGTAAGCTTTTCAGGACTCGTAGACCCCTCGCGGCAGCACTCGTTTCCGTACAAGGACCCTGAGTACCCCCAGGCTCCCCTGGGCTTGCTGGGCCACACTCAGACCCGTAGGCCATTCAGGGTGGCCCTGCGTAGGTCGAGTGAAGAGTCATTCGCTGCCCTCTTCCTTGGGCGAGCTAGATATCCCCAGCTCACCAACGGCTTCATGAACACGGTCCTAGCAAGTCCAGCATACCATGGAAGTCGTCCTAGTTGCCCTAGTCTGAGCGGTACTGAGAAAAACTCTCTGCTTACAAGTCCTTCTAGGACCTCATACCTGAAGTCACCGTATCTCAAGGAGAAAGGCAGCTTGCACTGCAACTTCCACTACAGCACAGTTTTGTGTGTGACACTTCAGAATGTTGGGAGAGGCACAGGACCCTAGGAGTCCTAGGGCAGTCTTTCATCTAAGCAGTTCGCTACACGCAGAGCACCTTAGGTAGAAAAGTTGAATAAGGGAAGAGCCAGGGAGGTAGCTAGGTCTCTTTTGACCTGCCAGAAGCCAGAGACACTTACGCTGCGTGTCAACCTGGAGATGGTGCCTGATGGGACTGGCCTTGTTTTCCCACTTTGAAAGCTCCTCTTATGCGCCTTGAAGCTCCCTTAAAAACACTGTGGTTGTCAGCCTTATACTCACGGCAGGCATGGCTGTGAGAGGGAAAGAACGGTTTCACGAAGAAACAGGGTATCCCAGTTTCTCGGTCAGAGCTCATCCTGTCCTGTTCTATAGCTAAAGGGAATCTCAAAGTGAGGCCTAGCTTCCAAGGAGGGCCCTGATACGCCAGGCAGCAGGGTAGGAGTGTGCAGCTTCCATGAGGCTTTAGTCGCACTTCTGCCTTAGTGTAACGGTACTAATCTTCTCAGGACTCCTGCTCCATTGCGTCTGAACCCGTTTCCGTACAAAGACACTGAGTTCCCCCCAGGCTCTCCTGAGTTGGAGATCAACATTCAGACACGTAGACCCTTCGGAGTACCCGTGTCTGTGCCGAGTGAAGGGCAGCATGATGCACGCTCCCTCGGGGGAGCTCGATTTCCTCAGCTCACCAACAGCCTCTGGAACACGGTTGTAATAGGTGCAGCATGCCATGCAAGTCTGCCTGCTTACAGTAGTCCGATTTGTCCTGAGGAAAACTCTTTGCTTACAATTCCTTCTACCAGCTCCTAGCTGAATTCAACCAACCTCTAGGAGAAAGTCGGCTTGTGGTCCAAGTGCAACTAGAGCACACTTTCTGGTGTAACGCCGCAGGCTTGTGGAAGATGCCCAGGAGCCCAGGACACCTAGGGAATCCTTTCATTGAGGCAGTTCGCTACACGCAGAACACCCTGCATAGAAAAGTGGATTCTCCAAGGACCCAGTGAGGAGCTAGGTCTCTTTTGACCTGTTAGAAACCACAGATGCTTCTTCTGCGTGTCAGCCTGGAAATGGCGGCCTTAGGAGACAAGCCGTGCTTTCCCGTCTTGAAAGCTCCATTCATGCGGCCTTGAAGCTACCTGAAAAACACTGTGGTTGTCGGACTTGTCCTCACTCCAGGCATGGCTCTGGAAGAAAATGAGTTTTCTCGAAAGAAAGAGGGTGCTGCTTCCAGGCCCTGGTGGGGAGCATATCCTGCATTGCACTAGAGCGAAGGGGAATCTCAGCGTGCGCCCTACCCTCGACCTAAGGCTCTGATTTGCCCTCCAGAAGGGTAGTGGTGCAGCATTTTCCTTGAGGTCTTAGTCGCAGTTCTGCATTAATTTAAAGGTACTACTCTTCTCAGGACTCCAGGCCCACTCATGTCAGTACCCATTTCCGTACAAGAACTCTGAGTACCCCAGGACTCCCCTGGGCTTGCTGGGCCACACTCAGACCCGTAGGCCGTTCAGTGTGCCCCTTTTTAGGCCGAGTGAAAGATAACAAACTGCACTCTTTCTTGGGAAAGCCAGATTTCCTCAGCTCACCATCAGCCTCAGGAACACGGCTCTAGCGAGGCCAGCAAACCATGGAAGTCTGCCTCCTCACCCGATTCTGAGCTGTACTGAGTAAAACTCTCTGCTTTGAAGTCCTTCGAGGACCTCATACCTGAAGTTACCCTATCTCAAGGAGAAAGACGGCTTGCATTCCAACTTCCACTAAAGCACAGTAGTCTGTGTAACACTTCAGGCTTTGCGACATGCACAGGGCTCGTAGAGACCTAGGGCAGTCTACTGTCTAGGCACTTCACTACACGTACAACACCCTGTGCAGAAAAATTGATTCTGGGAAGAGCCAAGCAGGTAGCTAGGTCTCTTTTGACCTCTTAGAAACCACAGCTACTTGTGCAGTGTGTCAGTCTGGAAACAGGACCTGATGGGGCTAGCCTTGCTGTCCCATCATGAAAGCTCCTTTTATGCGCCTAGAAGCTAGAAGCTAACTGAAAAACACTGTTGCTGTCGGGCTTATACTCACGACAGGCATGGCTGTGAGAGGGAAAAAGAGGTTTCACGAAGAAACACGTATTCCAGTTTCTGACTCAGAGCTCATCCTGTCCTGTTCTCTAGCTAAAGGGAAACTCAAAGTGAGGCCTAGCTTCGAGGGAGGGCCCTGATATGCCATGCAGCGGAGTAGGCGTGCAGCAGCTTCCCTGAGGCCTTAGCCGCTCTTCTGCTTTAGTTGAACGCTAGTAAGCTTTTCAGGACTCGTAGACCCTCGTGGCAGCTCTCGTTTCCGTTAAAGGACCCTGAGTACCCCCAGGCTCCCCTGGGCTTGCTGGGCCACACTCAGACCCGTAGGCCATTCAGGGTGGCCCTGCGTAGGTCGAGTGAAGAGTCACACGCTGCCCTCTCCCTTGGGCGAGCTAGATATCCCCAGCTCACCAACGGCTTCATGAACACGGTCCTAGCAAGTCCAGCATACCATGGAAGTCGTCCTAGTTGCCCTAGTCTGAGCGGTAGTGAGAAAAACTCTCTGCTTACAAGTCCTTCTAGGACCTCATACCTGAAGTCACCGTATCTCAAGGAGAAAGGCAGCTTGCACTGCAACTTCCACTACAGCACAGTTTTGTGTGTGACACTTCAGAATGTTGGGAGAGGCACAGGACCCTAGGAGTCCTAGGGCAGTCTTTCATCTAAGCAGTTCGCTACACGCAGAGCACCTTAGGTAGAAAAGTTGAATAAGGGAAGAGCCAGGGAGGTAGCTAGGTCTCTTTTGACCTGCCAGAAGCCAGAGACACTTACGCTGCGTGTCAACCTGGAGATGGTGCCTGATGGGACTGGCCTTGTTTTCCCACTTTGAAAGCTCCTCTTATGCCCCTTGAAGCTCCCTTAAAAACACTGGTTGTCAGCCTTATACTCACGGCAGGCATGGCTATGAGAGGGAAAGAACGGTTTCACGAAGAAACAGGGTATCCCAGTTTCTCGGTCAGAGCTCATCCTCTCCTGTTCTATAGCTAAAGGGAATCTCAAAGTGAGGCCTAGCTTCCAAGGAGGGCCCTGATATGCCAGGCAGCAGGGTAGGAGTGCGCAGCTTCCATGAGGCCTTAGTCGAACTTCTGCATTAGTGTAACGGTACTAATCTTCTCAGGACTGCAGGTCCATTGCGTCTGAACCCGTTTCCGTACATAGACACTGAGTACCCCCAGGCTCTCCTGAGTTGGAGATCAACATTCAGACAAGTAGACCCTTCGGAGTACCCGTGTCTGTGCCGAGTGAAGGGCAGCATGATGCACGCTCCCTCGAGGGAGCTCGATTTCCTCAGCTCACCATCATCCTCATGAACACGGCTCTAGCGAGGCCAGCAAACCATGGAAGTCTGCCTCCTCACCCGATTCTGAGCTGTACTGAGTAAAACTCTCTGCTTTGAAGTCCTTCGAGGACCTCATACCTGAAGTTACCCTATCTCAAGGAGAAAGACGGCTTGCATTCCAACTTCCACTAAAGCACAGTAGTCTGTGTAACACTTCAGGCTTTGCGACATGCACAGGGCTCGTAGAGACCTAGGGCAGTCTACTGTCTAGGCACTTCACTACACGTACAACACCCTGTGCAGAAAAATTGATTCTGGGAAGAGCCAAGCAGGTAGCTAGGTCTCTTTTGACCTCTTAGAAACCACAGCTACTTGTGCAGTGTGTCAGTCTGGAAACAGGACCTGATGGGGCTAGCCTTGCTGTCCCATCATGAAAGCTCCTTTTATGCGCCTAGAAGCTAGAAGCTAACTGAAAAACACTGTTGCTGTCGGGCTTATACTCACGACAGGCATGGCTGTGAGAGGGAAAAAGAGGTTTCACGAAGAAACACGTATTCCAGTTTCTGACTCAGAGCTCATCCTGTCCTGTTCTCTAGCTAAAGGGAAACTCAAAGTGAGGCCTAGCTTCGAGGGAGGGCCCTGATATGCCATGCAGCGGAGTAGGCGTGCAGCAGCTTCCCTGAGGCCTTAGCCGCTCTTCTGCTTTAGTTGAACGCTAGTAAGCTTTTCAGGACTCGTAGACCCCTCGCGGCAGCACTCGTTTCCGTACAAGGACCCTGAGTACCCCCAGGCTCCCCTGGGCTTGCTGGGCCACACTCAGACCCGTAGGCCATTCAGGGTGGCCCTGCGTAGGTCGAGTGAAGAGTCATTCGCTGCCCTCTTCCTTGGGCGAGCTAGATATCCCCAGCTCACCAACGGCTTCATGAACACGGTCCTAGCAAGTCCAGCATACCATGGAAGTCGTCCTAGTTGCCCTAGTCTGAGCGGTACTGAGAAAAACTCTCTGCTTACAAGTCCTTCTAGGACCTCATACCTGAAGTCACCGTATCTCAAGGAGAAAGGCAGCTTGCACTGCAACTTCCACTACAGCACAGTTTTGTGTGTGACACTTCAGAATGTTGGGAGAGGCACAGGACCCTAGGAGTCCTAGGGCAGTCTTTCATCTAAGCAGTTCGCTACACGCAGAGCACCTTAGGTAGAAAAGTTGAATAAGGGAAGAGCCAGGGAGGTAGCTAGGTCTCTTTTGACCTGCCAGAAGCCAGAGACACTTACGCTGCGTGTCAACCTGGAGATGGTGCCTGATGGGACTGGCCTTGTTTTCCCACTTTGAAAGCTCCTCTTAAGCGCCTTGAAGCTCCCTTAAAAACACTGTGGTTGTCAGCCTTATACTCACGGCAGGCATGGCTGTGAGAGGGAAAGAACGGTTTCACGAAGAAACAGGGTATCCCAGTTTCTCGGTCAGAGCTCATCCTGTCCTGTTCTATAGCTAAAGGGAATCTCAAAGTGAGGCCTAGCTTCCAAGGAGGGCCCTGATACGCCAGGCAGCAGGGTAGGAGTGTGCAGCTTCCATGAGGCTTTAGTCGCACTTCTGCCTTAGTGTAACGGTACTAATCTTCTCAGGACTCCTGCTCCATTGCGTCTGAACCCGTTTCCGTACAAAGACACTGAGTTCCCCCCAGGCTCTCCTGAGTTGGAGATCAACATTCAGACACGTAGACCCTTCGGAGTACCCGTGTCTGTGCCGAGTGAAGGGCAGCATGATGCACGCTCCCTCGGGGGAGCTCGATTTCCTCAGCTCACCAACAGCCTCTGGAACACGGTTGTAGTAGGTGCAGCATGCCATGCAAGTCTGCCTGCTTACAGTAGTCCGATTTGTCCTGAGGAAAACTCTTTGCTTACAATTCCTTCTACCAGCTCCTAGCTGAAGTCAACCAACCTCTAGGAGAAAGTCGGCTTGTGGTCCAAGTGCAACTAGAGCACACTTTCTGGTGTAACGCCGCAGGCTTGTGGAAGATGCCCAGGAGCCCAGGACACCTAGGGAATCCTTTCATTGAGGCAGTTCGCTACACGCAGAACACCCTGCATAGAAAAGTGGATTCTCCAAGGACCCAGTGAGGAGCTAGGTCTCTTTTGACCTGTTAGAAACCACAGATGCTTCTTCTGCGTGTCAGCCTGGAAATGGCGGCCTTAGGAGACAAGCCTTGCTTTCCCGTCTTGAAAGCTCCATTCATGCGGCCTTGAAGCTACCTGAAAAACACTGTGGTTGTCGGACTTGTCCTCACTCCAGGCATGGCTCTGGAAGAAAATGAGTTTTCTCGAAAGAAAGAGGGTGCTGCTTCCAGGCCCTGGTGGGGAGCATATCCTGCATTGCACTAGAGCGAAGGGGAATCTCAGCGTGCGCCCTACCCTCGACCTAAGGCTCTGATTTGCCCTCCAGAAGGGTAGTGGTGCAGCATTTTCCTTGAGGTCTTAGTCGCAGTTCTGCATTAATTTAAAGGTACTACTCTTCTCAGGACTCCAGGCCCACTCATGTCAGTACCCATTTCCGTACAAGAACTCTGAGTACCCCAGGACTCCCCTGGGCTTGCTGGGCCACACTCAGACCCGTAGGCCGTTCAGTGTGCCCCTTTTTAGGCCGAGTGAAAGATAACAAACTGCACTCTTTCTTGGGAAAGCCAGATTTCCTCAGCTCACCATCAGCCTCAGGAACACGGCTCTAGCGAGGCCAGCAAACCATGGAAGTCTGCCTCCTCACCCGATTCTGAGCTGTACTGAGTAAAACTCTCTGCTTTGAAGTCCTTCGAGGACCTCATACCTGAAGTTACCCTATCTCAAGGAGAAAGACGGCTTGCATTCCAACTTCCACTAAAGCACAGTAGTCTGTGTAACACTTCAGGCTTTGCGACATGCACAGGGCTCGTAGAGACCTAGGGCAGTCTACTGTCTAGGCACTTCACTACACGTACAACACCCTGTGCAGAAAAATTGATTCTGGGAAGAGCCAAGCAGGTAGCTAGGTCTCTTTTGACCTCTTAGAAACCACAGCTACTTGTGCAGTGTGTCAGTCTGGAAACAGGACCTGATGGGGCTAGCCTTGCTGTCCCATCATGAAAGCTCCTTTTATGCGCCTAGAAGCTAGAAGCTAACTGAAAAACACTGTTGCTGTCGGGCTTATACTCACGACAGGCATGGCTGTGAGAGGGAAAAAGAGGTTTCACGAAGAAACACGTATTCCAGTTTCTGACTCAGAGCTCATCCTGTCCTGTTCTCTAGCTAAAGGGAAACTCAAAGTGAGGCCTAGCTTCGAGGGAGGGCCCTGATATGCCATGCAGCGGAGTAGGCGTGCAGCAGCTTCCCTGAGGCCTTAGCCGCTCTTCTGCTTTAGTTGAACGCTAGTAAGCTTTTCAGGACTCGTAGACCCTCGCGGCAGCTCTCGTTTCCGTACAAGGACCCTGAGTACCCCCAGGCTCCCCTGGGCTTGCTGGGCCACACTCAGACCCGTAGGCCATTCAGGGTGGCCCTGCGTAGGTCGAGTGAAGAGTCACACGCTGCCCTCTTCCTTGGGCGAGCTAGATATCCCCAGCTCACCAACGGCTTCATGAACACGGTCCTAGCAAGTCCAGCATACCATGGAAGTCGCCCTAGTTGCCCTAGTCTGAGCAGTAAAGAGAAAACTCTCTGCTTACAAGTCCTTCTAGGACCTCATACCTGAAGTCACCGTATCTCAAGGAGAAAGGCAGCTTGCACTGCAACTTCCACTACAGCACAGTTTTGTGTGTGACACTTCAGAATGTTGGGAGAGGCACAGGACCCTAGGAGTCCTAGGGCAGTCTTTCATCTAAGCAGTTCGCTACACGCAGAGCACCTTAGGTAGAAAAGTTGAATAAGGGAAGAGCCAGGGAGGTAGCTAGGTCTCTTTTGACCTGCCAGAAGCCAGAGACACTTACGCTGCGTGTCAACCTGGAGATGGTGCCTGATGGGACTGGCCTTGTTTTCCCACTTTGAAAGCTCCTCTTATGCCCCTTGAAGCTCCCTTAAAAACACTGGTTGTCAGCCTTATACTCACAGCAGGCATGGCTATGAGAGGGAAAGAACGGTTTCACGAAGAAACAGGGTATCCCAGTTTCTCGGTCAGAGCTCATCCTGTCCTGTTCTATAGCTAAAGGGAATCTCAAAGTGAGGCCTAGCTTCCAAGGAGGGCCCTGATATGCCAGACAGCAGGGTAGGAGTGCGCAACTTCCATGAGGCCTTAGTCGAACTTCTGCATTAGTGTAACGGTACTAATCTTCTCAGGACTCCAGGTCCATTGCGTCTGAACCCGTTTCCGTACATAGACACTGAGTACCCCCAGGCTCTCCTGAGTTGGAGATCAACATTCAGACACGTAGACCCTTCGGAGTACCCGTGTCTGTGCCGAGTGAAGGGCAGCATGATGCACGCTCCCTCGAGGGAGCTCGATTTCCTCAGCTCACCATCATCCTCATGAACACGGCTCTAGCGAGGCCAGCAAACCATGGAAGTCTGCCTCCTCACCCGATTCTGAGCTGTACTGAGTAAAACTCTCTGCTTTGAAGTCCTTCGAAGACCTCATATCTGAAGTCACCGTATCTCAAGGAGAAAGACGGCTTGCATTCCCACTTCCACTAAAGCACAGTGGTCTGTGTAACACTTCAGGCTTTGGGACATGCACAGGGCTCGTAGAGACCTAGGGCAGTCTACTGTCTAGGCACTTCACTACACGTACAACACCCTGTGCAGAAAAATTGATTCTGGGAAGAGCCAAGCAGGTAGCTAGGTCTCTTTTGACCTCTTAGAAACCACAGCTACTTGTGCAGTGTGTCAGTCTGGAAACAGGACCTGATGGGGCTAGCCTTGCTGTCCCATCATGAAAGCTCCTTTTATGCGCCTAGAAGCTAGAAGCTAACTGAAAAACACTGTTGCTGTCGGGCTTATACTCACGACAGGCATGGCTGTGAGAGGGAAAAAGAGGTTTCACGAAGAAACACGTATTCCAGTTTCTGACTCAGAGCTCATCCTGTCCTGTTCTCTAGCTAAAGGGAAACTCAAAGTGAGGCCTAGCTTCGAGGGAGGGCCCTGATATGCCATGCAGCGGAGTAGGCGTGCAGCAGCTTCCCTGAGGCCTTAGCCGCTCTTCTGCTTTAGTTGAACGCTAGTAAGCTTTTCAGGACTCGTAGACCCCTCGCGGCAGCACTCGTTTCCGTACAAGGACCCTGAGTACCCCCAGGCACCCCTGGGCTTGCTGGGCCACACTCAGACCCGTAGGCCATTCAGGGTGGCCCTGCGTAGGTCGAGTGAAGAGTCATTCGCTGCCCTCTTCCTTGGGCGAGCTAGATATCCCCAGCTCACCAACGGCTTCATGAACACGGTCCTAGCAAGTCCAGCATACCATGGAAGTCGTCCTAGTTGCCCTAGTCTGAGCGGTACTGAGAAAAACTCTCTGCTTACAAGTCCTTCTAGGACCTCATACCTGAAGTCACCGTATCTCAAGGAGAAAGGCAGCTTGCACTGCAACTTCCACTACAGCACAGTTTTGTGTGTGACACTTCAGAATGTTGGGAGAGGCACAGGACCCTAGGAGTCCTAGGGCAGTCTTTCATCTAAGCAGTTCGCTACACGCAGAGCACCTTAGGTAGAAAAGTTGAATAAGGGAAGAGCCAGGGAGGTAGCTAGGTCTCTTTTGACCTGCCAGAAGCCAGAGACACTTACGCTGCGTGTCAACCTGGAGATGGTGCCTGATGGGACTGGCCTTGTTTTCCCACTTTGAAAGCTCCTCTTATGCGCCTTGAAGCTCCCTTAAAAACACTGTGGTTGTCAGCCTTATACTCACGGCAGGCATGGCTGTGAGAGGGAAAGAACGGTTTCACGAAGAAACAGGGTATCCCAGTTTCTCGGTCAGAGCTCATCCTGTCCTGTTCTATAGCTAAAGGGAATCTCAAAGTGAGGCCTAGCTTCCAAGGAGGGCCCTGATACGCCAGGCAGCAGGGTAGGAGTGTGCAGCTTCCATGAGGCTTTAGTCGCACTTCTGCCTTAGTGTAACGGTACTAATCTTCTCAGGACTCCTGCTCCATTGCGTCTGAACCCGTTTCCGTACAAAGACACTGAGTTCCCCTCAGGCTCTCCTGATTTGGAGATCAACATTCAGACACGTAGACCCTTCGGAGTACCCGTGTCTGTGCCGAGTGAAGGGCAGCATGATGCACGCTCCCTCGGGGGAGCTCGATTTCCTCAGCTCACCAACAGCCTCTGGAACACGGTTGTAGTAGGTGCAGCATGCCATGCAAGTCTGCCTGCTTACAGTAGTCCGATTTGTCCTGAGGAAAACTCTTTGCTTACAATTCCTTCTACCAGCTCCTAGCTGAATTCAACCAACCTCTAGGAGAAAGTCGGCTTGTGGTCCAAGTGCAACTAGAGCACACTTTCTGGTGTAACGCCGCAGGCTTGTGGAAGATGCCCAGGAGCCCAGGACACCTAGGGAATCCTTTCATTGAGGCAGTTCGCTACACGCAGAACACCCTGCATAGAAAAGTGGATTCTCCAAGGACCCAGTGAGGAGCTAGGTCTCTTTTGACCTGTTAGAAACCACAGATGCTTCTTCTGCGTGTCGGCCTGGAAATGGCGGCCTTAGGAAACAAGCCTTGCTTTCCCGTCTTGAAAGCTCCATTCATGCGGCCTTGAAGCTACCTGAAAAACACTGTGGTTGTCGGACTTGTCCTCACTCCAGGCATGGCTCTGGAAGAAAATGAGTTTTCTCGAAAGAAAGAGGGTGCTGCTTCCAGGCCCTGGTGGGGAGCATATCCTGCATTGCACTAGAGCGAAGGGGAATCTCAGCGTGCGCCCTACCCTCGACCTAAGGCTCTGATTTGCCCTCCAGAAGGGTAGTGGTGCAGCATTTTCCTTGAGGTCTTAGTCGCAGTTCTGCATTAATTTAAAGGTACTACACTTCTCAGGACTCCAGGCCCAATCATGTCAGTACCCATTTCCGTACAAGAACTCTGAGTACCCCAGGACTCCCCTGGGCTTGCTGGGCCACACTCAGACCCGTAGGCCGTTCAGTGTGCCCCTTTTTAGGCCGAGTGAAAGATAACAAACTGCACTCTTTCTTGGGAAAGCCAGATTTCCTCAGCTCACCATCAGCCTCAGGAACACGGCTCTAGCAAGGTCAGCAAACCATGGAAGTCTGCCTCCTCACCCGATTCTGAGCTGTACTGAGTAAAACTCTCTGCTTTGAAGTCCTTCGAGGACCTCATACCTGAAGTTACCCTATCTCAAGGAGAAAGACGGCTTGCATTCCCACTTCCACTAAAGCACAGTGGTCTGTGTAACACTTCAGGCTTTGGGACATGCACAGGGCTCGTAGAGACCTAGGGCAGTCTACTGTCTAGGCACTTCACTACACGTACAACACCCTGTGCAGAGAAATTGATTCTGGGAAGAGCCAAGCAGGTAGCTAGGTCTCTTTTGACCTCTTAGAAACCACAGCTACTTGTGCAGTGTGTCAGTCTGGAAACAGGACCTGATGGGGCTAGCCTTGCTGTCCCATCATGAAAGCTCCTTTTATGCGCCTAGAAGCTAGAAGCTAACTGAAAAACACTGTTGCTGTCGGGCTTATACTCACGACAGGCATGGCTGTGAGAGGGAAAAAGAGGTTTCACGAAGAAACACGTATTCCAGTTTCTGACTCAGAGCTCATCCTGTCCTGTTCTCTAGCTAAAGGGAAACTCAAAGTGAGGCCTAGCTTCGAGGGAGGGCCCTGATATGCCATGCAGCGGAGTAGGCGTGCAGCAGCTTCCCTGAGGCCTTAGCCGCTCTTCTGCTTTAGTTGAACGCTAGTAAGCTTTTCAGGACTCGTAGACCCCTCGCGGCAGCACTCGTTTCCGTACAAGGACCCTGAGTACCCCCAGGCTCCCCTGGGCTTGCTGGGCCACACTCAGACCCGTAGGCCATTCAGGGTGGCCCTGCGTAGGTCGAGTGAAGAGTCATTCGCTGCCCTCTTCCTTGGGCGAGCTAGATATCCCCAGCTCACCAACGGCTTCATGAACACGGTCCTAGCAAGTCCAGCATACCATGGAAGTCGTCCTAGTTGCCCTAGTCTGAGCGGTACTGAGAAAAACTCTCTGCTTACAAGTCCTTCTAGGACCTCATACCTGAAGTCACCGTATCTCAAGGAGAAAGGCAGCTTGCACTGCAACTTCCACTACAGCACAGTTTTGTGTGTGACACTTCAGAATGTTGGGAGAGGCACAGGACCCTAGGAGTCCTAGGGCAGTCTTTCATCTAAGCAGTTCGCTACACGCAGAGCACCTTAGGTAGAAAAGTTGAATAAGGGAAGAGCCAGGGAGATAGCTAGGTCTCTTTTGACCTGCCAGAAGCCAGAGACACTTACGCTGCGTGTCAACCTGGAGATGGTGCCTGATGGGACTGGCCTTGTTTTCCCACTTTGAAAGCTCCTCTTATGCGCCTTGAAGCTCCCTTAAAAACACTGTGGTTGTCAGCCTTATACTCACGGCAGGCATGGCTGTGAGAGGGAAAGAACGGTTTCACGAAGAAACAGGGTATCCCAGTTTCTCGGTCAGAGCTCATCCTGTCCTGTTCTATAGCTAAAGGGAATCTCAAAGTGAGGCCTAGCTTCCAAGGAGGGCCCTGATACGCCAGGCAGCAGGGTAGGAGTGTGCAGCTTCCATGAGGCTTTAGTCGCACTTCTGCCTTAGTGTAACGGTACTAATCTTCTCAGGACTCCTGCTCCATTGCGTCTGAACCCGTTTCCGTACAAAGACACTGAGTTCCCCCCAGGCTCTCCTGAGTTGGAGATCAACATTCAGACACGTAGACCCTTCGGAGTACCCGTGTCTGTGCCGAGTGAAGGGCAGCATGATGCACGCTCCCTCGGGGGAGCTCGATTTCCTCAGCTCACCAACAGCCTCTGGAACACGGTTGTAATAGGTGCAGCATGCCATGCAAGTCTGCCTGCTTACAGTAGTCCGATTTGTCCTGAGGAAAACTCTTTGCTTACAATTCCTTCTACCAGCTCCTAGCTGAATTCAACCAACCTCTAGGAGAAAGTCGGCTTGTGGTCCAAGTGCAACTAGAGCACACTTTCTGGTGTAACGCCGCAGGCTTGTGGAAGATGCCCAGGAGCCCAGGACACCTAGGGAATCCTTTCATTGAGGCAGTTCGCTACACGCAGAACACCCTGCATAGAAAAGTGGATTCTCCAAGGACCCAGTGAGGAGCTAGGTCTCTTTTGACCTGTTAGAAACCACAGATGCTTCTTCTGCGTGTCAGCCTGGAAATGGCGGCCTTAGGAGACAAGCCGTGCTTTCCCGTCTTGAAAGCTCCATTCATGCGGCCTTGAAGCTACCTGAAAAACACTGTGGTTGTCGGACTTGTCCTCACTCCAGGCATGGCTCTGGAAGAAAATGAGTTTTCTCGAAAGAAAGAGGGTGCTGCTTCCAGGCCCTGGTGGGGAGCATATCCTGCATTGCACTAGAGCGAAGGGGAATCTCAGCGTGCGCCCTACCCTCGACCTAAGGCTCTGATTTGCCCTCCAGAAGGGTAGTGGTGCAGCATTTTCCTTGAGGTCTTAGTCGCAGTTCTGCATTAATTTAAAGGTACTACTCTTCTCAGGACTCCAGGCCCACTCATGTCAGTACCCATTTCCGTACAAGAACTCTGAGTACCCCAGGACTCCCCTGGGCTTGCTGGGCCACACTCAGACCCGTAGGCCGTTCAGTGTGCCCCTTTTTAGGCCGAGTGAAAGATAACAAACTGCACTCTTTCTTGGGAAAGCCAGATTTCCTCAGCTCACCATCAGCCTCAGGAACACGGCTCTAGCGAGGCCAGCAAACCATGGAAGTCTGCCTCCTCACCCGATTCTGAGCTGTACTGAGTAAAACTCTCTGCTTTGAAGTCCTTCGAGGACCTCATACCTGAAGTTACCCTATCTCAAGGAGAAAGACGGCTTGCATTCCAACTTCCACTAAAGCACAGTAGTCTGTGTAACACTTCAGGCTTTGCGACATGCACAGGGCTCGTAGAGACCTAGGGCAGTCTACTGTCTAGGCACTTCACTACACGTACAACACCCTGTGCAGAAAAATTGATTCTGGGAAGAGCCAAGCAGGTAGCTAGGTCTCTTTTGACCTCTTAGAAACCACAGCTACTTGTGCAGTGTGTCAGTCTGGAAACAGGACCTGATGGGGCTAGCCTTGCTGTCCCATCATGAAAGCTCCTTTTATGCGCCTAGAAGCTAGAAGCTAACTGAAAAACACTGTTGCTGTCGGGCTTATACTCACGACAGGCATGGCTGTGAGAGGGAAAAAGAGGTTTCACGAAGAAACACGTATTCCAGTTTCTGACTCAGAGCTCATCCTGTCCTGTTCTCTAGCTAAAGGGAAACTCAAAGTGAGGCCTAGCTTCGAGGGAGGGCCCTGATATGCCATGCAGCGGAGTAGGCGTGCAGCAGCTTCCCTGAGGCCTTAGCCGCTCTTCTGCTTTAGTTGAACGCTAGTAAGCTTTTCAGGACTCGTAGACCCTCGCGGCAGCTCTCGTTTCCGTACAAGGACCCTGAGTACCCCCAGGCTCCCCTGGGCTTGCTGGGCCACACTCAGACCCGTAGGCCATTCAGGGTGGCCCTGCGTAGGTCGAGTGAAGAGTCACACGCTGCCCTCTCCCTTGGGCGAGCTATATATCCCCAGCTCACCAACGGCTTCATGAACACGGTCCTAGCAAGTCCAGCATACCATGGAAGTCGTCCTAGTTGCCCTAGTCTGAGCGGTAGTGAGAAAAACTCTCTGCTTACAAGTCCTTCTAGGACCTCATACCTGAAGTCACCGTATCTCAAGGAGAAAGGCAGCTTGCACTGCAACTTCCACTACAGCACAGTTTTGTGTGTGACACTTCAGAATGTTGGGAGAGGCACAGGACCCTAGGAGTCCTAGGGCAGTCTTTCATCTAAGCAGTTCGCTACACGCAGAGCACCTTAGGTAGAAAAGTTGAATAAGGGAAGAGCCAGGGAGGTAGCTAGGTCTCTTTTGACCTGCCAGAAGCCAGAGACACTTACGCTGCGTGTCAACCTGGAGATGGTGCCTGATGGGACTGGCCTTGTTTTCCCACTTTGAAAGCTCCTCTTATGCCCCTTGAAGCTCCCTTAAAAACACTGGTTGTCAGCCTTATACTCACGGCAGGCATGGCTATGAGAGGGAAAGAACGGTTTCACGAAGAAACAGGGTATCCCAGTTTCTCGGTCAGAGCTCATCCTGTCCTGTTCTATAGCTAAAGGGAATCTCAAAGTGAGGCCTAGCTTCCAAGGAGGGCCCTGATATGCCAGGCAGCAGGGTAGGAGTGCGCAGCTTCCATGAGGCCTTAGTCGAACTTCTGCATTAGTGTAACGGTACTAATCTTCTCAGGACTGCAGGTCCATTGCGTCTGAACCCGTTTCCGTACATAGACACTGAGTACCCCCAGGCTCTCCTGAGTTGGAGATCAACATTCAGACAAGTAGACCCTTCGGAGTACCCGTGTCTGTGCCGAGTGAAGGGCAGCATGATGCACGCTCCCTCGAGGGAGCTCGATTTCCTCAGCTCACCATCATCCTCATGAACACGGCTCTAGCGAGGCCAGCAAACCATGGAAGTCTGCCTCCTCACCCGATTCTGAGCTGTACTGAGTAAAACTCTCTGCTTTGAAGTCCTTCGAAGACCTCATATCTGAACTCACCGTATCTCAAGGAGAAAGACGGCTTGCATTCCCACTTCCACTAAAGCACAGTGGTCTGTGTAACACTTCAGGCTTTGGGACATGCACAGGGCTCGTAGAGACCTAGGGCAGTCTACTGTCTAGGCACTTCACTACACGTACAACACCCTGTGCAGAAAAATTGATTCTGGGAAGAGCCAAGCAGGTAGCTAGGTCTCTTTTGACCTCTTAGAAACCACAGCTACTTGTGCAGTGTGTCAGTCTGGAAACAGGACCTGATGGGGCTAGCCTTGCTGTCCCATCATGAAAGCTCCTTTTATGCGCCTAGAAGCTAGAAGCTAACTGAAAAACACTGTTGCTGTCGGGCTTATACTCACGACAGGCATGGCTGTGAGAGGGAAAAAGAGGTTTCACGAAGAAACACGTATTCCAGTTTCTGACTCAGAGCTCATCCTGTCCTGTTCTCTAGCTAAAGGGAAACTCAAAGTGAGGCCTAGCTTCGAGGGAGGGCCCTGATATGCCATGCAGCGGAGTAGGCGTGCAGCAGCTTCCCTGAGGCCTTAGCCGCTCTTCTGCTTTAGTTGAACGCTAGTAAGCTTTTCAGGACTCGTAGACCCCTCGCGGCAGCACTCGTTTCCGTACAAGGACCCTGAGTACCCCCAGGCTCCCCTGGGCTTGCTGGGCCACACTCACACCCGTAGGCCATTCAGGGTGGCCCTGCGTAGGTCGAGTGAAGAGTCATTCGCTGCCCTCTTCCTTGGGCGAGCTAGATATCCCCAGCTCACCAACGGCTTCATGAACACGGTCCTAGCAAGTCCAGCATACCATGGAAGTCGTCCTAGTTGCCCTAGTCTGAGCGGTACTGAGAAAAACTCTCTGCTTACAAGTCCTTCTAGGACCTCATACCTGAAGTCACCGTATCTCAAGGAGAAAGGCAGCTTGCACTGCAACTTCCACTACAGCACAGTTTTGTGTGTGACACTTCAGAATGTTGGGAGAGGCACAGGACCCTAGGAGTCCTAGGGCAGTCTTTCATCTAAGCAGTTCGCTACACGCAGAGCACCTTAGGTAGAAAAGTTGAATAAGGGAAGAGCCAGGGAGGTAGCTAGGTCTCTTTTGACCTGCCAGAAGCCAGAGACACTTACGCTGCGTGTCAACCTGGAGATGGTGCCTGATGGGACTGGCCTTGTTTTCCCACTTTGAAAGCTCCTCTTATGCGCCTTGAAGCTCCCTTAAAAACACTGTGGTTGTCAGCCTTATACTCACGGCAGGCATGGCTGTGAGAGGGAAAGAACGGTTTCACGAAGAAACAGGGTATCCCAGTTTCTCGGTCAGAGCTCATCCTGTCCTGTTCTATAGCTAAAGGGAATCTCAAAGTGAGGCCTAGCTTCCAAGGAGGGCCCTGATACGCCAGGCAGCAGGGTAGGAGTGTGCAGCTTCCATGAGGCTTTAGTCGCACTTCTGCCTTAGTGTAACGGTACTAATCTTCTCAGGACTCCTGCTCCATTGCGTCTGAACCCGTTTCCGTACAAAGACACTGAGTTCCCCCCAGGCTCTCCTGAGTTGGAGATCAACATTCAGACACGTAGACCCTTCGGAGTACCCGTGTCTGTGCCGAGTGAAGGGCAGCATGATGCACGCTCCCTCGGGGGAGCTCGATTTCCTCAGCTCACCAACAGCCTCTGGAACACGGTTGTAGTAGGTGCAGCATGCCATGCAAGTCTGCCTGCTTACAGTAGTCCGATTTGTCCTGAGGAAAACTCTTTGCTTACAATTCCTTCTACCAGCTCCTAGCTGAATTCAACCAACCTCTAGGAGAAAGTCGGCTTGTGGTCCAAGTGCAACTAGAGCACACTTTCTGGTGTAACGCCGCAGGCTTGTGGAAGATGCCCAGGAGCCCAGGACACCTAGGGAATCCTTTCATTGAGGCAGTTCGCTACACGCAGAACACCCTGCATAGAAAAGTGGATTCTCCAAGGACCCAGTGAGGAGCTAGGTCTCTTTTGACCTGTTAGAAACCACAGATGCTTCTTCTGCGTGTCAGCCTGGAAATGGCGGCCTTAGGAGACAAGCCTTGCTTTCCCGTCTTGAAAGCTCCATTCATGCGGCCTTGAAGCTACCTGAAAAACACTGTGGTTGTCGGACTTGTCCTCACTCCAGGCATGGCTCTGGAAGAAAATGAGTTTTCTCGAAAGAAAGAGGGTGCTGCTTCCAGGCCCTGATGGGGAGCATATCCTGCATTGCACTAGAGCGAAGGGGAATCTCAGCGTGCGCCCTACCCTCGACCTAAGGCTCTGATTTGCCCTCCAGAAGGGTAGTGGTGCAGCATTTTCCTTGAGGTCTTAGTCGCAGTTCTGCATTAATTTAAAGGTACTACTCTTCTCAGGACTCCAGGCCCACTCATGTCAGTACCCATTTCCGTACAAGAACTCTGAGTACCCCAGGACTCCCCTGGGCTTGCTGGGCCACACTCAGACCCGTAGGCCGTTCAGTGTGCCCCTTTTTAGGCCGAGTGAAAGATAACAAACTGCACTCTTTCTTGGGAAAGCCAGATTTCCTCAGCTCACCATCAGCCTCAGGAACACGGCTCTAGCGAGGCCAGCAAACCATGGAAGTCTGCCTCCTCACCCGATTCTGAGCTGTACTGAGTAAAACTCTCTGCTTTGAAGTCCTTCGAGGACCTCATACCTGAAGTTACCCTATCTCAAGGAGAAAGACGGCTTGCATTCCAACTTCCACTAAAGCACAGTAGTCTGTGTAACACTTCAGGCTTTGCGACATGCACAGGGCTCGTAGAGACCTAGGGCAGTCTACTGTCTAGGCACTTCACTACACGTACAACACCCTGTGCAGAAAAATTGATTCTGGGAAGAGCCAAGCAGGTAGCTAGGTCTCTTTTGACCTCTTAGAAACCACAGCTACTTGTGCAGTGTGTCAGTCTGGAAACAGGACCTGATGGGGCTAGCCTTGCTGTCCCATCATGAAAGCTCCTTTTATGCGCCTAGAAGCTAGAAGCTAACTGAAAAACACTGTTGCTGTCGGGCTTATACTCACGACAGGCATGGCTGTGAGAGGGAAAAAGAGGTTTCACGAAGAAACACGTATTCCAGTTTCTGACTCAGAGCTCATCCTGTCCTGTTCTCTAGCTAAAGGGAAACTCAAAGTGAGGCCTAGCTTCGAGGGAGGGCCCTGATATGCCATGCAGCGGAGTAGGCGTGCAGCAGCTTCCCTGAGGCCTTAGCCGCTCTTCTGCTTTAGTTGAACGCTACTAAGCTTTTCAGGACTCGTAGACCCCTCGCGGCAGCACTCGTTTCCGTACAAGGACCCTGAGTACCCCCAGGCTCCCCTGGGCTTGCTGGGCCACACTCACACCCGTAGGCCATTCAGGGTGGCCCTGCGTAGGTCGAGTGAAGAGTCATTCGCTGCCCTCTTCCTTGGGCGAGCTAGATATCCCCAGCTCACCAACGGCTTCATGAACACGGTCCTAGCAAGTCCAGCATACCATGGAAGTCGTCCTAGTTGCCCTAGTCTGAGCGGTACTGAGAAAAACTCTCTGCTTACAAGTCCTTCTAGGACCTCATACCTGAAGTCACCGTATCTCAAGGAGAAAGGCAGCTTGCACTGCAACTTCCACTACAGCACAGTTTTGTGTGTGACACTTCAGAATGTTGGGAGAGGCACAGGACCCTAGGAGTCCTAGGGCAGTCTTTCATCTAAGCAGTTCGCTACACGCAGAGCACCTTAGGTAGAAAAGTTGAATAAGGGAAGAGCCAGGGAGGTAGCTAGGTCTCTTTTGACCTGCCAGAAGCCAGAGACACTTACGCTGCGTGTCAACCTGGAGATGGTGCCTGATGGGACTGGCCTTGTTTTCCCACTTTGAAAGCTCCTCTTATGCGCCTTGAAGCTCCCTTAAAAACACTGTGGTTGTCAGCCTTATACTCACGGCAGGCATGGCTGTGAGAGGGAAAGAACGGTTTCACGAAGAAACAGGGTATCCCAGTTTCTCGGTCAGAGCTCATCCTGTCCTGTTCTATAGCTAAAGGGAATCTCAAAGTGAGGCCTAGCTTCCAAGGAGGGCCCTGATACGCCAGGCAGCAGGGTAGGAGTGTGCAGCTTCCATGAGGCTTTAGTCGCACTTCTGCCTTAGTGTAACGGTACTAATCTTCTCAGGACTCCTGCTCCATTGCGTCTGAACCCGTTTCCGTACAAAGACACTGAGTTCCCCCTAGGCTCTCCTGAGTTGGAGATCAACATTCAGACACGTAGACCCTTCGGAGTACCCGTGTCTGTGCCGAGTGAAGGGCAGCATGATGCACGCTCCCTCGGGGGAGCTCGATTTCCTCAGCTCACCAACAGCCTCTGGAACACGGTTGTAGTAGGTGCAGCATGCCATGCAAGTCTGCCTGCTTACAGTAGTCCGACTTGTCCTGAGGAAAACTCTTTGCTTACAATTCCTTCTACCAGCTCCTAGCTGAATTCAACCAACCTCTAGGAGAAAGTCGGCTTGTGGTCCAAGTGCAACTAGAGCACACTTTCTGGTGTAACGCCGCAGGCTTGTGGAAGATGCCCAGGAGCCCAGGGCACCTAGGGAATTCTTTCATTGAGGCAGTTCGCTACACGCAGAACACCCTGCATAGAAAAGTGGATTCTCCAAGGACCCAGTGAGTAGCTAGGTCTCTTTTGACCTGTTAGAAACCACAGATGCTTCTTCTGCGTGTCAGCCTGGAAATGGCGGCCTTAGGAGACAAGCCTTGCTTTCCCGTCTTGAAAGCTCCATTCATGCGGCCTTGAAGCTACCTGAAAAACACTGTGGTTGTCGGACTTGTCCTCACTCCAGGCATGGCTCTGGAAGAAAATGAGTTTTCTCGAAAGAAAGAGGGTGCTGCTTCCAGGCCCTGGTGGGGAGCATATCCTGCATTGCACTAGAGCGAAGGGGAATCTCAGCGTGCGCCCTACCCTCGACCTAAGGCTCTGATTTGCCCTCCAGAAGGGTAGTGGTGCAGCATTTTCCTTGAGGTCTTAGTCGCAGTTCTGCATTAATTTAAAGGTACTACTCTTCTCAGGACTCCAGGCCCACTCATGTCAGTACCCATTTCCGTACAAGAACTCTGAGTACCCCAGGACTCCCCTGGGCTTGCTGGGCCACACTCAGACCCGTAGGCCCTTCAGTGTGCCCCTTTTTAGGCCGAGTGAAAGATAACAAACTGCACTCTTTCTTGGGAAAGCCAGATTTCCTCAGCTCACCATCAGCCTCAGGAACAAGGCTCTAGCGAGGCCAGCAAACCATGGAAGTCTGCCTCCTCACCCGATTCTGAGCTGTACTGAGTAAAACTCTCTGCTTTGAAGTCCTTCGAGGACCTCATACCTGAAGTTACCCTATCTCAAGGAGAAAGACGGCTTGCATTCCAACTTCCACTAAAGCACAGTAGTCTGTGTAACACTTCAGGCTTTGCGACATGCACAGGGCTCGTAGAGACCTAGGGCAGTCTACTGTCTAGGCACTTCACTACACGTACAACACCCTGTGCAGAAAAATTGATTCTGGGAAGAGCCAAGCAGGTAGCTAGGTCTCTTTTGACCTCTTAGAAACCACAGCTACTTGTGCAGTGTGTCAGTCTGGAAACAGGACCTGATGGGGCTAGCCTTGCTGTCCCATCATGAAAGCTCCTTTTATGCGCCTAGAAGCTAGAAGCTAACTGAAAAACACTGTTGCTGTCGGGCTTATACTCACGACAGGCATGGCTGTGAGAGGGAAAAAGAGGTTTCACGAAGAAACACGTATTCCAGTTTCTGACTCAGAGCTCATCCTGTCCTGTTCTCTAGCTAAAGGGAAACTCAAAGTGAGGCCTAGCTTCGAGGGAGGGCCCTGATATGCCATGCAGCGGAGTAGGCGTGCAGCAGCTTCCCTGAGGCCTTAGCCGCTCTTCTGCTTTAGTTGAACGCTAGTAAGCTTTTCAGGACTCGTAGACCCTCGTGGCAGCTCTCGTTTCCGTACAAGGACCCTGAGTACCCCCAGGCTCCCCTGGGCTTGCTGGGCCACACTCAGACCCGTAGGCCATTCAGGGTGGCCCTGCGTAGGTCGAGTGAAGAGTCACACGCTGCCCTCTCCCTTGGGCGAGCTAGATATCCCCAGCTCACCAACGGCTTCATGAACACGGTCCTAGCAAGTCCAGCATACCATGGAAGTCGTCCTAGTTGCCCTAGTCTGAGCGGTAGTGAGAAAAACTCTCTGCTTACAAGTCCTTCTAGGACCTCATACCTGAAGTCACCGTATCTCAAGGAGAAAGGCAGCTTGCACTGCAACTTCCACTACAGCACAGTTTTGTGTGTGACACTTCAGAATGTTGGGAGAGGCACAGGACCCTAGGAGTCCTAGGGCAGTCTTTCATCTAAGCAGTTCGCTACACGCAGAGCACCTTAGGTAGAAAAGTTGAATAAGGGAAGAGCCAGGGAGGTAGCTAGGTCTCTTTTGACCTGCCAGAAGCCAGAGACACTTACGCTGCGTGTCAACCAGGAGATGGTGCCTGATGGGACTGGCCTTGTTTTCCCACTTTGAAAGCTCCTCTTATGCCCCTTGAAGCTCCCTTAAAAACACTGGTTGTCAGCCTTATACTCACGGCAGGCATGGCTATGAGAGGGAAAGAACGGTTTCACGAAGAAACAGGGTATCCCAGTTTCTCGGTCAGAGCTCATCCTCTCCTGTTCTATAGCTAAAGGGAATCTCAAAGTGAGGCCTAGCTTCCAAGGAGGGCCCTGATATGCCAGGCAGCAGGGTAGGAGTGCGCAGCTTCCATGAGGCCTTAGTCGAACTTCTGCATTAGTGTAACGGTACTAATCTTCTCAGGACTGCAGGTCCATTGCGTCTGAACCCGTTTCCGTACATAGACACTGAGTACCCCCAGGCTCTCCTGAGTTGGAGATCAACATTCAGACAAGTAGACCCTTCGGAGTACCCGTGTCTGTGCCGAGTGAAGGGCAGCATGATGCACGCTCCCTCGAGGGAGCTCGATTTCCTCAGCTCACCATCATCCTCATGAACACGGCTCTAGCGAGGCCAGCAAACCATGGAAGTCTGCCTCCTCACCCGATTCTGAGCTGTACTGAGTAAAACTCTCTGCTTTGAAGTCCTTCGAGGACCTCATACCTGAAGTTACCCTATCTCAAGGAGAAAGACGGCTTGCATTCCAACTTCCACTAAAGCACAGTAGTCTGTGTAACACTTCAGGCTTTGCGACATGCACAGGGCTCGTAGAGACCTAGGGCAGTCTACTGTCTAGGCACTTCACTACACGTACAACACCCTGTGCAGAAAAATTGATTCTGGGAAGAGCCAAGCAGGTAGCTAGGTCTCTTTTGACCTCTTAGAAACCACAGCTACTTGTGCAGTGTGTCAGTCTGGAAACAGGACCTGATGGGGCTAGCCTTGCTGTCCCATCATGAAAGCTCCTTTTATGCGCCTAGAAGCTAGAAGCTAACTGAAAAACACTGTTGCTGTCGGGCTTATACTCACGACAGGCATGGCTGTGAGAGGGAAAAAGAGGTTTCACGAAGAAACACGTATTCCAGTTTCTGACTCAGAGCTCATCCTGTCCTGTTCTCTAGCTAAAGGGAAACTCAAAGTGAGGCCTAGCTTCGAGGGAGGGCCCTGATATGCCATGCAGCGGAGTAGGCGTGCAGCAGCTTCCCTGAGGCCTTAGCCGCTCTTCTGCTTTAGTTGAACGCTAGTAAGCTTTTCAGGACTCGTAGACCCCTCGCGGCAGCACTCGTTTCCGTACAAGGACCCTGAGTACCCCCAGGCTCCCCTGGGCTTGCTGGGCCACACTCAGACCCGTAGGCCATTCAGGGTGGCCCTGCGTAGGTCGAGTGAAGAGTCATTCGCTGCCCTCTTCCTTGGGCGAGCTAGATATCCCCAGCTCACCAACGGCTTCATGAACACGGTCCTAGCAAGTCCAGCATACCATGGAAGTCGTCCTAGTTGCCCTAGTCTGAGCGGTACTGAGAAAAACTCTCTGCTTACAAGTCCTTCTAGGACCTCATACCTGAAGTCACCGTATCTCAAGGAGAAAGGCAGCTTGCACTGCAACTTCCACTACAGCACAGTTTTGTGTGTGACACTTCAGAATGTTGGGAGAGGCACAGGACCCTAGGAGTCCTAGGGCAGTCTTTCATCTAAGCAGTTCGCTACACGCAGAGCACCTTAGGTAGAAAAGTTGAATAAGGGAAGAGCCAGGGAGGTAGCTAGGTCTCTTTTGACCTGCCAGAAGCCAGAGACACTTACGCTGCGTGTCAACCTGGAGATGGTGCCTGATGGGACTGGCCTTGTTTTCCCACTTTGAAAGCTCCTCTTAAGCGCCTTGAAGCTCCCTTAAAAACACTGTGGTTGTCAGCCTTATACTCACGGCAGGCATGGCTGTGAGAGGGAAAGAACGGTTTCACGAAGAAACAGGGTATCCCAGTTTCTCGGTCAGAGCTCATCCTGTCCTGTTCTATAGCTAAAGGGAATCTCAAAGTGAGGCCTAGCTTCCAAGGAGGGCCCTGATACGCCAGGCAGCAGGGTAGGAGTGTGCAGCTTCCATGAGGCTTTAGTCGCACTTCTGCCTTAGTGTAACGGTACTAATCTTCTCAGGACTCCTGCTCCATTGCGTCTGAACCCGTTTCCGTACAAAGACACTGAGTTCCCCCCAGGCTCTCCTGAGTTGGAGATCAACATTCAGACACGTAGACCCTTCGGAGTACCCGTGTCTGTGCCGAGTGAAGGGCAGCATGATGCACGCTCCCTCGGGGGAGCTCGATTTCCTCAGCTCACCAACAGCCTCTGGAACACGGTTGTAGTAGGTGCAGCATGCCATGCAAGTCTGCCTGCTTACAGTAGTCCGATTTGTCCTGAGGAAAACTCTTTGCTTACAATTCCTTCTACCAGCTCCTAGCTGAAGTCAACCAACCTCTAGGAGAAAGTCGGCTTGTGGTCCAAGTGCAACTAGAGCACACTTTCTGGTGTAACGCCGCAGGCTTGTGGAAGATGCCCAGGAGCCCAGGACACCTAGGGAATCCTTTCATTGAGGCAGTTCGCTACACGCAGAACACCCTGCATAGAAAAGTGGATTCTCCAAGGACCCAGTGAGGAGCTAGGTCTCTTTTGACCTGTTAGAAACCACAGATGCTTCTTCTGCGTGTCAGCCTGGAAATGGCGGCCTTAGGAGACAAGCCTTGCTTTCCCGTCTTGAAAGCTCCATTCATGCGGCCTTGAAGCTACCTGAAAAACACTGTGGTTGTCGGACTTGTCCTCACTCCAGGCATGGCTCTGGAAGAAAATGAGTTTTCTCGAAAGAAAGAGGGTGCTGCTTCCAGGCCCTGGTGGGGAGCATATCCTGCATTGCACTAGAGCGAAGGGGAATCTCAGCGTGCGCCCTACCCTCGACCTAAGGCTCTGATTTGCCCTCCAGAAGGGTAGTGGTGCAGCATTTTCCTTGAGGTCTTAGTCGCAGTTCTGCATTAATTTAAAGGTACTACTCTTCTCAGGACTCCAGGCCCACTCATGTCAGTACCCATTTCCGTACAAGAACTCTGAGTACCCCAGGACTCCCCTGGGCTTGCTGGGCCACACTCAGACCCGTAGGCCGTTCAGTGTGCCCCTTTTTAGGCCGAGTGAAAGATAACAAACTGCACTCTTTCTTGGGAAAGCCAGATTTCCTCAGCTCACCATCAGCCTCAGGAACACGGCTCTAGCGAGGCCAGCAAACCATGGAAGTCTGCCTCCTCACCCGATTCTGAGCTGTACTGAGTAAAACTCTCTGCTTTGAAGTCCTTCGAGGACCTCATACCTGAAGTTACCCTATCTCAAGGAGAAAGACGGCTTGCATTCCAACTTCCACTAAAGCACAGTAGTCTGTGTAACACTTCAGGCTTTGCGACATGCACAGGGCTCGTAGAGACCTAGGGCAGTCTACTGTCTAGGCACTTCACTACACGTACAACACCCTGTGCAGAAAAATTGATTCTGGGAAGAGCCAAGCAGGTAGCTAGGTCTCTTTTGACCTCTTAGAAACCACAGCTACTTGTGCAGTGTGTCAGTCTGGAAACAGGACCTGATGGGGCTAGCCTTGCTGTCCCATCATGAAAGCTCCTTTTATGCGCCTAGAAGCTAGAAGCTAACTGAAAAACACTGTTGCTGTCGGGCTTATACTCACGACAGGCATGGCTGTGAGAGGGAAAAAGAGGTTTCACGAAGAAACACGTATTCCAGTTTCTGACTCAGAGCTCATCCTGTCCTGTTCTCTAGCTAAAGGGAAACTCAAAGTGAGGCCTAGCTTCGAGGGAGGGCCCTGATATGCCATGCAGCGGAGTAGGCGTGCAGCAGCTTCCCTGAGGCCTTAGCCGCTCTTCTGCTTTAGTTGAACGCTAGTAAGCTTTTCAGGACTCGTAGACCCTCGCGGCAGCTCTCGTTTCCGTACAAGGACCCTGAGTACCCCCAGGCTCCCCTGGGCTTGCTGGGCCACACTCAGACCCGTAGGCCATTCAGGGTGGCCCTGCGTAGGTCGAGTGAAGAGTCACACGCTGCCCTCTTCCTTGGGCGAGCTAGATATCCCCAGCTCACCAACGGCTTCATGAACACGGTCCTAGCAAGTCCAGCATACCATGGAAGTCGCCCTAGTTGCCCTAGTCTGAGCAGTAAAGAGAAAACTCTCTGCTTACAAGTCCTTCTAGGACCTCATACCTGAAGTCACCGTATCTCAAGGAGAAAGGCAGCTTGCACTGCAACTTCCACTACAGCACAGTTTTGTGTGTGACACTTCAGAATGTTGGGAGAGGCACAGGACCCTAGGAGTCCTAGGGCAGTCTTTCATCTAAGCAGTTCGCTACACGCAGAGCACCTTAGGTAGAAAAGTTGAATAAGGGAAGAGCCAGGGAGGTAGCTAGGTCTCTTTTGACCTGCCAGAAGCCAGAGACACTTACGCTGCGTGTCAACCTGGAGATGGTGCCTGATGGGACTGGCCTTGTTTTCCCACTTTGAAAGCTCCTCTTATGCCCCTTGAAGCTCCCTTAAAAACACTGGTTGTCAGCCTTATACTCACAGCAGGCATGGCTATGAGAGGGAAAGAACGGTTTCACGAAGAAACAGGGTATCCCAGTTTCTCGGTCAGAGCTCATCCTGTCCTGTTCTATAGCTAAAGGGAATCTCAAAGTGAGGCCTAGCTTCCAAGGAGGGCCCTGATATGCCAGACAGCAGGGTAGGAGTGCGCAACTTCCATGAGGCCTTAGTCGAACTTCTGCATTAGTGTAACGGTACTAATCTTCTCAGGACTCCAGGTCCATTGCGTCTGAACCCGTTTCCGTACATAGACACTGAGTACCCCCAGGCTCTCCTGAGTTGGAGATCAACATTCAGACACGTAGACCCTTCGGAGTACCCGTGTCTGTGCCGAGTGAAGGGCAGCATGATGCACGCTCCCTCGAGGGAGCTCGATTTCCTCAGCTCACCATCATCCTCATGAACACGGCTCTAGCGAGGCCAGCAAACCATGGAAGTCTGCCTCCTCACCCGATTCTGAGCTGTACTGAGTAAAACTCTCTGCTTTGAAGTCCTTCGAAGACCTCATATCTGAAGTCACCGTATCTCAAGGAGAAAGACGGCTTGCATTCCCACTTCCACTAAAGCACAGTGGTCTGTGTAACACTTCAGGCTTTGGGACATGCACAGGGCTCGTAGAGACCTAGGGCAGTCTACTGTCTAGGCACTTCACTACACGTACAACACCCTGTGCAGAAAAATTGATTCTGGGAAGAGCCAAGCAGGTAGCTAGGTCTCTTTTGACCTCTTAGAAACCACAGCTACTTGTGCAGTGTGTCAGTCTGGAAACAGGACCTGATGGGGCTAGCCTTGCTGTCCCATCATGAAAGCTCCTTTTATGCGCCTAGAAGCTAGAAGCTAACTGAAAAACACTGTTGCTGTCGGGCTTATACTCACGACAGGCATGGCTGTGAGAGGGAAAAAGAGGTTTCACGAAGAAACACGTATTCCAGTTTCTGACTCAGAGCTCATCCTGTCCTGTTCTCTAGCTAAAGGGAAACTCAAAGTGAGGCCTAGCTTCGAGGGAGGGCCCTGATATGCCATGCAGCGGAGTAGGCGTGCAGCAGCTTCCCTGAGGCCTTAGCCGCTCTTCTGCTTTAGTTGAACGCTAGTAAGCTTTTCAGGACTCGTAGACCCCTCGCGGCAGCACTCGTTTCCGTACAAGGACCCTGAGTACCCCCAGGCACCCCTGGGCTTGCTGGGCCACACTCAGACCCGTAGGCCATTCAGGGTGGCCCTGCGTAGGTCGAGTGAAGAGTCATTCGCTGCCCTCTTCCTTGGGCGAGCTAGATATCCCCAGCTCACCAACGGCTTCATGAACACGGTCCTAGCAAGTCCAGCATACCATGGAAGTCGTCCTAGTTGCCCTAGTCTGAGCGGTACTGAGAAAAACTCTCTGCTTACAAGTCCTTCTAGGACCTCATACCTGAAGTCACCGTATCTCAAGGAGAAAGGCAGCTTGCACTGCAACTTCCACTACAGCACAGTTTTGTGTGTGACACTTCAGAATGTTGGGAGAGGCACAGGACCCTAGGAGTCCTAGGGCAGTCTTTCATCTAAGCAGTTCGCTACACGCAGAGCACCTTAGGTAGAAAAGTTGAATAAGGGAAGAGCCAGGGAGGTAGCTAGGTCTCTTTTGACCTGCCAGAAGCCAGAGACACTTACGCTGCGTGTCAACCTGGAGATGGTGCCTGATGGGACTGGCCTTGTTTTCCCACTTTGAAAGCTCCTCTTATGCGCCTTGAAGCTCCCTTAAAAACACTGTGGTTGTCAGCCTTATACTCACGGCAGGCATGGCTGTGAGAGGGAAAGAACGGTTTCACGAAGAAACAGGGTATCCCAGTTTCTCGGTCAGAGCTCATCCTGTCCTGTTCTATAGCTAAAGGGAATCTCAAAGTGAGGCCTAGCTTCCAAGGAGGGCCCTGATACGCCAGGCAGCAGGGTAGGAGTGTGCAGCTTCCATGAGGCTTTAGTCGCACTTCTGCCTTAGTGTAACGGTACTAATCTTCTCAGGACTCCTGCTCCATTGCGTCTGAACCCGTTTCCGTACAAAGACACTGAGTTCCCCTCAGGCTCTCCTGATTTGGAGATCAACATTCAGACACGTAGACCCTTCGGAGTACCCGTGTCTGTGCCGAGTGAAGGGCAGCATGATGCACGCTCCCTCGGGGGAGCTCGATTTCCTCAGCTCACCAACAGCCTCTGGAACACGGTTGTAGTAGGTGCAGCATGCCATGCAAGTCTGCCTGCTTACAGTAGTCCGATTTGTCCTGAGGAAAACTCTTTGCTTACAATTCCTTCTACCAGCTCCTAGCTGAATTCAACCAACCTCTAGGAGAAAGTCGGCTTGTGGTCCAAGTGCAACTAGAGCACACTTTCTGGTGTAACGCCGCAGGCTTGTGGAAGATGCCCAGGAGCCCAGGACACCTAGGGAATCCTTTCATTGAGGCAGTTCGCTACACGCAGAACACCCTGCATAGAAAAGTGGATTCTCCAAGGACCCAGTGAGGAGCTAGGTCTCTTTTGACCTGTTAGAAACCACAGATGCTTCTTCTGCGTGTCGGCCTGGAAATGGCGGCCTTAGGAAACAAGCCTTGCTTTCCCGTCTTGAAAGCTCCATTCATGCGGCCTTGAAGCTACCTGAAAAACACTGTGGTTGTCGGACTTGTCCTCACTCCAGGCATGGCTCTGGAAGAAAATGAGTTTTCTCGAAAGAAAGAGGGTGCTGCTTCCAGGCCCTGGTGGGGAGCATATCCTGCATTGCACTAGAGCGAAGGGGAATCTCAGCGTGCGCCCTACCCTCGACCTAAGGCTCTGATTTGCCCTCCAGAAGGGTAGTGGTGCAGCATTTTCCTTGAGGTCTTAGTCGCAGTTCTGCATTAATTTAAAGGTACTACACTTCTCAGGACTCCAGGCCCAATCATGTCAGTACCCATTTCCGTACAAGAACTCTGAGTACCCCAGGACTCCCCTGGGCTTGCTGGGCCACACTCAGACCCGTAGGCCGTTCAGTGTGCCCCTTTTTAGGCCGAGTGAAAGATAACAAACTGCACTCTTTCTTGGGAAAGCCAGATTTCCTCAGCTCACCATCAGCCTCAGGAACACGGCTCTAGCAAGGTCAGCAAACCATGGAAGTCTGCCTCCTCACCCGATTCTGAGCTGTACTGAGTAAAACTCTCTGCTTTGAAGTCCTTCGAGGACCTCATACCTGAAGTTACCCTATCTCAAGGAGAAAGACGGCTTGCATTCCCACTTCCACTAAAGCACAGTGGTCTGTGTAACACTTCAGGCTTTGGGACATGCACAGGGCTCGTAGAGACCTAGGGCAGTCTACTGTCTAGGCACTTCACTACACGTACAACACCCTGTGCAGAGAAATTGATTCTGGGAAGAGCCAAGCAGGTAGCTAGGTCTCTTTTGACCTCTTAGAAACCACAGCTACTTGTGCAGTGTGTCAGTCTGGAAACAGGACCTGATGGGGCTAGCCTTGCTGTCCCATCATGAAAGCTCCTTTTATGCGCCTAGAAGCTAGAAGCTAACTGAAAAACACTGTTGCTGTCGGGCTTATACTCACGACAGGCATGGCTGTGAGAGGGAAAAAGAGGTTTCACGAAGAAACACGTATTCCAGTTTCTGACTCAGAGCTCATCCTGTCCTGTTCTCTAGCTAAAGGGAAACTCAAAGTGAGGCCTAGCTTCGAGGGAGGGCCCTGATATGCCATGCAGCGGAGTAGGCGTGCAGCAGCTTCCCTGAGGCCTTAGCCGCTCTTCTGCTTTAGTTGAACGCTAGTAAGCTTTTCAGGACTCGTAGACCCCTCGCGGCAGCACTCGTTTCCGTACAAGGACCCTGAGTACCCCCAGGCTCCCCTGGGCTTGCTGGGCCACACTCAGACCCGTAGGCCATTCAGGGTGGCCCTGCGTAGGTCGAGTGAAGAGTCATTCGCTGCCCTCTTCCTTGGGCGAGCTAGATATCCCCAGCTCACCAACGGCTTCATGAACACGGTCCTAGCAAGGCCAGCATACCATGGAAGTCGTCCTAGTTGCCCTAGTCTGAGCGGTACTGAGAAAAACTCTCTGCTTACAAGTCCTTCTAGGACCTCATACCTGAAGTCACCGTATCTCAAGGAGAAAGGCAGCTTGCACTGCAACTTCCACTACAGCACAGTTTTGTGTGTGACACTTCAGAATGTTGGGAGAGGCACAGGACCCTAGGAGTCCTAGGGCAGTCTTTCATCTAAGCAGTTCGCTACACGCAGAGCACCTTAGGTAGAAAAGTTGAATAAGGGAAGAGCCAGGGAGATAGCTAGGTCTCTTTTGACCTGCCAGAAGCCAGAGACACTTACGCTGCGTGTCAACCTGGAGATGGTGCCTGATGGGACTGGCCTTGTTTTCCCACTTTGAAAGCTCCTCTTATGCGCCTTGAAGCTCCCTTAAAAACACTGTGGTTGTCAGCCTTATACTCACGGCAGGCATGGCTGTGAGAGGGAAAGAACGGTTTCACGAAGAAACAGGGTATCCCAGTTTCTCGGTCAGAGCTCATCCTGTCCTGTTCTATAGCTAAAGGGAATCTCAAAGTGAGGCCTAGCTTCCAAGGAGGGCCCTGATACGCCAGGCAGCAGGGTAGGAGTGTGCAGCTTCCATGAGGCTTTAGTCGCACTTCTGCCTTAGTGTAACGGTACTAATCTTCTCAGGACTCCTGCTCCATTGCGTCTGAACCCGTTTCCGTACAAAGACACTGAGTTCCCCCCAGGCTCTCCTGAGTTGGAGATCAACATTCAGACACGTAGACCCTTCGGAGTACCCGTGTCTGTGCCGAGTGAAGGGCAGCATGATGCACGCTCCCTCGGGGGAGCTCGATTTCCTCAGCTCACCAACAGCCTCTGGAACACGGTTGTAATAGGTGCAGCATGCCATGCAAGTCTGCCTGCTTACAGTAGTCCGATTTGTCCTGAGGAAAACTCTTTGCTTACAATTCCTTCTACCAGCTCCTAGCTGAATTCAACCAACCTCTAGGAGAAAGTCGGCTTGTGGTCCAAGTGCAACTAGAGCACACTTTCTGGTGTAACGCCGCAGGCTTGTGGAAGATGCCCAGGAGCCCAGGACACCTAGGGAATCCTTTCATTGAGGCAGTTCGCTACACGCAGAACACCCTGCATAGAAAAGTGGATTCTCCAAGGACCCAGTGAGGAGCTAGGTCTCTTTTGACCTGTTAGAAACCACAGATGCTTCTTCTGCGTGTCAGCCTGGAAATGGCGGCCTTAGGAGACAAGCCGTGCTTTCCCGTCTTGAAAGCTCCATTCATGCGGCCTTGAAGCTACCTGAAAAACACTGTGGTTGTCGGACTTGTCCTCACTCCAGGCATGGCTCTGGAAGAAAATGAGTTTTCTCGAAAGAAAGAGGGTGCTGCTTCCAGGCCCTGGTGGGGAGCATATCCTGCATTGCACTAGAGCGAAGGGGAATCTCAGCGTGCGCCCTACCCTCGACCTAAGGCTCTGATTTGCCCTCCAGAAGGGTAGTGGTGCAGCATTTTCCTTGAGGTCTTAGTCGCAGTTCTGCATTAATTTAAAGGTACTACTCTTCTCAGGACTCCAGGCCCACTCATGTCAGTACCCATTTCCGTACAAGAACTCTGAGTACCCCAGGACTCCCCTGGGCTTGCTGGGCCACACTCAGACCCGTAGGCCGTTCAGTGTGCCCCTTTTTAGGCCGAGTGAAAGATAACAAACTGCACTCTTTCTTGGGAAAGCCAGATTTCCTCAGCTCACCATCAGCCTCAGGAACACAGCTCTAGCGAGGCCAGCAAACCATGGAAGTCTGCCTCCTCACCCGATTCTGAGCTGTACTGAGTAAAACTCTCTGCTTTGAAGTCCTTCGAGGACCTCATACCTGAAGTTACCCTATCTCAAGGAGAAAGACGGCTTGCATTCCAACTTCCACTAAAGCACAGTAGTCTGTGTAACACTTCAGGCTTTGCGACATGCACAGGGCTCGTAGAGACCTAGGGCAGTCTACTGTCTAGGCACTTCACTACACGTACAACACCCTGTGCAGAAAAATTGATTCTGGGAAGAGCCAAGCAGGTAGCTAGGTCTCTTTTGACCTCTTAGAAACCACAGCTACTTGTGCAGTGTGTCAGTCTGGAAACAGGACCTGATGGGGCTAGCCTTGCTGTCCCATCATGAAAGCTCCTTTTATGCGCCTAGAAGCTAGAAGCTAACTGAAAAACACTGTTGCTGTCGGGCTTATACTCACGACAGGCATGGCTGTGAGAGGGAAAAAGAGGTTTCACGAAGAAACACGTATTCCAGTTTCTGACTCAGAGCTCATCCTGTCCTGTTCTCTAGCTAAAGGGAAACTCAAAGTGAGGCCTAGCTTCGAGGGAGGGCCCTGATATGCCATGCAGCGGAGTAGGCGTGCAGCAGCTTCCCTGAGGCCTTAGCCGCTCTTCTGCTTTAGTTGAACGCTAGTAAGCTTTTCAGGACTCGTAGACCCTCGCGGCAGCTCTCGTTTCCGTACAAGGACCCTGAGTACCCCCAGGCTCCCCTGGGCTTGCTGGGCCACACTCAGACCCGTAGGCCATTCAGGGTGGCCCTGCGTAGGTCGAGTGAAGAGTCACACGCTGCCCTCTCCCTTGGGCGAGCTAGATATCCCCAGCTCACCAACGGCTTCATGAACACGGTCCTAGCAAGTCCAGCATACCATGGAAGTCGTCCTAGTTGCCCTAGTCTGAGCGGTAGTGAGAAAAACTCTCTGCTTACAAGTCCTTCTAGGACCTCATACCTGAAGTCACCGTATCTCAAGGAGAAAGGCAGCTTGCACTGCAACTTCCACTACAGCACAGTTTTGTGTGTGACACTTCAGAATGTTGGGAGAGGCACAGGACCCTAGGAGTCCTAGGGCAGTCTTTCATCTAAGCAGTTCGCTACACGCAGAGCACCTTAGGTAGAAAAGTTGAATAAGGGAAGAGCCAGGGAGGTAGCTAGGTCTCTTTTGACCTGCCAGAAGCCAGAGACACTTACGCTGCGTGTCAACCTGGAGATGGTGCCTGATGGGACTGGCCTTGTTTTCCCACTTTGAAAGCTCCTCTTATGCCCCTTGAAGCTCCCTTAAAAACACTGGTTGTCAGCCTTATACTCACGGCAGGCATGGCTATGAGAGGGAAAGAACGGTTTCACGAAGAAACAGGGTATCCCAGTTTCTCGGTCAGAGCTCATCCTGTCCTGTTCTATAGCTAAAGGGAATCTCAAAGTGAGGCCTAGCTTCCAAGGAGGGCCCTGATATGCCAGGCAGCAGGGTAGGAGTGCGCAGCTTCCATGAGGCCTTAGTCGAACTTCTGCATTAGTGTAACGGTACTAATCTTCTCAGGACTGCAGGTCCATTGCGTCTGAACCCGTTTCCGTACATAGACACTGAGTACCCCCAGGCTCTCCTGAGTTGGAGATCAACATTCAGACAAGTAGACCCTTCGGAGTACCCGTGTCTGTGCCGAGTGAAGGGCAGCATGATGCACGCTCCCTCGAGGGAGCTCGATTTCCTCAGCTCACCATCATCCTCATGAACACGGCTCTAGCGAGGCCAGCAAACCATGGAAGTCTGCCTCCTCACCCGATTCTGAGCTGTACTGAGTAAAACTCTCTGCTTTGAAGTCCTTCGAAGACCTCATATCTGAACTCACCGTATCTCAAGGAGAAAGACGGCTTGCATTCCCACTTCCACTAAAGCACAGTGGTCTGTGTAACACTTCAGGCTTTGGGACATGCACAGGGCTCGTAGAGACCTAGGGCAGTCTACTGTCTAGGCACTTCACTACACGTACAACACCCTGTGCAGAAAAATTGATTCTGGGAAGAGCCAAGCAGGTAGCTAGGTCTCTTTTGACCTCTTAGAAACCACAGCTACTTGTGCAGTGTGTCAGTCTGGAAACAGGACCTGATGGGGCTAGCCTTGCTGTCCCATCATGAAAGCTCCTTTTATGCGCCTAGAAGCTAGAAGCTAACTGAAAAACACTGTTGCTGTCGGGCTTATACTCACGACAGGCATGGCTGTGAGAGGGAAAAAGAGGTTTCACGAAGAAACACGTATTCCAGTTTCTGACTCAGAGCTCATCCTGTCCTGTTCTCTAGCTAAAGGGAAACTCAAAGTGAGGCCTAGCTTCGAGGGAGGGCCCTGATATGCCATGCAGCGGAGTAGGCGTGCAGCAGCTTCCCTGAGGCCTTAGCCGCTCTTCTGCTTTAGTTGAACGCTACTAAGCTTTTCAGGACTCGTAGACCCCTCGCGGCAGCACTCGTTTCCGTACAAGGACCCTGAGTACCCCCAGGCTCCCCTGGGCTTGCTGGGCCACACTCACACCCGTAGGCCATTCAGGGTGGCCCTGCGTAGGTCGAGTGAAGAGTCATTCGCTGCCCTCTTCCTTGGGCGAGCTAGATATCCCCAGCTCACCAACGGCTTCATGAACACGGTCCTAGCAAGTCCAGCATACCATGGAAGTCGTCCTAGTTGCCCTAGTCTGAGCGGTACTGAGAAAAACTCTCTGCTTACAAGTCCTTCTAGGACCTCATACCTGAAGTCACCGTATCTCAAGGAGAAAGGCAGCTTGCACTGCAACTTCCACTACAGCACAGTTTTGTGTGTGACACTTCAGAATGTTGGGAGAGGCACAGGACCCTAGGAGTCCTAGGGCAGTCTTTCATCTAAGCAGTTCGCTACACGCAGAGCACCTTAGGTAGAAAAGTTGAATAAGGGAAGAGCCAGGGAGGTAGCTAGGTCTCTTTTGACCTGCCAGAAGCCAGAGACACTTACGCTGCGTGTCAACCTGGAGATGGTGCCTGATGGGACTGGCCTTGTTTTCCCACTTTGAAAGCTCCTCTTATGCGCCTTGAAGCTCCCTTAAAAACACTGTGGTTGTCAGCCTTATACTCACGGCAGGCATGGCTGTGAGAGGGAAAGAACGGTTTCACGAAGAAACAGGGTATCCCAGTTTCTCGGTCAGAGCTCATCCTGTCCTGTTCTATAGCTAAAGGGAATCTCAAAGTGAGGCCTAGCTTCCAAGGAGGGCCCTGATACGCCAGGCAGCAGGGTAGGAGTGTGCAGCTTCCATGAGGCTTTAGTCGCACTTCTGCCTTAGTGTAACGGTACTAATCTTCTCAGGACTCCTGCTCCATTGCGTCTGAACCCGTTTCCGTACAAAGACACTGAGTTCCCCCCAGGCTCTCCTGAGTTGGAGATCAACATTCAGACACGTAGACCCTTCGGAGTACCCGTGTCTGTGCCGAGTGAAGGGCAGCATGATGCACGCTCCCTCGGGGGAGCTCGATTTCCTCAGCTCACCAACAGCCTCTGGAACACGGTTGTAGTAGGTGCAGCATGCCATGCAAGTCTGCCTGCTTACAGTAGTCCGATTTGTCCTGAGGAAAACTCTTTGCTTACAATTCCTTCTACCAGCTCCTAGCTGAATTCAACCAACCTCTAGGAGAAAGTCGGCTTGTGGTCCAAGTGCAACTAGAGCACACTTTCTGGTGTAACGCCGCAGGCTTGTGGAAGATGCCCAGGAGCCCAGGACACCTAGGGAATCCTTTCATTGAGGCAGTTCGCTACACGCAGAACACCCTGCATAGAAAAGTGGATTCTCCAAGGACCCAGTGAGGAGCTAGGTCTCTTTTGACCTGTTAGAAACCACAGATGCTTCTTCTGCGTGTCAGCCTGGAAATGGCGGCCTTAGGAGACAAGCCTTGCTTTCCCGTCTTGAAAGCTCCATTCATGCGGCCTTGAAGCTACCTGAAAAACACTGTGGTTGTCGGACTTGTCCTCACTCCAGGCATGGCTCTGGAAGAAAATGAGTTTTCTCGAAAGAAAGAGGGTGCTGCTTCCAGGCCCTGATGGGGAGCATATCCTGCATTGCACTAGAGCGAAGGGGAATCTCAGCGTGCGCCCTACCCTCGACCTAAGGCTCTGATTTGCCCTCCAGAAGGGTAGTGGTGCAGCATTTTCCTTGAGGTCTTAGTCGAAGTTCTGCATTAATTTAAAGGTACTACTCTTCTCAGGACTCCAGGCCCACTCATGTCAGTACCCATTTCCGTACAAGAACTCTGAGTACCCCAGGACTCCCCTGGGCTTGCTGGGCCACACTCAGACCCGTAGGCCGTTCAGTGTGCCCCTTTTTAGGCCGAGTGAAAGATAACAAACTGCACTCTTTCTTGGGAAAGCCAGATTTCCTCAGCTCACCATCAGCCTCAGGAACACGGCTCTAGCGAGGCCAGCAAACCATGGAAGTCTGCCTCCTCACCCGATTCTGAGCTGTACTGAGTAAAACTCTCTGCTTTGAAGTCCTTCGAGGACCTCATACCTGAAGTTACCCTATCTCAAGGAGAAAGACGGCTTGCATTCCAACTTCCACTAAAGCACAGTAGTCTGTGTAACACTTCAGGCTTTGCGACATGCACAGGGCTCGTAGAGACCTAGGGCAGTCTACTGTCTAGGCACTTCACTACACGTACAACACCCTGTGCAGAAAAATTGATTCTGGGAAGAGCCAAGCAGGTAGCTAGGTCTCTTTTGACCTCTTAGAAACCACAGCTACTTGTGCAGTGTGTCAGTCTGGAAACAGGACCTGATGGGGCTAGCCTTGCTGTCCCATCATGAAAGCTCCTTTTATGCGCCTAGAAGCTAGAAGCTAACTGAAAAACACTGTTGCTGTCGGGCTTATACTCACGACAGGCATGGCTGTGAGAGGGAAAAAGAGGTTTCACGAAGAAACACGTATTCCAGTTTCTGACTCAGAGCTCATCCTGTCCTGTTCTCTAGCTAAAGGGAAACTCAAAGTGAGGCCTAGCTTCGAGGGAGGGCCCTGATATGCCATGCAGCGGAGTAGGCGTGCAGCAGCTTCCCTGAGGCCTTAGCCGCTCTTCTGCTTTAGTTGAACGCTACTAAGCTTTTCAGGACTCGTAGACCCCTCGCGGCAGCACTCGTTTCCGTACAAGGACCCTGAGTACCCCCAGGCTCCCCTGGGCTTGCTGGGCCACACTCACACCCGTAGGCCATTCAGGGTGGCCCTGCGTAGGTCGAGTGAAGAGTCATTCGCTGCCCTCTTCCTTGGGCGAGCTAGATATCCCCAGCTCACCAACGGCTTCATGAACACGGTCCTAGCAAGTCCAGCATACCATGGAAGTCGTCCTAGTTGCCCTAGTCTGAGCGGTACTGAGAAAAACTCTCTGCTTACAAGTCCTTCTAGGACCTCATACCTGAAGTCACCGTATCTCAAGGAGAAAGGCAGCTTGCACTGCAACTTCCACTACAGCACAGTTTTGTGTGTGACACTTCAGAATGTTGGGAGAGGCACAGGACCCTAGGAGTCCTAGGGCAGTCTTTCATCTAAGCAGTTCGCTACACGCAGAGCACCTTAGGTAGAAAAGTTGAATAAGGGAAGAGCCAGGGAGGTAGCTAGGTCTCTTTTGACCTGCCAGAAGCCAGAGACACTTACGCTGCGTGTCAACCTGGAGATGGTGCCTGATGGGACTGGCCTTGTTTTCCCACTTTGAAAGCTCCTCTTATGCGCCTTGAAGCTCCCTTAAAAACACTGTGGTTGTCAGCCTTATACTCACGGCAGGCATGGCTGTGAGAGGGAAAGAACGGTTTCACGAAGAAACAGGGTATCCCAGTTTCTCGGTCAGAGCTCATCCTGTCCTGTTCTATAGCTAAAGGGAATCTCAAAGTGAGGCCTAGCTTCCAAGGAGGGCCCTGATACGCCAGGCAGCAGGGTAGGAGTGTGCAGCTTCCATGAGGCTTTAGTCGCACTTCTGCCTTAGTGTAACGGTACTAATCTTCTCAGGACTCCTGCTCCATTGCGTCTGAACCCGTTTCCGTACAAAGACACTGAGTTCCCCCTAGGCTCTCCTGAGTTGGAGATCAACATTCAGACACGTAGACCCTTCGGAGTACCCGTGTCTGTGCCGAGTGAAGGGCAGCATGATGCACGCTCCCTCGGGGGAGCTCGATTTCCTCAGCTCACCAACAGCCTCTGGAACACGGTTGTAGTAGGTGCAGCATGCCATGCAAGTCTGCCTGCTTACAGTAGTCCGACTTGTCCTGAGGAAAACTCTTTGCTTACAATTCCTTCTACCAGCTCCTAGCTGAATTCAACCAACCTCTAGGAGAAAGTCGGCTTGTGGTCCAAGTGCAACTAGAGCACACTTTCTGGTGTAACGCCGCAGGCTTGTGGAAGATGCCCAGGAGCCCAGGGCACCTAGGGAATCCTTTCATTGAGGCAGTTCGCTACACGCAGAACACCCTGCATAGAAAAGTGGATTCTCCAAGGACCCAGTGAGGAGCTAGGTCTCTTTTGACCTGTTAGAAACCACAGATGCTTCTTCTGCGTGTCAGCCTGGAAATGGCGGCCTTAGGAGACAAGCCTTGCTTTCCCGTCTTGAAAGCTCCATTCATGCGGCCTTGAAGCTACCTGAAAAACACTGTGGTTGTCGGACTTGTCCTCACTCCAGGCATGGCTCTGGAAGAAAATGAGTTTTCTCGAAAGAAAGAGGGTGCTGCTTCCAGGCCCTGGTGGGGAGCATATCCTGCATTGCACTAGAGCGAAGGGGAATCTCAGCGTGCGCCCTACCCTCGACCTAAGGCTCTGATTTGCCCTCCAGAAGGGTAGTGGTGCAGCATTTTCCTTGAGGTCTTAGTCGCAGTTCTGCATTAATTTAAAGGTACTACTCTTCTCAGGACTCCAGGCCCACTCATGTCAGTACCCATTTCCGTACAAGAACTCTGAGTACCCCAGGACTCCCCTGGGCTTGCTGGGCCACACTCAGACCCGTAGGCCCTTCAGTGTGCCCCTTTTTAGGCCGAGTGAAAGATAACAAACTGCACTCTTTCTTGGGAAAGCCAGATTTCCTCAGCTCACCATCAGCCTCAGGAACACGGCTCTAGCGAGGCCAGCAAACCATGGAAGTCTGCCTCCTCACCCGATTCTGAGCTGTACTGAGTAAAACTCTCTGCTTTGAAGTCCTTCGAGGACCTCATACCTGAAGTTACCCTATCTCAAGGAGAAAGACGGCTTGCATTCCAACTTCCACTAAAGCACAGTAGTCTGTGTAACACTTCAGGCTTTGCGACATGCACAGGGCTCGTAGAGACCTAGGGCAGTCTACTGTCTAGGCACTTCACTACACGTACAACACCCTGTGCAGAAAAATTGATTCTGGGAAGAGCCAAGCAGGTAGCTAGGTCTCTTTTGACCTCTTAGAAACCACAGCTACTTGTGCAGTGTGTCAGTCTGGAAACAGGACCTGATGGGGCTAGCCTTGCTGTCCCATCATGAAAGCTCCTTTTATGCGCCTAGAAGCTAGAAGCTAACTGAAAAACACTGTTGCTGTCGGGCTTATACTCACGACAGGCATGGCTGTGAGAGGGAAAAAGAGGTTTCACGAAGAAACACGTATTCCAGTTTCTGACTCAGAGCTCATCCTGTCCTGTTCTCTAGCTAAAGGGAAACTCAAAGTGAGGCCTAGCTTCGAGGGAGGGCCCTGATATGCCATGCAGCGGAGTAGGCGTGCAGCAGCTTCCCTGAGGCCTTAGCCGCTCTTCTGCTTTAGTTGAACGCTAGTAAGCTTTTCAGGACTCGTAGACCCTCGCGGCAGCTCTCGTTTCCGTACAAGGACCCTGAGTACCCCCAGGCTCCCCTGGGCTTGCTGGGCCACACTCAGACCCGTAGGCCATTCAGGGTGGCCCTGCGTAGGTCGAGTGAAGAGTCACACGCTGCCCTCTCCCTTGGGCGAGCTAGATATCCCCAGCTCACCAACGGCTTCATGAACACGGTCCTAGCAAGTCCAGCATACCATGGAAGTCGTCCTAGTTGCCCTAGTCTGAGCGGTAGTGAGAAAAACTCTCTGCTTACAAGTCCTTCTAGGACCTCATACCTGAAGTCACCGTATCTCAAGGAGAAAGGCAGCTTGCACTGCAACTTCCACTACAGCACAGTTTTGTGTGTGACACTTCAGAATGTTGGGAGAGGCACAGGACCCTAGGAGTCCTAGGGCAGTCTTTCATCTAAGCAGTTCGCTACACGCAGAGCACCTTAGGTAGAAAAGTTGAATAAGGGAAGAGCCAGGGAGGTAGCTAGGTCTCTTTTGACCTGCCAGAAGCCAGAGACACTTACGCTGCGTGTCAACCTGGAGATGGTGCCTGATGGGACTGGCCTTGTTTTCCCACTTTGAAAGCTCCTCTTATGCCCCTTGAAGCTCCCTTAAAAACACTGGTTGTCAGCCTTATACTCACGGCAGGCATGGCTATGAGAGGGAAAGAACGGTTTCACGAAGAAACAGGGTATCCCAGTTTCTCGGTCAGAGCTCATCCTGTCCTGTTCTATAGCTAAAGGGAATCTCAAAGTGAGGCCTAGCTTCCAAGGAGGGCCCTGATATGCCAGGCAGCAGGGTAGGAGTGCGCAGCTTCCATGAGGCCTTAGTCGAACTTCTGCATTAGTGTAACGGTACTAATCTTCTCAGGACTGAAGGTCCATTGCGTCTGAACCCGTTTCCGTACATAGACACTGAGTACCCCCAGGCTCTCCTGAGTTGGAGATCAACATTCAGACAAGTAGACCCTTCGGAGTACCCGTGTCTGTGCCGAGTGAAGGGCAGCATGATGCACGCTCCCTCGAGGGAGCTCGATTTCCTCAGCTCACCATCATCCTCATGAACACGGCTCTAGCGAGGCCAGCAAACCATGGAAGTCTGCCTCCTCACCCGATTCTGAGCTGTACTGAGTAAAACTCTCTGCTTTGAAGTCCTTCGAAGACCTCATATCTGAACTCACCGTATCTCAAGGAGAAAGACGGCTTGCATTCCCACTTCCACTAAAGCACAGTGGTCTGTGTAACACTTCAGGCTTTGGGACATGCACAGGGCTCGTAGAGACCTAGGGCAGTCTACTGTCTAGGCACTTCACTACACGTACAACACCCTGTGCAGAAAAATTGATTCTGGGAAGAGCCAAGCAGGTAGCTAGGTCTCTTTTGACCTCTTAGAAACCACAGCTACTTGTGCAGTGTGTCAGTCTGGAAACAGGACCTGATGGGGCTAGCCTTGCTGTCCCATCATGAAAGCTCCTTTTATGCGCCTAGAAGCTAGAAGCTAACTGAAAAACACTGTTGCTGTCGGGCTTATACTCACGACAGGCATGGCTGTGAGAGGGAAAAAGAGGTTTCACGAAGAAACACGTATTCCAGTTTCTGACTCAGAGCTCATCCTGTCCTGTTCTCTAGCTAAAGGGAAACTCAAAGTGAGGCCTAGCTTCGAGGGAGGGCCCTGATATGCCATGCAGCGGAGTAGGCGTGCAGCAGCTTCCCTGAGGCCTTAGCCGCTCTTCTGCTTTAGTTGAACGCTACTAAGCTTTTCAGGACTCGTAGACCCCTCGCGGCAGCACTCGTTTCCGTACAAGGACCCTGAGTACCCCCAGGCTCCCCTGGGCTTGCTGGGCCACACTCACACCCGTAGGCCATTCAGGGTGGCCCTGCGTAGGTCGAGTGAAGAGTCATTCGCTGCCCTCTTCCTTGGGCGAGCTAGATATCCCCAGCTCACCAACGGCTTCATGAACACGGTCCTAGCAAGTCCAGCATACCATGGAAGTCGTCCTAGTTGCCCTAGTCTGAGCGGTACTGAGAAAAACTCTCTGCTTACAAGTCCTTCTAGGACCTCATACCTGAAGTCACCGTATCTCAAGGAGAAAGGCAGCTTGCACTGCAACTTCCACTACAGCACAGTTTTGTGTGTGACACTTCAGAATGTTGGGAGAGGCACAGGACCCTAGGAGTCCTAGGGCAGTCTTTCATCTAAGCAGTTCGCTACACGCAGAGCACCTTAGGTAGAAAAGTTGAATAAGGGAAGAGCCAGGGAGGTAGCTAGGTCTCTTTTGACCTGCCAGAAGCCAGAGACACTTACGCTGCGTGTCAACCTGGAGATGGTGCCTGATGGGACTGGCCTTGTTTTCCCACTTTGAAAGCTCCTCTTATGCGCCTTGAAGCTCCCTTAAAAACACTGTGGTTGTCAGCCTTATACTCACGGCAGGCATGGCTGTGAGAGGGAAAGAACGGTTTCACGAAGAAACAGGGTATCCCAGTTTCTCGGTCAGAGCTCATCCTGTCCTGTTCTATAGCTAAAGGGAATCTCAAAGTGAGGCCTAGCTTCCAAGGAGGGCCCTGATACGCCAGGCAGCAGGGTAGGAGTGTGCAGCTTCCATGAGGCTTTAGTCGCACTTCTGCCTTAGTGTAACGGTACTAATCTTCTCAGGACTCCTGCTCCATTGCGTCTGAACCCGTTTCCGTACAAAGACACTGAGTTCCCCCCAGGCTCTCCTGAGTTGGAGATCAACATTCAGACACGTAGACCCTTCGGAGTACCCGTGTCTGTGCCGAGTGAAGGGCAGCATGATGCACGCTCCCTCGGGGGAGCTCGATTTCCTCAGCTCACCAACAGCCTCTGGAACACGGTTGTAGTAGGTGCAGCATGCCATGCAAGTCTGCCTGCTTACAGTAGTCCGATTTGTCCTGAGGAAAACTCTTTGCTTACAATTCCTTCTACCAGCTCCTAGCTGAATTCAACCAACCTCTAGGAGAAAGTCGGCTTGTGGTCCAAGTGCAACTAGAGCACACTTTCTGGTGTAACGCCGCAGGCTTGTGGAAGATGCCCAGGAGCCCAGGACACCTAGGGAATCCTTTCATTGAGGCAGTTCGCTACACGCAGAACACCCTGCATAGAAAAGTGGATTCTCCAAGGACCCAGTGAGGAGCTAGGTCTCTTTTGACCTGTTAGAAACCACAGATGCTTCTTCTGCGTGTCAGCCTGGAAATGGCGGCCTTAGGAGACAAGCCTTGCTTTCCCGTCTTGAAAGCTCCATTCATGCGGCCTTGAAGCTACCTGAAAAACACTGTGGTTGTCGGACTTGTCCTCACTCCAGGCATGGCTCTGGAAGAAAATGAGTTTTCTCGAAAGAAAGAGGGTGCTGCTTCCAGGCCCTGATGGGGAGCATATCCTGCATTGCACTAGAGCGAAGGGGAATCTCAGCGTGCGCCCTACCCTCGACCTAAGGCTCTGATTTGCCCTCCAGAAGGGTAGTGGTGCAGCATTTTCCTTGAGGTCTTAGTCGCAGTTCTGCATTAATTTAAAGGTACTACTCTTCTCAGGACTCCAGGCCCACTCATGTCAGTACCCATTTCCGTACAAGAACTCTGAGTACCCCAGGACTCCCCTGGGCTTGCTGGGCCACACTCAGACCCGTAGGCCGTTCAGTGTGCCCCTTTTTAGGCCGAGTGAAAGATAACAAACTGCACTCTTTCTTGGGAAAGCCAGATTTCCTCAGCTCACCATCAGCCTCAGGAACACGGCTCTAGCGAGGCCAGCAAACCATGGAAGTCTGCCTCCTCACCCGATTCTGAGCTGTACTGAGTAAAACTCTCTGCTTTGAAGTCCTTCGAGGACCTCATACCTGAAGTTACCCTATCTCAAGGAGAAAGACGGCTTGCATTCCAACTTCCACTAAAGCACAGTAGTCTGTGTAACACTTCAGGCTTTGCGACATGCACAGGGCTCGTAGAGACCTAGGGCAGTCTACTGTCTAGGCACTTCACTACACGTACAACACCCTGTGCAGAAAAATTGATTCTGGGAAGAGCCAAGCAGGTAGCTAGGTCTCTTTTGACCTCTTAGAAACCACAGCTACTTGTGCAGTGTGTCAGTCTGGAAACAGGACCTGATGGGGCTAGCCTTGCTGTCCCATCATGAAAGCTCCTTTTATGCGCCTAGAAGCTAGAAGCTAACTGAAAAACACTGTTGCTGTCGGGCTTATACTCACGACAGGCATGGCTGTGAGAGGGAAAAAGAGGTTTCACGAAGAAACACGTATTCCAGTTTCTGACTCAGAGCTCATCCTGTCCTGTTCTCTAGCTAAAGGGAAACTCAAAGTGAGGCCTAGCTTCGAGGGAGGGCCCTGATATGCCATGCAGCGGAGTAGGCGTGCAGCAGCTTCCCTGAGGCCTTAGCCGCTCTTCTGCTTTAGTTGAACGCTACTAAGCTTTTCAGGACTCGTAGACCCCTCGCGGCAGCACTCGTTTCCGTACAAGGACCCTGAGTACCCCCAGGCTCCCCTGGGCTTGCTGGGCCACACTCACACCCGTAGGCCATTCAGGGTGGCCCTGCGTAGGTCGAGTGAAGAGTCATTCGCTGCCCTCTTCCTTGGGCGAGCTAGATATCCCCAGCTCACCAACGGCTTCATGAACACGGTCCTAGCAAGTCCAGCATACCATGGAAGTCGTCCTAGTTGCCCTAGTCTGAGCGGTACTGAGAAAAACTCTCTGCTTACAAGTCCTTCTAGGACCTCATACCTGAAGTCACCGTATCTCAAGGAGAAAGGCAGCTTGCACTGCAACTTCCACTACAGCACAGTTTTGTGTGTGACACTTCAGAATGTTGGGAGAGGCACAGGACCCTAGGAGTCCTAGGGCAGTCTTTCATCTAAGCAGTTCGCTACACGCAGAGCACCTTAGGTAGAAAAGTTGAATAAGGGAAGAGCCAGGGAGGTAGCTAGGTCTCTTTTGACCTGCCAGAAGCCAGAGACACTTACGCTGCGTGTCAACCTGGAGATGGTGCCTGATGGGACTGGCCTTGTTTTCCCACTTTGAAAGCTCCTCTTATGCGCCTTGAAGCTCCCTTAAAAACACTGTGGTTGTCAGCCTTATACTCACGGCAGGCATGGCTGTGAGAGGGAAAGAACGGTTTCACGAAGAAACAGGGTATCCCAGTTTCTCGGTCAGAGCTCATCCTGTCCTGTTCTATAGCTAAAGGGAATCTCAAAGTGAGGCCTAGCTTCCAAGGAGGGCCCTGATACGCCAGGCAGCAGGGTAGGAGTGTGCAGCTTCCATGAGGCTTTAGTCGCACTTCTGCCTTAGTGTAACGGTACTAATCTTCTCAGGACTCCTGCTCCATTGCGTCTGAACCCGTTTCCGTACAAAGACACTGAGTTCCCCCTAGGCTCTCCTGAGTTGGAGATCAACATTCAGACAGGTAGACCCTTCGGAGTACCCGTGTCTGTGCCGAGTGAAGGGCAGCATGATGCACGCTCCCTCGGGGGAGCTCGATTTCCTCAGCTCACCAACAGCCTCTGGAACACGGTTGTAGTAGGTGCAGCATGCCATGCAAGTCTGCCTGCTTACAGTAGTCCGACTTGTCCTGAGGAAAACTCTTTGCTTACAATTCCTTCTACCAGCTCCTAGCTGAATTCAACCAACCTCTAGGAGAAAGTCGGCTTGTGGTCCAAGTGCAACTAGAGCACACTTTCTGGTGTAACGCCGCAGGCTTGTGGAAGATGCCCAGGAGCCCAGGGCACCTAGGGAATCCTTTCATTGAGGCAGTTCGCTACACGCAGAACACCCTGCATAGAAAAGTGGATTCTCCAAGGACCCAGTGAGGAGCTAGGTCTCTTTTGACCTGTTAGAAACCACAGATGCTTCTTCTGCGTGTCAGCCTGGAAATGGCGGCCTTAGGAGACAAGCCTTGCTTTCCCGTCTTGAAAGCTCCATTCATGCGGCCTTGAAGCTACCTGAAAAACACTGTGGTTGTCGGACTTGTCCTCACTCCAGGCATGGCTCTGGAAGAAAATGAGTTTTCTCGAAAGAAAGAGGGTGCTGCTTCCAGGCCCTGGTGGGGAGCATATCCTGCATTGCACTAGAGCGAAGGGGAATCTCAGCGTGCGCCCTACCCTCGACCTAAGGCTCTGATTTGCCCTCCAGAAGGGTAGTGGTGCAGCATTTTCCTTGAGGTCTTAGTCGCAGTTCTGCATTAATTTAAAGGTACTACTCTTCTCAGGACTCCAGGCCCACTCATGTCAGTACCCATTTCCGTACAAGAACTCTGAGTATCCCAGGACTCCCCTGGGCTTGCTGGGCCACACTCAGACCCGTAGGCCCTTCAGTGTGCCCCTTTTTAGGCCGAGTGAAAGATAACAAACTGCACTCTTTCTTGGGAAAGCCAGATTTCCTCAGCTCACCATCAGCCTCAGGAACACGGCTCTAGCGAGGCCAGCAAACCATGGAAGTCTGCCTCCTCACCCGATTCTGAGCTGTACTGAGTAAAACTCTCTGCTTTGAAGTCCTTCGAGGACCTCATACCTGAAGTTACCCTATCTCAAGGAGAAAGACGGCTTGCATTCCAACTTCCACTAAAGCACAGTAGTCTGTGTAACACTTCAGGCTTTGCGACATGCACAGGGCTCGTAGAGACCTAGGGCAGTCTACTGTCTAGGCACTTCACTACACGTACAACACCCTGTGCAGAAAAATTGATTCTGGGAAGAGCCAAGCAGGTAGCTAGGTCTCTTTTGACCTCTTAGAAACCACAGCTACTTGTGCAGTGTGTCAGTCTGGAAACAGGACCTGATGGGGCTAGCCTTGCTGTCCCATCATGAAAGCTCCTTTTATGCGCCTAGAAGCTAGAAGCTAACTGAAAAACACTGTTGCTGTCGGGCTTATACTCACGACAGGCATGGCTGTGAGAGGGAAAAAGAGGTTTCACGAAGAAACACGTATTCCAGTTTCTGACTCAGAGCTCATCCTGTCCTGTTCTCTAGCTAAAGGGAAACTCAAAGTGAGGCCTAGCTTCGAGGGAGGGCCCTGATATGCCATGCAGCGGAGTAGGCGTGCAGCAGCTTCCCTGAGGCCTTAGCCGCTCTTCTGCTTTAGTTGAACGCTAGTAAGCTTTTCAGGACTCGTAGACCCTCGCGGCAGCTCTCGTTTCCGTACAAGGACCCTGAGTACCCCCAGGCTCCCCTGGGCTTGCTGGGCCACACTCAGACCCGTAGGCCATTCAGGGTGGCCCTGCGTAGGTCGAGTGAAGAGTCACACGCTGCCCTCTTCCTTGGGCGAGCTAGATATCCCCAGCTCACCAACGGCTTCATGAACACGGTCCTAGCAAGTCCAGCATACCATGGAAGTCGCCCTAGTTGCCCTAGTCTGAGCAGTAAAGAGAAAACTCTCTGCTTACAAGTCCTTCTAGGACCTCATACCTGAAGTCACCGTATCTCAAGGAGAAAGGCAGCTTGCACTGCAACTTCCACTACAGCACAGTTTTGTGTGTGACACTTCAGAATGTTGGGAGAGGCACAGGACCCTAGGAGTCCTAGGGCAGTCTTTCATCTAAGCAGTTCGCTACACGCAGAGCACCTTAGGTAGAAAAGTTGAATCAGGGAAGAGCCAGGGAGGTAGCTAGGTCTCTTTTGACCTGCCAGAAGCCAGAGACACTTACGCTGCGTGTCAACCTGGAGATGGTGCCTGATGGGACTGGCCTTGTTTTCCCACTTTGAAAGCTCCTCTTATGCCCCTTGAAGCTCCCTTAAAAACACTGGTTGTCAGCCTTATACTCACAGCAGGCATGGCTATGAGAGGGAAAGAACGGTTTCACGAAGAAACAGGGTATCCCAGTTTCTCGGTCAGAGCTCATCCTGTCCTGTTCTATAGCTAAAGGGAATCTCAAAGTGAGGCCTAGCTTCCAAGGAGGGCCCTGATATGCCAGGCAGCAGGGTAGGAGTGCGCAACTTCCATGAGGCCTTAGTCGAACTTCTGCATTAGTGTAACGGTACTAATCTTCTCAGGACTCCAGGTCCATTGCGTCTGAACCCGTTTCCGTACATAGACACTGAGTACCCCCAGGCTCTCCTGAGTTGGAGATCAACATTCAGACACGTAGACCCTTCGGAGTACCCGTGTCTGTGCCGAGTGAAGGGCAGCATGATGCACGCTCCCTCGAGGGAGCTCGATTTCCTCAGCTCACCATCATCCTCATGAACACGGCTCTAGCGAGGCCAGCAAACCATGGAAGTCTGCCTCCTCACCCGATTCTGAGCTGTACTGTGTAAAACTCTCTGCTTTGAAGTCCTTCGAAGACCTCATATCTGAAGTCACCGTATCTCAAGGAGAAAGACGGCTTGCATTCCCACTTCCACTAAAGCACAGTGGTCTGTGTAACACTTCAGGCTTTGGGACATGCACAGGGCTCGTAGAGACCTAGGGCAGTCTACTGTCTAGGCACTTCACTACACGTACAACACCCTGTGCAGAAAAATTGATTCTGGGAAGAGCCAAGCAGGTAGCTAGGTCTCTTTTGACCTCTTAGAAACCACAGCTACTTGTGCAGTGTGTCAGTCTGGAAACAGGACCTGATGGGGCTAGCCTTGCTGTCCCATCATGAAAGCTCCTTTTATGCGCCTAGAAGCTAGAAGCTAACTGAAAAACACTGTTGCTGTCGGGCTTATACTCACGACAGGCATGGCTGTGAGAGGGAAAAAGAGGTTTCACGAAGAAACACGTATTCCAGTTTCTGACTCAGAGCTCATCCTGTCCTGTTCTCTAGCTAAAGGGAAACTCAAAGTGAGGCCTAGCTTCGAGGGAGGGCCCTGATATGCCATGCAGCGGAGTAGGCGTGCAGCAGCTTCCCTGAGGCCTTAGCCGCTCTTCTGCTTTAGTTGAACGCTAGTAAGCTTTTCAGGACTCGTAGACCCCTCGCGGCAGCACTCGTTTCCGTACAAGGACCCTGAGTACCCCCAGGCACCCCTGGGCTTGCTGGGCCACACTCAGACCCGTAGGCCATTCAGGGTGGCCCTGCGTAGGTCGAGTGAAGAGTCATTCGCTGCCCTCTTCCTTGGGCGAGCTAGATATCCCCAGCTCACCAACGGCTTCATGAACACGGTCCTAGCAAGTCCAGCATACCATGGAAGTCGTCCTAGTTGCCCTAGTCTGAGCGGTACTGAGAAAAACTCTCTGCTTACAAGTCCTTCTAGGACCTCATACCTGAAGTCACCGTATCTCAAGGAGAAAGGCAGCTTGCACTGCAACTTCCACTACAGCACAGTTTTGTGTGTGACACTTCAGAATGTTGGGAGAGGCACAGGACCCTAGGAGTCCTAGGGCAGTCTTTCATCTAAGCAGTTCGCTACACGCAGAGCACCTTAGGTAGAAAAGTTGAATAAGGGAAGAGCCAGGGAGGTAGCTAGGTCTCTTTTGACCTGCCAGAAGCCAGAGACACTTACGCTGCGTGTCAACCTGGAGATGGTGCCTGATGGGACTGGCCTTGTTTTCCCACTTTGAAAGCTCCTCTTATGCGCCTTGAAGCTCCCTTAAAAACACTGTGGTTGTCAGCCTTATACTCACGGCAGGCATGGCTGTGAGAGGGAAAGAACGGTTTCACGAAGAAACAGGGTATCCCAGTTTCTCGGTCAGAGCTCATCCTGTCCTGTTCTATAGCTAAAGGGAATCTCAAAGTGAGGCCTAGCTTCCAAGGAGGGCCCTGATACGCCAGGCAGCAGGGTAGGAGTGTGCAGCTTCCATGAGGCTTTAGTCGCACTTCTGCCTTAGTGTAACGGTACTAATCTTCTCAGGACTCCTGCTCCATTGCGTCTGAACCCGTTTCCGTACAAAGACACTGAGTTCCCCTCAGGCTCTCCTGATTTGGAGATCAACATTCAGACACGTAGACCCTTCGGAGTACCCGTGTCTGTGCCGAGTGAAGGGCAGCATGATGCACGCTCCCTCGGGGGAGCTCGATTTCCTCAGCTCACCAACAGCCTCTGGAACACGGTTGTAGTAGGTGCAGCATGCCATGCAAGTCTGCCTGCTTACAGTAGTCCGATTTGTCCTGAGGAAAACTCTTTGCTTACAATTCCTTCTACCAGCTCCTAGCTGAATTCAACCAACCTCTAGGAGAAAGTCGGCTTGTGGTCCAAGTGCAACTAGAGCACACTTTCTGGTGTAACGCCGCAGGCTTGTGGAAGATGCCCAGGAGCCCAGGACACCTAGGGAATCCTTTCATTGAGGCAGTTCGCTACACGCAGAACACCCTGCATAGAAAAGTGGATTCTCCAAGGACCCAGTGAGGAGCTAGGTCTCTTTTGACCTGTTAGAAACCACAGATGCTTCTTCTGCGTGTCGGCCTGGAAATGGCGGCCTTAGGAAACAAGCCTTGCTTTCCCGTCTTGAAAGCTCCATTCATGCGGCCTTGAAGCTACCTGAAAAACACTGTGGTTGTCGGACTTGTCCTCACTCCAGGCATGGCTCTGGAAGAAAATGAGTTTTCTCGAAAGAAAGAGGGTGCTGCTTCCAGGCCCTGGTGGGGAGCATATCCTGCATTGCACTAGAGCGAAGGGGAATCTCAGCGTGCGCCCTACCCTCGACCTAAGGCTCTGATTTGCCCTCCAGAAGGGTAGTGGTGCAGCATTTTCCTTGAGGTCTTAGTCGCAGTTCTGCATTAATTTAAAGGTACTACACTTCTCAGGACTCCAGGCCCACTCATGTCAGTACCCATTTCCGTACAAGAACTCTGAGTACCCCAGGACTCCCCTGGGCTTGCTGGGCCACACTCAGACCCGTAGGCCGTTCAGTGTGCCCCTTTTTAGGCCGAGTGAAAGATAACAAACTGCACTCTTTCTTGGGAAAGCCAGATTTCCTCAGCTCACCATCAGCCTCAGGAACACGGCTCTAGCAAGGCCAGCAAACCATGGAAGTCTGCCTCCTCACCCGATTCTGAGCTGTACTGAGTAAAACTCTCTGCTTTGAAGTCCTTCGAAGACCTCATATCTGAACTCACCGTATCTCAAGGAGAAAGACGGCTTGCATTCCCACTTCCACTAAAGCACAGTGGTCTGTGTAACACTTCAGGCTTTGGGACATGCACAGGGCTCGTAGAGACCTAGGGCAGTCTACTGTCTAGGCACTTCACTACACGTACAACACCCTGTGCAGAGAAATTGATTCTGGGAAGAGCCAAGCAGGTAGCTAGGTCTCTTTTGACCTCTTAGAAACCACAGCTACTTGTGCAGTGTGTCAGTCTGGAAACAGGACCTGATGGGGCTAGCCTTGCTGTCCCATCATGAAAGCTCCTTTTATGCGCCTAGAAGCTAGAAGCTAACTGAAAAACACTGTTGCTGTCGGGCTTATACTCACGACAGGCATGGCTGTGAGAGGGAAAAAGAGGTTTCACGAAGAAACACGTATTCCAGTTTCTGACTCAGAGCTCATCCTGTCCTGTTCTCTAGCTAAAGGGAAACTCAAAGTGAGGCCTAGCTTCGAGGGAGGGCCCTGATATGCCATGCAGCGGAGTAGGCGTGCAGCAGCTTCCCTGAGGCCTTAGCCGCTCTTCTGCTTTAGTTGAACGCTACTAAGCTTTTCAGGACTCGTAGACCCCTCGCGGCAGCACTCGTTTCCGTACAAGGACCCTGAGTACCCCCAGGCTCCCCTGGGCTTGCTGGGCCACACTCACACCCGTAGGCCATTCAGGGTGGCCCTGCGTAGGTCGAGTGAAGAGTCATTCGCTGCCCTCTTCCTTGGGCGAGCTAGATATCCCCAGCTCACCAACGGCTTCATGAACACGGTCCTAGCAAGTCCAGCATACCATGGAAGTCGTCCTAGTTGCCCTAGTCTGAGCGGTACTGAGAAAAACTCTCTGCTTACAAGTCCTTCTAGGACCTCATACCTGAAGTCACCGTATCTCAAGGAGAAAGGCAGCTTGCACTGCAACTTCCACTACAGCACAGTTTTGTGTGTGACACTTCAGAATGTTGGGAGAGGCACAGGACCCTAGGAGTCCTAGGGCAGTCTTTCATCTAAGCAGTTCGCTACACGCAGAGCACCTTAGGTAGAAAAGTTGAATAAGGGAAGAGCCAGGGAGGTAGCTAGGTCTCTTTTGACCTGCCAGAAGCCAGAGACACTTACGCTGCGTGTCAACCTGGAGATGGTGCCTGATGGGACTGGCCTTGTTTTCCCACTTTGAAAGCTCCTCTTATGCGCCTTGAAGCTCCCTTAAAAACACTGTGGTTGTCAGCCTTATACTCACGGCAGGCATGGCTGTGAGAGGGAAAGAACGGTTTCACGAAGAAACAGGGTATCCCAGTTTCTCGGTCAGAGCTCATCCTGTCCTGTTCTATAGCTAAAGGGAATCTCAAAGTGAGGCCTAGCTTCCAAGGAGGGCCCTGATACGCCAGGCAGCAGGGTAGGAGTGTGCAGCTTCCATGAGGCTTTAGTCGCACTTCTGCCTTAGTGTAACGGTACTAATCTTCTCAGGACTCCTGCTCCATTGCGTCTGAACCCGTTTCCGTACAAAGACACTGAGTTCCCCCTAGGCTCTCCTGAGTTGGAGATCAACATTCAGACACGTAGACCCTTCGGAGTACCCGTGTCTGTGCCGAGTGAAGGGCAGCATGATGCACGCTCCCTCGGGGGAGCTCGATTTCCTCAGCTCACCAACAGCCTCTGGAACACGGTTGTAGTAGGTGCAGCATGCCATGCAAGTCTGCCTGCTTACAGTAGTCCGACTTGTCCTGAGGAAAACTCTTTGCTTACAATTCCTTCTACCAGCTCCTAGCTGAATTCAACCAACCTCTAGGAGAAAGTCGGCTTGTGGTCCAAGTGCAACTAGAGCACACTTTCTGGTGTAACGCCGCAGGCTTGTGGAAGATGCCCAGGAGCCCAGGGCACCTAGGGAATCCTTTCATTGAGGCAGTTCGCTACACGCAGAACACCCTGCATAGAAAAGTGGATTCTCCAAGGACCCAGTGAGGAGCTAGGTCTCTTTTGACCTGTTAGAAACCACAGATGCTTCTTCTGCGTGTCAGCCTGGAAATGGCGGCCTTAGGAGACAAGCCTTGCTTTCCCGTCTTGAAAGCTCCATTCATGCGGCCTTGAAGCTACCTGAAAAACACTGTGGTTGTCGGACTTGTCCTCACTCCAGGCATGGCTCTGGAAGAAAATGAGTTTTCTCGAAAGAAAGAGGGTGCTGCTTCCAGGCCCTGGTGGGGAGCATATCCTGCATTGCACTAGAGCGAAGGGGAATCTCAGCGTGCGCCCTACCCTCGACCTAAGGCTCTGATTTGCCCTCCAGAAGGGTAGTGGTGCAGCATTTTCCTTGAGGTCTTAGTCGCAGTTCTGCATTAATTTAAAGGTACTACTCTTCTCAGGACTCCAGGCCCACTCATGTCAGTACCCATTTCCGTACAAGAACTCTGAGTACCCCAGGACTCCCCTGGGCTTGCTGGGCCACACTCAGACCCGTAGGCCCTTCAGTGTGCCCCTTTTTAGGCCGAGTGAAAGATAACAAACTGCACTCTTTCTTGGGAAAGCCAGATTTCCTCAGCTCACCATCAGCCTCAGGAACACGGCTCTAGCGAGGCCAGCAAACCATGGAAGTCTGCCTCCTCACCCGATTCTGAGCTGTACTGAGTAAAACTCTCTGCTTTGAAGTCCTTCGAGGACCTCATACCTGAAGTTACCCTATCTCAAGGAGAAAGACGGCTTGCATTCCAACTTCCACTAAAGCACAGTAGTCTGTGTAACACTTCAGGCTTTGCGACATGCACAGGGCTCGTAGAGACCTAGGGCAGTCTACTGTCTAGGCACTTCACTACACGTACAACACCCTGTGCAGAAAAATTGATTCTGGGAAGAGCCAAGCAGGTAGCTAGGTCTCTTTTGACCTCTTAGAAACCACAGCTACTTGTGCAGTGTGTCAGTCTGGAAACAGGACCTGATGGGGCTAGCCTTGCTGTCCCATCATGAAAGCTCCTTTTATGCGCCTAGAAGCTAGAAGCTAACTGAAAAACACTGTTGCTGTCGGGCTTATACTCACGACAGGCATGGCTGTGAGAGGGAAAAAGAGGTTTCACGAAGAAACACGTATTCCAGTTTCTGACTCAGAGCTCATCCTGTCCTGTTCTCTAGCTAAAGGGAAACTCAAAGTGAGGCCTAGCTTCGAGGGAGGGCCCTGATATGCCATGCAGCGGAGTAGGCGTGCAGCAGCTTCCCTGAGGCCTTAGCCGCTCTTCTGCTTTAGTTGAACGCTAGTAAGATTTTCAGGACTCGTAGACCCTCGCGGCAGCTCTCGTTTCCGTACAAGGACCCTGAGTACCCCCAGGCTCCCCTGGGCTTGCTGGGCCACACTCAGACCCGTAGGCCATTCAGGGTGGCCCTGCGTAGGTCGAGTGAAGAGTCACACGCTGCCCTCTTCCTTGGGCGAGCTAGATATCCCCAGCTCACCAACGGCTTCATGAACACGGTCCTAGCAAGTCCAGCATACCATGGAAGTCGCCCTAGTTGCCCTAGTCTGAGCAGTAAAGAGAAAACTCTCTGCTTACAAGTCCTTCTAGGACCTCATACCTGAAGTCACCGTATCTCAAGGAGAAAGGCAGCTTGCACTGCAACTTCCACTACAGCACAGTTTTGTGTGTGACACTTCAGAATGTTGGGAGAGGCACAGGACCCTAGGAGTCCTAGGGCAGTCTTTCATCTAAGCAGTTCGCTACACGCAGAGCACCTTAGGTAGAAAAGTTGAATCAGGGAAGAGCCAGGGAGGTAGCTAGGTCTCTTTTGACCTGCCAGAAGCCAGAGACACTTACGCTGCGTGTCAACCTGGAGATGGTGCCTGATGGGACTGGCCTTGTTTTCCCACTTTGAAAGCTCCTCTTATGCCCCTTGAAGCTCCCTTAAAAACACTGGTTGTCAGCCTTATACTCACAGCAGGCATGGCTATGAGAGGGAAAGAACGGTTTCACGAAGAAACAGGGTATCCCAGTTTCTCGGTCAGAGCTCATCCTGTCCTGTTCTATAGCTAAAGGGAATCTCAAAGTGAGGCCTAGCTTCCAAGGAGGGCCCTGATATGCCAGGCAGCAGGGTAGGAGTGCGCAACTTCCATGAGGCCTTAGTCGAACTTCTGCATTAGTGTAACGGTACTAATCTTCTCAGGACTCCAGGTCCATTGCGTCTGAACCCGTTTCCGTACATAGACACTGAGTACCCCCAGGCTCTCCTGAGTTGGAGATCAACATTCAGACACGTAGACCCTTCGGAGTACCCGTGTCTGTGCCGAGTGAAGGGCAGCATGATGCACGCTCCCTCGAGGGAGCTCGATTTCCTCAGCTCACCATCATCCTCATGAACACGGCTCTAGCGAGGCCAGCAAACCATGGAAGTCTGCCTCCTCACCCGATTCTGAGCTGTACTGTGTAAAACTCTCTGCTTTGAAGTCCTTCGAAGACCTCATATCTGAAGTCACCGTATCTCAAGGAGAAAGACGGCTTGCATTCCCACTTCCACTAAAGCACAGTGGTCTGTGTAACACTTCAGGCTTTGGGACATGCACAGGGCTCGTAGAGACCTAGGGCAGTCTACTGTCTAGGCACTTCACTACACGTACAACACCCTGTGCAGAAAAATTGATTCTGGGAAGAGCCAAGCAGGTAGCTAGGTCTCTTTTGACCTCTTAGAAACCACAGCTACTTGTGCAGTGTGTCAGTCTGGAAACAGGACCTGATGGGGCTAGCCTTGCTGTCCCATCATGAAAGCTCCTTTTATGCGCCTAGAAGCTAGAAGCTAACTGAAAAACACTGTTGCTGTCGGGCTTATACTCACGACAGGCATGGCTGTGAGAGGGAAAAAGAGGTTTCACGAAGAAACACGTATTCCAGTTTCTGACTCAGAGCTCATCCTGTCCTGTTCTCTAGCTAAAGGGAAACTCAAAGTGAGGCCTAGCTTCGAGGGAGGGCCCTGATATGCCATGCAGCGGAGTAGGCGTGCAGCAGCTTCCCTGAGGCCTTAGCCGCTCTTCTGCTTTAGTTGAACGCTAGTAAGCTTTTCAGGACTCGTAGACCCCTCGCGGCAGCACTCGTTTCCGTACAAGGACCCTGAGTACCCCCAGGCACCCCTGGGCTTGCTGGGCCACACTCAGACCCGTAGGCCATTCAGGGTGGCCCTGCGTAGGTCGAGTGAAGAGTCATTCGCTGCCCTCTTCCTTGGGCGAGCTAGATATCCCCAGCTCACCAACGGCTTCATGAACACGGTCCTAGCAAGTCCAGCATACCATGGAAGTCGTCCTAGTTGCCCTAGTCTGAGCGGTACTGAGAAAAACTCTCTGCTTACAAGTCCTTCTAGGACCTCATACCTGAAGTCACCGTATCTCAAGGAGAAAGGCAGCTTGCACTGCAACTTCCACTACAGCACAGTTTTGTGTGTGACACTTCAGAATGTTGGGAGAGGCACAGGACCCTAGGAGTCCTAGGGCAGTCTTTCATCTAAGCAGTTCGCTACACGCAGAGCACCTTAGGTAGAAAAGTTGAATAAGGGAAGAGCCAGGGAGGTAGCTAGGTCTCTTTTGACCTGCCAGAAGCCAGAGACACTTACGCTGCGTGTCAACCTGGAGATGGTGCCTGATGGGACTGGCCTTGTTTTCCCACTTTGAAAGCTCCTCTTATGCGCCTTGAAGCTCCCTTAAAAACACTGTGGTTGTCAGCCTTATACTCACGGCAGGCATGGCTGTGAGAGGGAAAGAACGGTTTCACGAAGAAACAGGGTATCCCAGTTTCTCGGTCAGAGCTCATCCTGTCCTGTTCTATAGCTAAAGGGAATCTCAAAGTGAGGCCTAGCTTCCAAGGAGGGCCCTGATACGCCAGGCAGCAGGGTAGGAGTGTGCAGCTTCCATGAGGCTTTAGTCGCACTTCTGCCTTAGTGTAACGGTACTAATCTTCTCAGGACTCCTGCTCCATTGCGTCTGAACCCGTTTCCGTACAAAGACACTGAGTTCCCCTCAGGCTCTCCTGATTTGGAGATCAACATTCAGACACGTAGACCCTTCGGAGTACCCGTGTCTGTGCCGAGTGAAGGGCAGCATGATGCACGCTCCCTCGGGGGAGCTCGATTTCCTCAGCTCACCAACAGCCTCTGGAACACGGTTGTAGTAGGTGCAGCATGCCATGCAAGTCTGCCTGCTTACAGTAGTCCGATTTGTCCTGAGGAAAACTCTTTGCTTACAATTCCTTCTACCAGCTCCTAGCTGAATTCAACCAACCTCTAGGAGAAAGTCGGCTTGTGGTCCAAGTGCAACTAGAGCACACTTTCTGGTGTAACGCCGCAGGCTTGTGGAAGATGCCCAGGAGCCCAGGACACCTAGGGAATCCTTTCATTGAGGCAGTTCGCTACACGCAGAACACCCTGCATAGAAAAGTGGATTCTCCAAGGACCCAGTGAGGAGCTAGGTCTCTTTTGACCTGTTAGAAACCACAGATGCTTCTTCTGCGTGTCGGCCTGGAAATGGCGGCCTTAGGAGACAAGCCTTGCTTTCCCGTCTTGAAAGCTCCATTCATGCGGCCTTGAAGCTACCTGAAAAACACTGTGGTTGTCGGACTTGTCCTCACTCCAGGCATGGCTCTGGAAGAAAATGAGTTTTCTCGAAAGAAAGAGGGTGCTGCTTCCAGGCCCTGGTGGGGAGCATATCCTGCATTGCACTAGAGCGAAGGGGAATCTCAGCGTGCGCCCTACCCTCGACCTAAGGCTCTGATTTGCCCTCCAGAAGGGTAGTGGTGCAGCATTTTCCTTGAGGTCTTAGTCGCAGTTCTGCATTAATTTAAAGGTACTACACTTCTCAGGACTCCAGGCCCACTCATGTCAGTACCCATTTCCGTAGAAGAACTCTGAGTACCCCAGGACTCCCCTGGGCTTGCTGGGCCACACTCAGACCCGTAGGCCGTTCAGTGTGCCCCTTTTTAGGCCGAGTGAAAGATAACAAACTGCACTCTTTCTTGGGAAAGCCAGATTTCCTCAGCTCACCATCAGCCTCAGGAACACGGCTCTAGCAAGGCCAGCAAACCATGGAAGTCTGCCTCCTCACCCGATTCTGAGCTGTACTGAGTAAAACTCTCTGCTTTGAAGTCCTTCGAAGACCTCATATCTGAACTCACCGTATCTCAAGGAGAAAGACGGCTTGCATTCCCACTTCCACTAAAGCACAGTGGTCTGTGTAACACTTCAGGCTTTGGGACATGCACAGGGCTCGTAGAGACCTAGGGCAGTCTACTGTCTAGGCACTTCACTACACGTACAACACCCTGTGCAGAGAAATTGATTCTGGGAAGAGCCAAGCAGGTAGCTAGGTCTCTTTTGACCTCTTAGAAACCACAGCTACTTGTGCAGTGTGTCAGTCTGGAAACAGGACCTGATGGGGCTAGCCTTGCTGTCCCATCATGAAAGCTCCTTTTATGCGCCTAGAAGCTAGAAGCTAACTGAAAAACACTGTTGCTGTCGGGCTTATACTCACGACAGGCATGGCTGTGAGAGGGAAAAAGAGGTTTCACGAAGAAACACGTATTCCAGTTTCTGACTCAGAGCTCATCCTGTCCTGTTCTCTAGCTAAAGGGAAACTCAAAGTGAGGCCTAGCTTCGAGGGAGGGCCCTGATATGCCATGCAGGGGAGTAGGCGTGCAGCAGCTTCCCTGAGGCCTTAGCCGCTCTTCTGCTTTAGTTGAACGCTAGTAAGCTTTTCAGGACTCGTAGAACCCTCGCGGCAGCACTCGTTTCCGTACAAGGACCCTGAGTACCCCCAGGCTCCCCTGGGCTTGCTGGGCCACACTCAGACCCGTAGGCCATTCAGGGTGGCCCTGCGTAGGTCGAGTGAAGAGTCACACGCTGCCCTCTTCCTTGGGCGAGCTAGATATCCCCAGCTCACCAACGGCTTCATGAACACGGTCCTAGCAAGTCCAGCATACCATGGAAGTCGTCCTAGTTGCCCTAGTCTGAGCGGTACTGAGAAAAACTCTCTGCTTACAAGTCCTTCTAGGACCTCATACCTGAAGTCACCGTATCTCAAGGAGAAAGGCAGCTTGCACTGCAACTTCCACTACAGCACAGTTTTGTGTGTGACACTTCAGAATGTTGGGAGAGGCACAGGACCCTAGGAGTCCTAGGGCAGTCTTTCATCTAAGCAGTTCGCTACACGCAGAGCACCTTAGGTAGAAAAGTTGAATAAGGGAAGAGCCAGGGAGGTAGCTAGGTCTCTTTTGACCTGCCAGAAGCCAGAGACACTTACGCTGCGTGTCAACCTGGAGATGGTGCCTGATGGGACTGGCCTTGTTTTCCCACTTTGAAAGCTCCTCTTATGCGCCTTGAAGCTCCCTTAAAAACACTGTGGTTGTCAGCCTTATACTCACGGCAGGCATGGCTGTGAGAGGGAAAGAACGGTTTCACGAAGAAACAGGGTATCCCAGTTTCTCGGTCAGAGCTCATCCTGTCCTGTTCTATAGCTAAAGGGAATCTCAAAGTGAGGCCTAGCTTCCAAGGAGGGCCCTGATACGCCAGGCAGCAGGGTAGGAGTGTGCAGCTTCCATGAGGCTTTAGTCGCACTTCTGCCTTAGTGTAACGGTACTAATCTTCTCAGGACTCCTGCTCCATTGCGTCTGAACCCGTTTCCGTACAAAGACACTGAGTTCCCCCCAGGCTCTCCTGAGTTGGAGATCAACATTCAGACACGTAGACCCTTCGGAGTACCCGTGTCTGTGCCGAGTGAAGGGCAGCATGATGCACGCTCCCTCGGGGGAGCTCGATTTCCTCAGCTCACCAACAGCCTCTGGAACACGGTTGTAGTAGGTGCAGCATGCCATGCAAGTCTGCCTGCTTACAGTAGTCCGATTTGTCCTGAGGAAAACACTTTGCTTACAATTCCTTCTACCAGCTCCTAGCTGAATTCAACCAACCTCTAGGAGAAAGTCGGCTTGTGGTCCAAGTGCAACTAGAGCACACTTTCTGGTGTAACGCCGCAGGCTTGTGGAAGATGCCCAGGAGCCCAGGACACCTAGGGAATCCTTTCATTGAGGCAGTTCGCTACACGCAGAACACCCTGCATAGAAAAGTGGATTCTCCAAGGACCCAGTGAGGAGCTAGGTCTCTTTTGACCTGTTAGAAACCACAGATGCTTCTTCTGCGTGTCAGCCTGGAAATGGCGGCCTTAGGAGACAAGCCTTGCTTTCCCGTCTTGAAAGCTCCATTCATGCGGCCTTGAAGCTACCTGAAAAACACTGTGGTTGTCGGACTTGTCCTCACTCCAGGCATGGCTCTGGAAGAAAATGAGTTTTCTCGAAAGAAAGAGGGTGCTGCTTCCAGGCCCTGGTGGGGAGCATATCCTGCATTGCACTAGAGCGAAGGGGAATCTCAGCGTGCGCCCTACCCTCGACCTAAGGCTCTGATTTGCCCTCCAGAAGGGTAGTGGTGCAGCATTTTCCTTGAGGTCTTAGTCGCAGTTCTGCATTAATTTAAAGGTACTACTCTTCTCAGGACTCCAGGCCCACTCATGTCAGTACCCATTTCCGTACAAGAACTCTGAGTACCCCAGGACTCCCCTGGGCTTGCTGGGCCACACTCAGACCCGTAGGCCCTTCAGTGTGCCCCTTTTTAGGCCGAGTGAAAGATAACAAACTGCACTCTTTCTTGGGAAAGCCAGATTTCCTCAGCTCACCATCAGCCTCAGGAACACGGCTCTAGCGAGGCCAGCAAACCATGGAAGTCTGCCTCCTCACCCGATTCTGAGCTGTACTGAGTAAAACTCTCTGCTTTGAAGTCCTTCGAGGACCTCATACCTGAAGTTACCCTATCTCAAGGAGAAAGACGGCTTGCATTCCAACTTCCACTAAAGCACAGTAGTCTGTGTAACACTTCAGGCTTTGCGACATGCACAGGGCTCGTAGAGACCTAGGGCAGTCTACTGTCTAGGCACTTCACTACACGTACAACACCCTGTGCAGAAAAATTGATTCTGGGAAGAGCCAAGCAGGTAGCTAGGTCTCTTTTGACCTCTTAGAAACCACAGCTACTTGTGCAGTGTGTCAGTCTGGAAACAGGACCTGATGGGGCTAGCCTTGCTGTCCCATCATGAAAGCTCCTTTTATGCGCCTAGAAGCTAGAAGCTAACTGAAAAACACTGTTGCTGTCGGGCTTATACTCACGACAGGCATGGCTGTGAGAGGGAAAAAGAGGTTTCACGAAGAAACACGTATTCCAGTTTCTGACTCAGAGCTCATCCTGTCCTGTTCTCTAGCTAAAGGGAAACTCAAAGTGAGGCCTAGCTTCGAGGGAGGGCCCTGATATGCCATGCAGCGGAGTAGGCGTGCAGCAGCTTCCCTGAGGCCTTAGCCGCTCTTCTGCTTTAGTTGAACGCTAGTAAGCTTTTCAGGACTCGTAGACCCTCGCGGCAGCTCTCGTTTCCGTACAAGGACCCTGAGTACCCCCAGGCTCCCCTGGGCTTGCTGGGCCACACTCAGACCCGTAGGCCATTCAGGGTGGCCCTGCGTAGGTCGAGTGAAGAGTCACACGCTGCCCTCTTCCTTGGGCGAGCTAGATATCCCCAGCTCACCAACGGCTTCATGAACACGGTCCTAGCAAGTCCAGCATACCATGGAAGTCGCCCTAGTTGCCCTAGTCTGAGCAGTACTGAGAAAACTCTCTGCTTACAAGTCCTTCTAGGACCTCATACCTGAAGTCACCGTATCTCAAGGAGAAAGGCAGCTTGCACTGCAACTTCCACTACAGCACAGTTTTGTGTGTGACACTTCAGAATGTTGGGAGAGGCACAGGACCCTAGGAGTCCTAGGGCAGTCTTTCATCTAAGCAGTTCGCTACACGCAGAGCACCTTAGGTAGAAAAGTTGAATAAGGGAAGAGCCAGGGAGGTAGCTAGGTCTCTTTTGACCTGCCAGAAGCCAGAGACACTTACGCTGCGTGTCAACCTGGAGATGGTGCCTGATGGGACTGGCCTTGTTTTCCCACTTTGAAAGCTCCTCTTATGCCCCTTGAAGCTCCCTTAAAAACACTGGTTGTCAGCCTTATACTCACAGCAGGCATGGCTATGAGAGGGAAAGAACGGTTTCACGAAGAAACAGGGTATCCCAGTTTCTCGGTCAGAGCTCATCCTGTCCTGTTCTATAGCTAAAGGGAATCTCAAAGTGAGGCCTAGCTTCCAAGGAGGGCCCTGATATGCCAGGCAGCAGGGTAGGAGTGCGCAGCTTCCATGAGGCCTTAGTCGAACTTCTGCATTAGTGTAACGGTACTAATCTTCTCAGGACTCCAGGTCCATTGCGTCTGAACCCGTTTCCGTACATAGACACTGAGTACCCCCAGGCTCTCCTGAGTTGGAGATCAACATTCAGACACGTAGACCCTTCGGAGTACCCGTGTCTGTGCCGAGTGAAGGGCAGCATGATGCACGCTCCCTCGAGGGAGCTCGATTTCCTCAGCTCACCATCATCCTCATGAACACGGCTCTAGCGAGGCCAGCAAACCATGGAAGTCTGCCTCCTCACCCGATTCTGAGCTGTACTGAGTAAAACTCTCTGCTTTGAAGTCCTTCGAAGACCTCATATCTGAAGTCACCGTATCTCAAGGAGAAAGACGGCTTGCATTCCAACTTCCACTAAAGCACAGTGGTCTGTGTAACACTTCAGGCTTTGGGACATGCACAGGGCTCGTAGAGACCTAGGGCAGTCTACTGTCTAGGCACTTCACTACACGTACAACACCCTGTGCAGAAAAATTGATTCTGGGAAGAGCCAAGCAGGTAGCTAGGTCTCTTTTGACCTCTTAGAAACCACAGCTACTTGTGCAGTGTGTCAGTCTGGAAACAGGACCTGATGGGGCTAGCCTTGCTGTCCCATCATGAAAGCTCCTTTTATGCGCCTAGAAGCTAGAAGCTAACTGAAAAACACTGTTGCTGTCGGGCTTATACTCACGACAGGCATGGCTGTGAGAGGGAAAAAGAGGTTTCACGAAGAAACACGTATTCCAGTTTCTGACTCAGAGCTCATCCTGTCCTGTTCTCTAGCTAAAGGGAAACTCAAAGTGAGGCCTAGCTTCGAGGGAGGGCCCTGATATGCCATGCAGCGGAGTAGGCGTGCAGCAGCTTCCCTGAGGCCTTAGCCGCTCTTCTGCTTTAGTTGAACGCTAGTAAGCTTTTCAGGACTCGTAGACCCCTCGCGGCAGCACTCGTTTCCGTACAAGGACCCTGAGTACCCCCAGGCACCCCTGGGCTTGCTGGGCCACACTCAGACCCGTAGGCCATTCAGGGTGGCCCTGCGTAGGTCGAGTGAAGAGTCATTCGCTGCCCTCTTCCTTGGGCGAGCTAGATATCCCCAGCTCACCAACGGCTTCATGAACACGGTCCTAGCAAGTCCAGCATACCATGGAAGTCGTCCTAGTTGCCCTAGTCTGAGCGGTACTGAGAAAAACTCTCTGCTTACAAGTCCTTCTAGGACCTCATACCTGAAGTCACCGTATCTCAAGGAGAAAGGCAGCTTGCACTGCAACTTCCACTACAGCACAGTTTTGTGTGTGACACTTCAGAATGTTGGGAGAGGCACAGGACCCTAGGAGTCCTAGGGCAGTCTTTCATCTAAGCAGTTCGCTACACGCAGAGCACCTTAGGTAGAAAAGTTGAATAAGGGAAGAGCCAGGGAGGTAGCTAGGTCTCTTTTGACCTGCCAGAAGCCAGAGACACTTACGCTGCGTGTCAACCTGGAGATGGTGCCTGATGGGACTGGCCTTGTTTTCCCACTTTGAAAGCTCCTCTTATGCGCCTTGAAGCTCCCTTAAAAACACTGTGGTTGTCAGCCGTATACTCACGGCAGGCATGGCTGTGAGAGGGAAAGAACGGTTTCACGAAGAAACAGGGTATCCCAGTTTCTCGGTCAGAGCTCATCCTGTCCTGTTCTATAGCTAAAGGGAATCTCAAAGTGAGGCCTAGCTTCCAAGGAGGGCCCTGATACGCCAGGCAGCAGGGTAGGAGTGCGCAGCTTCCATGAGGCTTTAGTCGCACTTCTGCCTTAGTGTAACGGTACTAATCTTCTCAGGACTCCTGCTCCATTGCGTCTGAACCCGTTTCCGTACAAAGACACTGAGTTCCCCTCAGGCTCTCCTGATTTGGAGATCAACATTCAGACACGTAGACCCTTCGGAGTACCCGTGTCTGTGCCGAGTGAAGGGCAGCATGATGCACGCTCCCTCGGGGGAGCTCGATTTCCTCAGCTCACCAACAGCCTCTGGAACACGGTTGTAGTAGGTGCAGCATGCCATGCAAGTCTGCCTGCTTACAGTAGTCCGAGTTGTCCTGAGGAAAACTCTTTGCTTACAATTCCTTCTACCAGCTCCTAGCTGAATTCAACCAACCTCTAGGAGAAAGTCGGCTTGTGGTCCAAGTGCAACTAGAGCACACTTTCTGGTGTAACGCCGCAGGCTTGTGGAAGATGCCCAGGAGCCCAGGACACCTAGGGAATTCTTTCATTGAGGCAGTTCGCTACACGCAGAACACCCTGCATAGAAAAGTGGATTCTCCAAGGACCCAGTGAGGAGCTAGGTCTCTTTTGACCTGTTAGAAACCACAGATGCTTCTTCTGCGTGTCAGCCTGGAAATGGTGGCCTTAGGAGACAGGCCTTGCTTTCCCGTCTTGAAAGCTCCATTCATGCGGCCTTGAAGCTACCTGAAAAACACTGTGGTTGTCGGACTTGTCCTCACTCCAGGCATGGCTCTGGAAGAAAATGAGTTTTCTCGAAAGAAAGAGGGTGCTGCTTCCAGGCCCTGGTGGGGAGCATATCCTGCATTGCACTAGAGCGAAGGGGAATCTCAGCGTGCGCCCTACCCTCGACCTAAGGCTCTGATTTGCCCTCCAGAAGGGTAGTGGTGCAGCATTTTCCTTGAGGTCTTAGTCGCAGTTCTGCATTAATTTAAAGGTACTACACTTCTCAGGACTCCAGGCCCACTCATGTCAGTACCCATTTCCGTACAAGAACTCTGAGTACCCCAGGACTCCCCTGGGCTTGCTGGGCCACACTCAGACCCGTAGGCCGTTCAGTGTGCCCCTTTTTAGGCCGAGTGAAAGATAACAAACTGCACTCTTTCTTGGGAAAGCCAGATTTCCTCAGCTCACCATCAGCCTCAGGAACACGGCTCTAGCGAGGCCAGCAAACCATGGAAGTCTGCCTCCTCACCCGATTCTGAGCTGTACTGAGTAAAACTCTCTGCTTTGAAGTCCTTCGAGGACCTCATACCTGAAGTTACCCTATCTCAAGGAGAGAGACGGCTTGCATTCCAACTTCCACTAAAGCACAGTGGTCTGTGTAACACTTCAGGCTTTGCGACATGCACAGGGCTCGTAGAGACCTAGGGCAGTCTACTGTCTAGGCACTTCACTACACGTACAACACCCTGTGCAGAAAAATTGATTCTGGGAAGAGCCAAGCAGGTAGCTAGGTCTCTTTTGACCTCTTAGAAACCACAGCTACTTGTGCAGTGTGTCAGTCTGGAAACAGGACCTGATGGGGTAGCCTTGCTGTCCCATCATGAAAGCTCCTTTTATGCGCCTAGAAGCTAGAAGCTAACTGAAAAACACTGTTGCTGTCGGGCTTATACTCACGACAGGCATGGCTGTGAGAGGGAAAAAGAGGTTTCACGAAGAAACACGTATTCTAGTTTCTGACTCAGAGCTCATCCTGTCCTGTTCTCTAGCTAAAGGGAAACTCAAAGTGAGGCCTAGCTTCGAGGGAGGGCCCTGATATGCCATGCAGCGGAGTAGGCGTGCAGCAGCTTCCCTAAGGCCTTAGCCGCTCTTCTGCTTTAGTTGAACGCTAGTAAGCTTTTCAGGACTCGTAGACCCTCGCGGCAGCTCTCGTTTCCGTACAAGGACCCTGAGTACCCCCAGGCTCCCCTGGGCTTGCTGGGCCACACTCAGACCCGTAGGCCATTCAGGGTGGCCCTGCGTAGGTCGAGTGAAGAGTCACACGCTGCCCTCTTCCTTGGGCGAGCTAGATATCCCCAGCTCACCAACGGCTTCATGAACACGGTCCTAGCAAGTCCAGCATACCATGGAAGTCGCCCTAGTTGCCCTAGTCTGAGCAGTACTGAGAAAACTCTCTGCTTACAAGTCCTTCTAGGACCTCATACCTGAAGTCACCGTATCTCAAGGAGAAAGGCAGCTTGCACTGCAACTTCCACTACAGCACAGTTTTGTGTGTGACACTTCAGAATGTTGGGAGAGGCACAGGACCCTAGGAGTCCTAGGGCAGTCTTTCATCTAAGCAGTTCGCTACACGCAGAGCACCTTAGGTAGAAAAGTTGAATCAGGGAAGAGCCAGGGAGGTAGCTAGGTCTCTTTTGACCTGCCAGAAGCCAGAGACACTTACGCTGCGTGTCAACCTGGAGATGGTGCCTGATGGGACTGGCCTTGTTTTCCCACTTTGAAAGCTCCTCTTATGCCCCTTGAAGCTCCCTTAAAAACACTGGTTGTCAGCCTTATACTCACAGCAGGCATGGCTATGAGAGGGAAAGAACGGTTTCACGAAGAAACAGGGTATCCCAGTTTCTCGGTCAGAGCTCATCCTGTCCTGTTCTATAGCTAAAGGGAATCTCAAAGTGAGGCCTAGCTTCCAAGGAGGGCCCTGATATGCCAGGCAGCAGGGTAGGAGTGCGCAGCTTCCATGAGGCCTTAGTCGAACTTCTGCATTAGTGTAACGGTACTAATCTTCTCAGGACTCCAGGTCCATTGCGTCTGAACCCGTTTCCGTACATAGACACTGAGTACCCCCAGGCTCTCCTGAGTTGGAGATCAACATTCAGACACGTAGACCCTTCGGAGTACCCGTGTCTGTGCCGAGTGAAGGGCAGCATGATGCACGCTCCCTCGAGGGAGCTCGATTTCCTCAGCTCACCATCATCCTCATGAACACGGCTCTAGCGAGGCCAGCAAACCATGGAAGTCTGCCTCCTCACCCGATTCTGAGCTGTACTGAGTAAAACTCTCTGCTTTGAAGTCCTTCGAAGACCTCATATCTGAAGTCACCGTATCTCAAGGAGAAAGACGGCTTGCATTCCAACTTCCACTAAAGCACAGTGGTCTGTGTAACACTTCAGGCTTTGGGACATGCACAGGGCTCGTAGAGACCTAGGGCAGTCTACTGTCTAGGCACTTCACTACACGTACAACACCCTGTGCAGAAAAATTGATTCTGGGAAGAGCCAAGCAGGTAGCTAGGTCTCTTTTGACCTCTTAGAAACCACAGCTACTTGTGCAGTGTGTCAGTCTGGAAACAGGACCTGATGGGGCTAGCCTTGCTGTCCCATCATGAAAGCTCCTTTTATGCGCCTAGAAGCTAGAAGCTAACTGAAAAACACTGTTGCTGTCGGGCTTATACTCACGACAGGCATGGCTGTGAGAGGGAAAAAGAGGTTTCACGAAGAAACACGTATTCCAGTTTCTGACTCAGAGCTCATCCTGTCCTGTTCTCTAGCTAAAGGGAAACTCAAAGTGAGGCCTAGCTTCGAGGGAGGGCCCTGATATGCCATGCAGCGGAGTAGGCGTGCAGCAGCTTCCCTGAGGCCTTAGCCGCTCTTCTGCTTTAGTTGAACGCTAGTAAGCTTTTCAGGACTCGTAGACCCCTCGCGGCAGCACTCGTTTCCGTACAAGGACCCTGAGTACCCCCAGGCACCCCTGGGCTTGCTGGGCCACACTCAGACCCGTAGGCCATTCAGGGTGGCCCTGCGTAGGTCGAGTGAAGAGTCATTCGCTGCCCTCTTCCTTGGGCGAGCTAGATATCCCCAGCTCACCAACGGCTTCATGAACACGGTCCTAGCAAGTCCAGCATACCATGGAAGTCGTCCTAGTTGCCCTAGTCTGAGCGGTACTGAGAAAAACTCTCTGCTTACAAGTCCTTCTAGGACCTCATACCTGAAGTCACCGTATCTCAAGGAGAAAGGCAGCTTGCACTGCAACTTCCACTACAGCACAGTTTTGTGTGTGACACTTCAGAATGTTGGGAGAGGCACAGGACCCTAGGAGTCCTAGGGCAGTCTTTCATCTAAGCAGTTCGCTACACGCAGAGCACCTTAGGTAGAAAAGTTGAATAAGGGAAGAGCCAGGGAGGTAGCTAGGTCTCTTTTGACCTGCCAGAAGCCAGAGACACTTACGCTGCGTGTCAACCTGGAGATGGTGCCTGATGGGACTGGCCTTGTTTTCCCACTTTGAAAGCTCCTCTTATGCGCCTTGAAGCTCCCTTAAAAACACTGTGGTTGTCAGCCTTATACTCACGGCAGGCATGGCTGTGAGAGGGAAAGAACGGTTTCACGAAGAAACAGGGTATCCCAGTTTCTCGGTCAGAGCTCATCCTGTCCTGTTCTATAGCTAAAGGGAATCTCAAAGTGAGGCCTAGCTTCCAAGGAGGGCCCTGATACGCCAGGCAGCAGGGTAGGAGTGTGCAGCTTCCATGAGGCTTTAGTCGCACTTCTGCCTTAGTGTAACGGTACTAATCTTCTCAGGACTCCTGCTCCATTGCGTCTGAACCCGTTTCCGTACAAAGACACTGAGTTCCCCTCAGGCTCTCCTGATTTGGAGATCAACATTCAGACACGTAGACCCTTCGGAGTACCCGTGTCTGTGCCGAGTGAAGGGCAGCATGATGCACGCTCCCTCGGGGGAGCTCGATTTCCTCAGCTCACCAACAGCCTCTGGAACACGGTTGTAGTAGGTGCAGCATGCCATGCAAGTCTGCCTGCTTACAGTAGTCCGAGTTGTCCTGAGGAAAACTCTTTGCTTACAATTCCTTCTACCAGCTCCTAGCTGAATTCAACCAACCTCTAGGAGAAAGTCGGCTTGTGGTCCAAGTGCAACTAGAGCACACTTTCTGGTGTAACGCCGCAGGCTTGTGGAAGATGCCCAGGAGCCCAGGACACCTAGGGAATTCTTTCATTGAGGCAGTTCGCTACACGCAGAACACCCTGCATAGAAAAGTGGATTCTCCAAGGACCCAGTGAGGAGCTAGGTCTCTTTTGACCTGTTAGAAACCACAGATGCTTCTTCTGCGTGTCAGCCTGGAAATGGTGGCCTTAGGAGACAGGCCTTGCTTTCCCGTCTTGAACGCTCCATTCATGCGGCCTTGAAGCTACCTGAAAAACACTGTGGTTGTCGGACTTGTCCTCACTCCAGGCATGGCTCTGGAAGAAAATGAGTTTTCTCGAAAGAAAGAGGGTGCTGCTTCCAGGCCCTGGTGGGGAGCATATCCTGCATTGCACTAGAGCGAAGGGGAATCTCAGCGTGCGCCCTACCCTCGACCTAAGGCTCTGATTTGCCCTCCAGAAGGGTAGTGGTGCAGCATTTTCCTTGAGGTCTTAGTCGCAGTTCTGCATTAATTTAAAGGTACTACACTTCTCAGGACTCCAGGCCCACTCATGTCAGTACCCATTTCCGTACAAGAACTCTGAGTACCCCAGGACTCCCCTGGGCTTGCTGGGCCACACTCAGACCCGTAGGCCGTTCAGTGTGCCCCTTTTTAGGCCGAGTGAAAGATAACAAACTGCACTCTTTCTTGGGAAAGCCAGATTTCCTCAGCTCACCATCAGCCTCAGGAACACGGCTCTAGCGAGGCCAGCAAACCATGGAAGTCTGCCTCCTCACCCGATTCTGAGCTGTACTGAGTAAAACTCTCTGCTTTGAAGTCCTTCGAGGACCTCATACCTGAAGTTACCCTATCTCAAGGAGAAAGACGGCTTGCATTCCAACTTCCACTAAAGCACAGTAGTCTGTGTAACACTTCAGGCTTTGCGACATGCACAGGGCTCGTAGAGACCTAGGGCAGTCTACTGTCTAGGCACTTCACTACACGTACAACACCCTGTGCAGAAAAATTGATTCTGGGAAGAGCCAAGCAGGTAGCTAGGTCTCTTTTGACCTCTTAGAAACCACAGCTACTTGTGCAGTGTGTCAGTCTGGAAACAGGACCTGATGGGGCTAGCCTTGCTGTCCCATCATGAAAGCTCCTTTTATGCGCCTAGAAGCTAGAAGCTAACTGAAAAACCCTGTTGCTGTCGGGCTTATACTCACGACAGGCATGGCTGTGAGAGGGAAAAAGAGGTTTCACGAAGAAACACGTATTCCAGTTTCTGACTCAGAGCTCATCCTGTCCTGTTCTCTAGCTAAAGGGAAACTCAAAGTGAGGCCTAGCTTCGAGGGAGGGCCCTGATATGCCATGCAGCGGAGTAGGCGTGCAGCAGCTTCCCTGAGGCCTTAGCCGCTCTTCTGCTTTAGTTGAACGCTAGTAAGCTTTTCAGGACTCGTAGACCCCTCGCGGCAGCACTCGTTTCCGTACAAGGACCCTGAGTACCCCCAGGCTCCCCTGGGCTTGCTGGGCCACACTCAGACCCGTAGGCCATTCAGGGTGGCCCTGCGTAGGTCGAGTGAAGAGTCACACGCTGCCCTCTTCCTTGGGCGAGCTAGATATCCCCAGCTCACCAACGGCTTCATGAACACGGTCCTAGCAAGTCCAGCATACCATGGAAGTCGTCCCTGTTGCCCTAGTCTGAGCAGTACTGAGAAAAACTCTCTGCTTACAAGTCCTTCTAGGACCTCATACCTGAAGTCACCGTATCTCAAGGAGAAAGGCAGCTTGCACTGCAACTTCCACTACAGCACAGTTTTGTGTGTGACACTTCAGAATGTTGGGAGAGGCACAGGACCCTAGGAGTCCTAGGGCAGTCTTTCATCTAAGCAGTTCGCTACACGCAGAGCACCTTAGGTAGAAAAGTTGAATAAGGGAAGAGCCAGGGAGGTAGCTAGGTCTCTTTTGACCTGCCAGAAGCCAGAGACACTTACGCTGCGTGTCAACCTGGAGATGGTGCCTGATGGGACTGGCCTTGTTTTCCCACTTTGAAAGCTCCTCTTATGCGCCTTGAAGCTCCCTTAAAAACACTGTGGTTGTCAGCCTTATACTCACGGCAGGCATGGCTGTGAGAGGGAAAGAACGGTTTCACGAAGAAACAGGGTATCCCAGTTTCTCGGTCAGAGCTCATCCTGTCCTGTTCTATAGCTAAAGGGAATCTCAAAGTGAGGCCTAGCTTCCAAGGAGGGCCCTGATACGCCAGGCAGCAGGGTAGGAGTGTGCAGCTTCCATGAGGCTTTAGTCGCACTTCTGCCTTAGTGTAACGGTACTAATCTTCTCAGGACTCCTGCTCCATTGCGTCTGAACCCGTTTCCGTACAAAGACACTGAGTTCCCCTCAGGCTCTCCTGATTTGGAGATCAACATTCAGACACGTAGACCCTTCGGAGTACCCGTGTCTGTGCCGAGTGAAGGGCAGCATGATGCACGCTCCCTCGGGGGAGCTCGATTTCCTCAGCTCACCAACAGCCTCTGGAACACGGTTGTAGTAGGTGCAGCATGCCATGCAAGTCTGCCTGCTTACAGTAGTCCGAGTTGTCCTGAGGAAAACTCTTTGCTTACAATTCCTTCTACCAGCTCCTAGCTGAATTCAACCAACCTCTAGGAGAAAGTCGGCTTGTGGTCCAAGTGCAACTAGAGCACACTTTCTGGTGTAACACCGCAGGCTTGTGGAAGATGCCCAGGAGCCCAGGACACCTAGGGAATTCTTTCATTGAGGCAGTTCGCTACACGCAGAACACCCTGCATAGAAAAGTGGATTCTCCAAGGACCCAGTGAGGAGCTAGGTCTCTTTTGACCTGTTAGAAACCACAGATGCTTCTTCTGCGTGTCAGCCTGGAAATGGTGGCCTTAGGAGACAGGCCTTGCTTTCCCGTCTTGAAAGCTCCATTCATGCGGCCTTGAAGCTACCTGAAAAACACTGTGGTTGTCGGACTTGTCCTCACTCCAGGCATGGCTCTGGAAGAAAATGAGTTTTCTCGAAAGAAAGAGGGTGCTGCTTCCAGGCCCTGGTGGGGAGCATATCCTGCATTGCACTAGAGCGAAGGGGAATCTCAGCGTGCGCCCTACCCTCGACCTAAGGCTCTGATTTGCCCTCCAGAAGGGTAGTGGTGCAGCATTTTCCTTGAGGTCTTAGTCGCAGTTCTGCATTAATTTAAAGGTACTACACTTCTCAGGACTCCAGGCCCACTCATGTCAGTACCCATTTCCGTACAAGAACTCTGAGTACCCCAGGACTCCCCTGGGCTTGCTGGGCCACACTCAGACCCGTAGGCCGTTCAGTGTGCCCCTTTTTAGGCCGAGTGAAAGATAACAAACTGCACTCTTTCTTGGGAAAGCCAGATTTCCTCAGCTCACCATCAGCCTCAGGAACACGGCTCTAGCAAGGCCAGCAAACCATGGAAGTCTGCCTCCTCACCCGATTCTGAGCTGTACTGAGTAAAACTCTCTGCTTTGAAGTCCTTCGAGGACCTCATACCTGAAGTTACCCTATCTCAAGGAGAAAGACGGCTTGCATTCCAACTTCCACTAAAGCACAGTAGTCTGTGTAACACTTCAGGCTTTGCGACATGCACAGGGCTCGTAGAGACCTAGGGCAGTCTACTGTCTAGGCACTTCACTACACGTACAACACCCTGTGCAGAAAAATTGATTCTGGGAAGAGCCAAGCAGGTAGCTAGGTCTCTTTTGACCTCTTAGAAACCACAGCTACTTGTGCAGTGTGTCAGTCTGGAAACAGGACCTGATGGGGCTAGCCTTGCTGTCCCATCATGAAAGCTCCTTTTATGCGCCTAGAAGCTAGAAGCTAACTGAAAAACCCTGTTGCTGTCGGGCTTATACTCACGACAGGCATGGCTGTGAGAGGGAAAAAGAGGTTTCACGAAGAAACACGTATTCCAGTTTCTGACTCAGAGCTCATCCTGTCCTGTTCTCTAGCTAAAGGGAAACTCAAAGTGAGGCCTAGCTTCGAGGGAGGGCCCTGATATGCCATGCAGCGGAGTAGGCGTGCAGCAGCTTCCCTGAGGCCTTAGCCGCTCTTCTGCTTTAGTTGAACGCTACTAAGCTTTTCAGGACTCGTAGACCCCTCGCGGCAGCACTCGTTTCCGTACAAGGACCCTGAGTACCCCCAGGCTCCCCTGGGCTTGCTGGGCCACACTCACACCCGTAGGCCATTCAGGGTGGCCCTGCGTAGGTCGAGTGAAGAGTCATTCGCTGCCCTCTTCCTTGGGCGAGCTAGATATCCCCAGCTCACCAACGGCTTCATGAACACGGTCCTAGCAAGTCCAGCATACCATGGAAGTCGTCCTAGTTGCCCTAGTCTGAGCGGTACTGAGAAAAACTCTCTGCTTACAAGTCCTTCTAGGACCTCATACCTGAAGTCACCGTATCTCAAGGAGAAAGGCAGCTTGCACTGCAACTTCCACTACAGCACAGTTTTGTGTGTGACACTTCAGAATGTTGGGAGAGGCACAGGACCCTAGGAGTCCTAGGGCAGTCTTTCATCTAAGCAGTTCGCTACACGCAGAGCACCTTAGGTAGAAAAGTTGAATAAGGGAAGAGCCAGGGAGGTAGCTAGGTCTCTTTTGACCTGCCAGAAGCCAGAGACACTTACGCTGCGTGTCAACCTGGAGATGGTGCCTGATGGGACTGGCCTTGTTTTCCCACTTTGAAAGCTCCTCTTATGCGCCTTGAAGCTCCCTTAAAAACACTGTGGTTGTCAGCCTTATACTCACGGCAGGCATGGCTGTGAGAGGGAAAGAACGGTTTCACGAAGAAACAGGGTATCCCAGTTTCTCGGTCAGAGCTCATCCTGTCCTGTTCTATAGCTAAAGGGAATCTCAAAGTGAGGCCTAGCTTCCAAGGAGGGCCCTGATACGCCAGGCAGCAGGGTAGGAGTGTGCAGCTTCCATGAGGCTTTAGTCGCACTTCTGCCTTAGTGTAACGGTACTAATCTTCTCAGGACTCCTGCTCCATTGCGTCTGAACCCGTTTCCGTACAAAGACACTGAGTTCCCCCCAGGCTCTCCTGAGTTGGAGATCAACATTCAGACACGTAGACCCTTCGGAGTACCCGTGTCTGTGCCGAGTGAAGGGCAGCATGATGCACGCTCCCTCGGGGGAGCTCGATTTCCTCAGCTCACCAACAGCCTCTGGAACACGGTTGTAGTAGGTGCAGCATGCCATGCAAGTCTGCCTGCTTACAGTAGTCCGAGTTGTCCTGAGGAAAACTCTTTGCTTACAATTCCTTCTACCAGCTCCTAGCTGAATTCAACCAACCTCTAGGAGAAAGTCGGCTTCTGGTCCAAGTGCAACTAGAGCACACTTTCTGGTGTAACGCCGCAGGCTTGTGGAAGATGCCCAGGAGCCCAGGACACCTAGGGAATCCTTTCATTGAGGCAGTTCGCTACACGCAGAACACCCTGCATAGAAAAGTGGATTCTCCAAGGACCCAGTGAGGAGCTAGGTCTCTTTTGACCTGTTAGAAACAACAGATGCTTCTTCTGCGTGTCAGCCTGGAAATGGCGGCCTTAGGAGACAAGCCTTGCTTTCCCGTCTTGAAAGCTCCATTCATGCGGCCTTGAAGCTACCTGAAAAACACTGTGGTTGTCGGACTTGTCCTCACTCCAGGCATGGCTCTGGAAGAAAATGAGTTTTCTCGAAAGAAAGAGGGTGCTGCTTCCAGGCCCTGGTGGGGAGCATATCCTGCATTGCACTAGAGCGAAGGGGAATCTCAGCGTGCGCCCTACCCTCGACCTAAGGCTCTGATTTGCCCTCCAGAAGGGTAGTGGTGCAGCATTTTCCTTGAGGTCTTAGTCGCAGTTCTGCATTAATTTAAAGGTACTACTCTTCTCAGGACTCCAGGCCCACTCATGTCAGTACCCATTTCCGTACAAGAACTCTGAGTACCCCAGGACTCCCCTGGGCTTGCTGGGCCACACTCAGACCCGTAGGCCCTTCAGTGTGCCCCTTTTTAGGCCGAGTGAAAGATAACAAACTGCACTCTTTCTTGGGAAAGCCAGATTTCCTCAGCTCACCATCAGCCTCAGGAACACGGCTCTAGCGAGGCCAGCAAACCATGGAAGTCTGCCTCCTCACCCGATTCTGAGCTGTACTGAGTAAAACTCTCTGCTTTGAAGTCCTTCGAGGACCTCATACCTGAAGTTACCCTATCTCAAGGAGAAAGACGGCTTGCATTCCCACTTCCACTAAAGCACAGTAGTCTGTGTAACACTTCAGGCTTTGCGACATGCACAGGGCTCGTAGAGACCTAGGGCAGTCTACTGTCTAGGCACTTCACTACACGTACAACACCCTGTGCAGAAAAATTGATTCTGGGAAGAGCCAAGCAGGTAGCTAGGTCTCTTTTGACCTCTTAGAAACCACAGCTACTTGTGCAGTGTGTCAGTCTGGAAACAGGACCTGATGGGGCTAGCCTTGCTGTCCCATCATGAAAGCTCCTTTTATGCGCCTAGAAGCTAGAAGCTAACTGAAAAACACTGTTGCTGTCGGGCTTATACTCACGACAGGCATGGCTGTGAGAGGGAAAAAGAGGTTTCACGAAGAAACACGTATTCCAGTTTCTGACTCAGAGCTCATCCTGTCCTGTTCTCTAGCTAAAGGGAAACTCAAAGTGAGGCCTAGCTTCGAGGGAGGGCCCTGATATGCCATGCAGCGGAGTAGGCGTGCAGAAGCTTCCCTGAGGCCTTAGCCGCTCTTCTGCTTTAGTTGAACGCTAGTAAGCTTTTCAGGACTCGTAGACCCTCGCGGCAGCTCTCGTTTCCGTACAAGGACCCTGAGTACCCCCAGGCTCCCCTGGGCTTGCTGGGCCACACTCAGACCCGTAGGCCATTCAGGGTGGCCCTGCGTAGGTCGAGTGAAGAGTCACACGCTGCCCTCTTCCTTGGGCGAGCTAGATATCCCCAGCTCACCAACGGCTTCATGAACACGGTCCTAGCAAGTCCAGCATACCATGGAAGTCGCCCTAGTTGCCCTAGTCTGAGCAGTACTGAGAAAACTCTCTGCTTACAAGTCCTTCTAGGACCTCATACCTGAAGTCACCGTATCTCAAGGAGAAAGGCAGCTTGCACTGCAACTTCCACTACAGCACAGTTTTGTGTGTGACACTTCAGAATGTTGGGAGAGGCACAGGACCCTAGGAGTCCTAGGGCAGTCTTTCATCTAAGCAGTTCGCTACACGCAGAGCACCTTAGGTAGAAAAGTTGAATAAGGGAAGAGCCAGGGAGGTAGCTAGGTCTCTTTTGACCTGCCAGAAGCCAGAGACACTTACGCTGCGTGTCAACCTGGAGATGGTGCCTGATGGGACTGGCCTTGTTTTCCCACTTTGAAAGCTCCTCTTATGCCCCTTGAAGCTCCCTTAAAAACACTGGTTGTCAGCCTTATACTCACAGCAGGCATGGCTATGAGAGGGAAAGAACGGTTTCACGAAGAAACAGGGTATCCCAGTTTCTCGGTCAGAGCTCATCCTGTCCTGTTCTATAGCTAAAGGGAATCTCAAAGTGAGGCCTAGCTTCCAAGGAGGGCCCTGATATGCCAGGCAGCAGGGTAGGAGTGCGCAGCTTCCATGAGGCCTTAGTCGAACTTCTGCATTAGTGTAACGGTACTAATCTTCTCAGGACTCCAGGTCCATTGCGTCTGAACCCGTTTCCGTACATAGACACTGAGTACCCCCAGGCTCTCCTGAGTTGGAGATCAACATTCAGACACGTAGACCCTTCGGAGTACCCGTGTCTGTGCCGAGTGAAGGGCAGCATGATGCACGCTCCCTCGAGGGAGCTCGATTTCCTCAGCTCACCATCATCCTCATGAACACGGCTCTAGCGAGGCCAGCAAACCATGGAAGTCTGCCTCCTCACCCGATTCTGAGCTGTACTGAGTAAAACTCTCTGCTTTGAAGTCCTTCGAAGACCTCATATCTGAACTCACCGTATCTCAAGGAGAAAGACGGCTTGCATTCCCACTTCCACTAAAGCACAGTGGTCTGTGTAACACTTCAGGCTTTGGGACATGCACAGGGCTCGTAGAGACCTAGGGCAGTCTACTGTCTAGGCACTTCACTACACGTACAACACCCTGTGCAGAAAAATTGATTCTGGGAAGAGCCAAGCAGGTAGCTAGGTCTCTTTTGACCTCTTAGAAACCACAGCTACTTGTGCAGTGTGTCAGTCTGGAAACAGGACCTGATGGGGCTAGCCTTGCTGTCCCATCATGAAAGCTCCTTTTATGCGCCTAGAAGCTAGAAGCTAACTGAAAAACACTGTTGCTGTCGGGCTTATACTCACGACAGGCATGGCTGTGAGAGGGAAAAAGAGGTTTCACGAAGAAACACGTATTCCAGTTTCTGACTCAGAGCTCATCCTGTCCTGTTCTCTAGCTAAAGGGAAACTCAAAGTGAGGCCTAGCTTCGAGGGAGGGCCCTGATATGCCATGCAGCGGAGTAGGCGTGCAGCAGCTTCCCTGAGGCCTTAGCCGCTCTTCTGCTTTAGTTGAACGCTACTAAGCTTTTCAGGACTCGTAGACCCCTCGCGGCAGCACTCGTTTCCGTACAAGGACCCTGAGTACCCCCAGGCTCCCCTGGGCTTGCTGGGCCACACTCAGACCCGTAGGCCATTCAGGGTGGCCCTGCGTAGGTCGAGTGAAGAGTCATTCGCTGCCCTCTTCCTTGGGCGAGCTAGATATCCCCAGCTCACCAACGGCTTCATGAACACGGTCCTAGCAAGTCCAGCATACCATGGAAGTCGTCCTAGTTGCCCTAGTCTGAGCGGTACTGAGAAAAACTCTCTGCTTACAAGTCCTTCTAGGACCTCATACCTGAAGTCACCGTATCTCAAGGAGAAAGGCAGCTTGCACTGCAACTTCCACTACAGCACAGTTTTGTGTGTGACACTTCAGAATGTTGGGAGAGGCACAGGACCCTAGGAGTCCTAGGGCAGTCTTTCATCTAAGCAGTTCGCTACACGCAGAGCACCTTAGGTAGAAAAGTTGAATAAGGGAAGAGCCAGGGAGGTAGCTAGGTCTCTTTTGACCTGCCAGAAGCCAGAGACACTTACGCTGCGTGTCAACCTGGAGATGGTGCCTGATGGGACTGGCCTTGTTTTCCCACTTTGAAAGCTCCTCTTATGCGCCTTGAAGCTCCCTTAAAAACACTGTGGTTGTCAGCCTTATACTCACGGCAGGCATGGCTGTGAGAGGGAAAGAACGGTTTCACGAAGAAACAGGGTATCCCAGTTTCTCGGTCAGAGCTCATCCTGTCCTGTTCTATAGCTAAAGGGAATCTCAAAGTGAGGCCTAGCTTCCAAGGAGGGCCCTGATACGCCAGGCAGCAGGGTAGGAGTGTGCAGCTTCCATGAGGCTTTAGTCGCACTTCTGCCTTAGTGTAACGGTACTAATCTTCTCAGGACTCCTGCTCCATTGCGTCTGAACCCGTTTCCGTACAAAGACACTGAGTTCCCCCCAGGCTCTCCTGAGTTGGAGATCAACATTCAGACACGTAGACCCTTCGGAGTACCCGTGTCTGTGCCGAGTGAAGGGCAGCATGATGCACGCTCCCTCGGGGGAGCTCGATTTCCTCAGCTCACCAACAGCCTCTGGAACACGGTTGTAGTAGGTGCAGCATGCCATGCAAGTCTGCCTGCTTACAGTAGTCCGATTTGTCCTGAGGAAAACTCTTTGCTTACAATTCCTTCTACCAGCTCCTAGCTGAATTCAACCAACCTCTAGGAGAAAGTCGGCTTGTGGTCCAAGTGCAACTAGAGCACACTTTCTGGTGTAACGCCGCAGGCTTGTGGAAGATGCCCAGGAGCCCAGGACACCTAGGGAATCCTTTCATTGAGGCAGTTCGCTACACGCAGAACACCCTGCATAGAAAAGTGGATTCTCCAAGGACCCAGTGAGGAGCTAGGTCTCTTTTGACCTGTTAGAAACCACAGATGCTTCTTCTGCGTGTCAGCCTGGAAATGGCGGCCTTAGGAGACAAGCCTTGCTTTCCCGTCTTGAAAGCTCCATTCATGCGGCCTTGAAGCTACCTGAAAAACACTGTGGTTGTCGGACTTGTCCTCACTCCAGGCATGGCTCTGGAAGAAAATGAGTTTTCTCGAAAGAAAGAGGGTGCTGCTTCCAGGCCCTGGTGGGGAGCATATCCTGCATTGCACTAGAGCGAAGGGGAATCTCAGCGTGCGCCCTACCCTCGACCTAAGGCTCTGATTTGCCCTCCAGAAGGGTAGTGGTGCAGCATTTTCCTTGAGGTCTTAGTCGCAGTTCTGCATTAATTTAAAGGTACTACTCTTCTCAGGACTCCAGGCCCACTCATGTCAGTACCCATTTCCGTACAAGAACTCTGAGTACCCCAGGACTCCCCTGGGCTTGCTGGGCCACACTCAGACCCGTAGGCCCTTCAGTGTGCCCCTTTTTAGGCCGAGTGAAAGATAACAAACTGCACTCTTTCTTGGGAAAGCCAGATTTCCTCAGCTCACCATCAGCCTCAGGAACACGGCTCTAGCGAGGCCAGCAAACCATGGAAGTCTGCCTCCTCACCCGATTCTGAGCTGTACTGAGTAAAACTCTCTGCTTTGAAGTCCTTCGAGGACCTCATACCTGAAGTTACCCTATCTCAAGGAGAAAGACGGCTTGCATTCCAACTTCCACTAAAGCACAGTAGTCTGTGTAACACTTCAGGCTTTGCGACATGCACAGGGCTCGTAGAGACCTAGGGCAGTCTACTGTCTAGGCACTTCACTACACGTACAACACCCTGTGCAGAAAAATTGATTCTGGGAAGAGCCAAGCAGGTAGCTAGGTCTCTTTTGACCTCTTAGAAACCACAGCTACTTGTGCAGTGTGTCAGTCTGGAAACAGGACCTGATGGGGCTAGCCTAGCTGTCCCATCATGAAAGCTCCTTTTATGCGCCTAGAAGCTAGAAGCTAACTGAAAAACACTGTTGCTGTCGGGCTTATACTCACGACAGGCATGGCTGTGAGAGGGAAAAAGAGGTTTCACGAAGAAACACGTATTCCAGTTTCTGACTCAGAGCTCATCCTGTCCTGTTCTCTAGCTAAAGGGAAACTCAAAGTGAGGCCTAGCTTCGAGGGAGGGCCCTGATATGCCATGCAGCGGAGTAGGCGTGCAGCAGCTTCCCTGAGGCCTTAGCCGCTCTTCTGCTTTAGTTGAACGCTAGTAAGCTTTTCAGGACTCGTAGACCCTCGCGGCAGCTCTCGTTTCCGTACAAGGACCCTGAGTACCCCCAGGCTCCCCTGGGCTTGCTGGGCCACACTCAGACCCGTAGGCCATTCAGGGTGGCCCTGCGTAGGTCGAGTGAAGAGTCACACGCTGCCCTCTTCCTTGGGCGAGCTAGATATCCCCAGCTCACCAACGGCTTCATGAACACGGTCCTAGCAAGTCCAGCATACCATGGAAGTCGCCCTAGTTGCCCTAGTCTGAGCAGTACTGAGAAAACTCTCTGCTTACAAGTCCTTCTAGGACCTCATACCTGAAGTCACCGTATCTCAAGGAGAAAGGCAGCTTGCACTGCAACTTCCACTACAGCACAGTTTTGTGTGTGACACTTCAGAATGTTGGGAGAGGCACAGGACCCTAGGAGTCCTAGGGCAGTCTTTCATCTAAGCAGTTCGCTACACGCAGAGCACCTTAGGTAGAAAAGTTGAATAAGGGAAGAGCCAGGGAGGTAGCTAGGTCTCTTTTGACCTGCCAGAAGCCAGAGACACTTACGCTGCGTGTCAACCTGGAGATGGTGCCTGATGGGACTGGCCTTGTTTTCCCACTTTGAAAGCTCCTCTTATGCGCCTTGAAGCTCCCTTAAAAACACTGTGGTTGTCAGCCTTATACTCACAGCAGGCATGGCTGTGAGAGGGAAAGAACGGTTTCACGAAGAAACAGGGTATCCCAGTTTCTCGGTCAGAGCTCATCCTGTCCTGTTCTATAGCTAAAGGGAATCTCAAAGTGAGGCCTAGCTTCCAAGGAGGGCCCTGATACGCCAGGCAGCAGGGTAGGAGTGTGCAGCTTCCATGAGGCTTTAGTCGCACTTCTGCCTTAGTGTAACGGTACTAATCTTCTCAGGACTCCTGCTCCATTGCGTCTGAACCCGTTTCCGTACAAAGACACTGAGTTCCCCCCAGGCTCTCCTGAGTTGGAGATCAACATTCAGACACGTAGACCCTTCAGAGTACCCGTGTCTGTGACGAGTGAAGGGCAGCATGATGCACGCTCCCTCGGGGGAGCTCGATTTCCTCAGCTCACCAACAGCCTCTGGAACACGGTTGTAGTAGGTGCAGCATACCATGCAAGTCTGCCTGCTTACAGTAGTCCGATTTGTCCTGAGGAAAACTCTTTGCTTACAATTCCTTCTACCAGCTCCTAGCTGAATTCAACCAACCTCTAGGAGAAAGTCGGCTTGTGGTCCAAGTGCAACTAGAGCACACTTTCTGGTGTAACGCCGCAGGCTTGTGGAAGATGCCCAGGAGCCCAGGACACCTAGGGAATCCTTTCATTGAGGCAGTTCGCTACACGCAGAACACCCTGCATAGAAAAGTGGATTCTCCAAGGACCCAGTGAGGAGCTAGGTCTCTTTTGACCTGTTAGAAACCACAGATGCTTCTTCTGCGTGTCAGCCTGGAAATGGCGGCCTTAGGAGACAAGCCTTGCTTTCCCGTCTTGAAAGCTCCATTCATGCGGCCTTGAAGCTACCTGAAAAACACTGTGGTTGTCGGACTTGTCCTCACTCCAGGCATGGCTCTGGAAGAAAATGAGTTTTCTCGAAAGAAAGAGGGTGCTGCTTCCAGGCCCTGGTGGGGAGCATATCCTGCATTGCACTAGAGCGAAGGGGAATCTCAGCGTGCGCCCTACCCTCGACCTAAGGCTCTGATTTGCCCTCCAGAAGGGTAGTGGTGCAGCATTTTCCTTGAGGTCTTAGTCGCAGTTCTGCATTAATTTAAAGGTACTACTCTTCTCAGGACTCCAGGCCCACTCATGTCAGTACCCATTTCCGTACAAGAACTCTGAGTACCCCAGGACTCCCCTGGGCTTGCTGGGCCACACTCAGACCCGTAGGCCCTTCAGTGTGCCCCTTTTTAGGCCGAGTGAAAGATAACAAACTGCACTCTTTCTTGGGAAAGCCAGATTTCCTCAGCTCACCATCAGCCTCAGGAACACGGCTCTAGCGAGGCCAGCAAACCATGGAAGTCTGCCTCCTCACCCGATTCTGAGCTGTACTGAGTAAAACTCTCTGCTTTGAAGTCCTTCGAGGACCTCATACCTGAAGTTACCCTATCTCAAGGAGAAAGACGGCTTGCATTCCAACTTCCACTAAAGCACAGTAGTCTGTGTAACACTTCAGGCTTTGCGACATGCACAGGGCTCGTAGAGACCTAGGGCAGTCTACTGTCTAGGCACTTCACTACACGTACAACACCCTGTGCAGAAAAATTGATTCTGGGAAGAGCCAAGCAGGTAGCTAGGTCTCTTTTGACCTCTTAGAAACCACAGCTACTTGTGCAGTGTGTCAGTCTGGAAACAGGACCTGATGGGGCTAGCCTTGCTGTCCCATCATGAAAGCTCCTTTTATGCGCCTAGAAGCTAGAAGCTAACTGAAAAACACTGTTGCTGTCGGGCTTATACTCACGACAGGCATGGCTGTGAGAGGGAAAAAGAGGTTTCACGAAGAAACACGTATTCCAGTTTCTGACTCAGAGCTCATCCTGTCCTGTTCTCTAGCTAAAGGGAAACTCAAAGTGAGGCCTAGCTTCGAGGGAGGGCCCTGATATGCCATGCAGCGGAGTAGGCGTGCAGCAGCTTCCCTGAGGCCTTAGCCGCTCTTCTGCTTTAGTTGAACGCTAGTAAGCTTTTCAGGACTCGTAGACCCTCGCGGCAGCTCTCGTTTCCGTACAAGGACCCTGAGTACCCCCAGGCTCCCCTGGGCTTGCTGGGCCACACTCAGACCCGTAGGCCATTCAGGGTGGCCCTGCGTAGGTCGAGTGAAGAGTCACACGCTGCCCTCTTCCTTGGGCGAGCTAGATATCCCCAGCTCACCAACGGCTTCATGAACACGGTCCTAGCAAGTCCAGCATACCATGGAAGTCGCCCTAGTTGCCCTAGTCTGAGCAGTACTGAGAAAACTCTCTGCTTACAAGTCCTTCTAGGACCTCATACCTGAAGTCACCGTATCTCAAGGAGAAAGGCAGCTTGCACTGCAACTTCCACTACAGCACAGTTTTGTGTGTGACACTTCAGAATGTTGGGAGAGGCACAGGACCCTAGGAGTCCTAGGGCAGTCTTTCATCTAAGCAGTTCGCTACACGCAGAGCACCTTAGGTAGAAAAGTTGAATAAGGGAAGAGCCAGGGAGGTAGCTAGGTCTCTTTTGACCTGCCAGAAGCCAGAGACACTTACGCTGCGTGTCAACCTGGAGATGGTGCCTGATGGGACTGGCCTTGTTTTCCCACTTTGAAAGCTCCTCTTATGCCCCTTGAAGCTCCCTTAAAAACACTGGTTGTCAGCCTTATACTCACAGCAGGCATGGCTATGAGAGGGAAAGAACGGTTTCACGAAGAAACAGGGTATCCCAGTTTCTCGGTCAGAGCTCATCCTGTCCTGTTCTATAGCTAAAGGGAATCTCAAAGTGAGGCCTAGCTTCCAAGGAGGGCCCTGATATGCCAGGCAGCAGGGTAGGAGTGCGCAGCTTCCATGAGGCCTTAGTCGAACTTCTGCATTAGTGTAACGGTACTAATCTTCTCAGGACTCCAGGTCCATTGCGTCTGAACCCGTTTCCGTACATAGACACTGAGTACCCCCAGGCTCTCCTGAGTTGGAGATCAACATTCAGACACGTAGACCCTTCGGAGTACCCGTGTCTGTGCCGAGTGAAGGGCAGCATGATGCACGCTCCCTCGAGGGAGCTCGATTTCCTCAGCTCACCATCATCCTCATGAACACGGCTCTAGCGAGGCCAGCAAACCATGGAAGTCTGCCTCCTCACCCGATTCTGAGCTGTACTGAGTAAAACTCTCTGCTTTGAAGTCCTTCGAAGACCTCATATCTGAACTCACCGTAACTCAAGGAGAAAGACGGCTTGCATTCCCACTTCCACTAAAGCACAGTGGTCTGTGTAACACTTCAGGCTTTGGGACATGCACAGGGCTCGTAGAGACCTAGGGCAGTCTACTGTCTAGGCACTTCACTACACGTACAACACCCTGTGCAGAAAAATTGATTCTGGGAAGAGCCAAGCAGGTAGCTAGGTCTCTTTTGACCTGTTAGAAACCACAGCTACTTGTGCAGTGTGTCAGTCTGGAAACAGGACCTGATGGGGCTAGCCTTGCTGTCCCATCATGAAAGCTCCTTTTATGCGCCTAGAAGCTAGAAGCTAACTGAAAAACACTGTTGCTGTCGGGCTTATACTCACGACAGGCATGGCTGTGAGAGGGAAAAAGAGGTTTCACGAAGAAACACGTATTCCAGTTTCTGACTCAGAGCTCATCCTGTCCTGTTCTCTAGCTAAAGGGAAACTCAAAGTGAGGCCTAGCTTCGAGGGAGGGCCCTGATATGCCATGCAGCGGAGTAGGCGTGCAGCAGCTTCCCTGAGGCCTTAGCCGCTCTTCTGCTTTAGTTGAACGCTACTAAGCTTTTCAGGACTCGTAGACCCCTCGCGGCAGCACTCGTTTCCGTACAAGGACCCTGAGTACCCCCAGGCTCCCCTGGGCTTGCTGGGCCACACTCAGACCCGTAGGCCATTCAGGGTGGCCCTGCGTAGGTCGAGTGAAGAGTCATTCGCTGCCCTCTTCCTTGGGCGAGCTAGATATCCCCAGCTCACCAACGGCTTCATGAACACGGTCCTAGCAAGTCCAGCATACCATGGAAGTCGTCCTAGTTGCCCTAGTCTGAGCGGTACTGAGAAAAACTCTCTGCTTACAAGTCCTTCTAGGACCTCATACCTGAAGTCACCGTATCTCAAGGAGAAAGGCAGCTTGCACTGCAACTTCCACTACAGCACAGTTTTGTGTGTGACACTTCAGAATGTTGGGAGAGGCACAGGACCCTAGGAGTCCTAGGGCAGTCTTTCATCTAAGCAGTTCGCTACACGCAGAGCACCTTAGGTAGAAAAGTTGAATAAGGGAAGAGCCAGGGAGGTAGCTAGGTCTCTTTTGACCTGCCAGAAGCCAGAGACACTTACGCTGCGTGTCAACCTGGAGATGGTGCCTGATGGGACTGGCCTTGTTTTCCCACTTTGAAAGCTCCTCTTATGCGCCTTGAAGCTCCCTTAAAAACACTGTGGTTGTCAGCCTTATACTCACGGCAGGCATGGCTGTGAGAGGGAAAGAACGGTTTCACGAAGAAACAGGGTATCCCAGTTTCTCGGTCAGAGCTCATCCTGTCCTGTTCTATAGCTAAAGGGAATCTCAAAGTGAGGCCTAGCTTCCAAGGAGGGCCCTGATACGCCAGGCAGCAGGGTAGGAGTGTGCAGCTTCCATGAGGCTTTAGTCGCACTTCTGCCTTAGTGTAACGGTACTAATCTTCTCAGGACTCCTGCTCCATTGCGTCTGAACCCGTTTCCGTACAAAGACACTGAGTTCCCCCCAGGCTCTCCTGAGTTGGAGATCAACATTCAGACACGTAGACCCTTCGGAGTACCCGTGTCTGTGCCGAGTGAAGGGCAGCATGATGCACGCTCCCTCGGGGGAGCTCGATTTCCTCAGCTCACCAACAGCCTCTGGAACACGGTTGTAGTAGGTGCAGCATGCCATGCAAGTCTGCCTGCTTACAGTAGTCCGATTTGTCCTGAGGAAAACTCTTTGCTTACAATTCCTTCTACCAGCTCCTAGCTGAATTCAACCAACCTCTAGGAGAAAGTCGGCTTGTGGTCCAAGTGCAACTAGAGCACACTTTCTGGTGTAACGCCGCAGGCTTGTGGAAGATGCCCAGGAGCCCAGGACACCTAGGGAATCCTTTCATTGAGGCAGTTCGCTACACGCAGAACACCCTGCATAGAAAAGTGGATTCTCCAAGGACCCAGTGAGGAGCTAGGTCTCTTTTGACCTGTTAGAAACCACAGATGCTTCTTCTGCGTGTCAGCCTGGAAATGGCGGCCTTAGGAGACAAGCCTTGCTTTCCCGTCTTGAAAGCTCCATTCATGCGGCCTTGAAGCTACCTGAAAAACACTGTGGTTGTCGGACTTGTCCTCACTCCAGGCATGGCTCTGGAAGAAAATGAGTTTTCTCGAAAGAAAGAGGGTGCTGCTTCCAGGCCCTGGTGGGGAGCATATCCTGCATTGCACTAGAGCGAAGGGGAATCTCAGCGTGCGCCCTACCCTCGACCTAAGGCTCTGATTTGCCCTCCAGAAGGGTAGTGGTGCAGCATTTTCCTTGAGGTCTTAGTCGCAGTTCTGCATTAATTTAAAGGTACTACTCTTCTCAGGACTCCAGGCCCACTCATGTCAGTACCCATTTCCGTACAAGAACTCTGAGTACCCCAGGACTCCCCTGGGCTTGCTGGGCCACACTCAGACCCGTAGGCCCTTCAGTGTGCCCCTTTTTAGGCCGAGTGAAAGATAACAAACTGCACTCTTTCTTGGGAAAGCCAGATTTCCTCAGCTCACCATCAGCCTCAGGAACACGGCTCTAGCGAGGCCAGCAAACCATGGAAGTCTGCCTCCTCACCCGATTCTGAGCTGTACTGAGTAAAACTCTCTGCTTTGAAGTCCTTCGAGGACCTCATACCTGAAGTTACCCTATCTCAAGGAGAAAGACGGCTTGCATTCCAACTTCCACTAAAGCACAGTAGTCTGTGTAACACTTCAGGCTTTGCGACATGCACAGGGCTCGTAGAGACCTAGGGCAGTCTACTGTCTAGGCACTTCACTACACGTACAACACCCTGTGCAGAAAAATTGATTCTGGGAAGAGCCAAGCAGGTAGCTAGGTCTCTTTTGACCTCTTAGAAACCACAGCTACTTGTGCAGTGTGTCAGTCTGGAAACAGGACCTGATGGGGCTAGCCTAGCTGTCCCATCATGAAAGCTCCTTTTATGCGCCTAGAAGCTAGAAGCTAACTGAAAAACACTGTTGCTGTCGGGCTTATACTCACGACAGGCATGGCTGTGAGAGGGAAAAAGAGGTTTCACGAAGAAACACGTATTCCAGTTTCTGACTCAGAGCTCATCCTGTCCTGTTCTCTAGCTAAAGGGAAACTCAAAGTGAGGCCTAGCTTCGAGGGAGGGCCCTGATATGCCATGCAGCGGAGTAGGCGTGCAGCAGCTTCCCTGAGGCCTTAGCCGCTCTTCTGCTTTAGTTGAACGCTAGTAAGCTTTTCAGGACTCGTAGACCCTCGCGGCAGCTCTCGTTTCCGTTCAAGGACCCTGAGTACCCCCAGGCTCCCCTGGGCTTGCTGGGCCACACTCAGACCCGTAGGCCATTCAGGGTGGCCCTGCGTAGGTCGAGTGAAGAGTCACACGCTGCCCTCTTCCTTGGGCGAGCTAGATATCCCCAGTTCACCAACGGCTTCATGAACACGGTCCTAGCAAGTCCAGCATACCATGGAAGTCGCCCTAGTTGCCCTAGTCTGAGCAGTAAAGAGAAAACTCTCTGCTTACAAGTCCTTCTAGGACCTCATACCTGAAGTCACCGTATCTCAAGGAGAAAGGCAGCTTGCACTGCAACTTCCACTACAGCACAGTTTTGTGTGTGACACTTCAGAATGTTGGGAGAGGCACAGGACCCTAGGAGTCCTAGGGCAGTCTTTCATCTAAGCAGTTCGCTACACGCAGAGCACCTTAGGTAGAAAAGTTGAATCAGGGAAGAGCCAGGGAGGTAGCTAGGTCTCTTTTGACCTGCCAGAAGCCAGAGACACTTACGCTGCGTGTCAACCTGGAGATGGTGCCTGATGGGACTGGCCTTGTTTTCCCACTTTGAAAGCTCCTCTTATGCCCCTTGAAGCTCCCTTAAAAACACTGGTTGTCAGCCTTATACTCACAGCAGGCATGGCTATGAGAGGGAAAGAACGGTTTCACGAAGAAACAGGGTATCCCAGTTTCTCGGTCAGAGCTCATCCTGTCCTGTTCTATAGCTAAAGGGAATCTCAAAGTGAGGCCTAGCTTCCAAGGAGGGCCCTGATATGCCAGGCAGCAGGGTAGGAGTGCGCAACTTCCATGAGGCCTTAGTCGAACTTCTGCATTAGTGTAACGGTACTAATCTTCTCAGGACTCCTGCTCCATTGCGTCTGAACCCGTTTCCGTACATAGACACTGAGTACCCCCAGGCTCTCCTGAGTTGGAGATCAACATTCAGACACGTAGACCCTTCGGAGTACCCGTGTCTGTGCCGAGTGAAGGGCAGCATGATGCACGCTCCCTCGAGGGAGCTCGATTTCCTCAGCTCACCATCATCCTCATGAACACGGCTCTAGCGAGGCCAGCAAACCATGGAAGTCTGCCTCCTCACCCGATTCTGAGCTGTACTGAGTAAAACTCTCTGCTTTGAAGTCCTTCGAAGACCTCATATCTGAACTCACCGTATCTCAAGGAGAAAGACGGCTTGCATTCTCACTTCCACTAAAGCACAGTGGTCTGTGTAACACTTCAGGCTTTGGGACATGCACAGGGCTCGTAGAGACCTAGGGCAGTCTACTGTCTAGGCACTTCACTACACGTACAACACCCTGTGCAGAAAAATTGATTCTGGGAAGAGCCAAGCAGGTAGCTAGGTCTCTTTTGACCTCTTAGAAACCACAGCTACTTGTGCAGTGTGTCAGTCTGGAAACAGGACCTGATGGGGCTAGCCTTGCTGTCCCATCATGAAAGCTCCTTTTATGCGCCTAGAAGCTAGAAGCTAACTGAAAAACACTGTTGCTGTCGGGCTTATACTCACGACAGGCATGGCTGTGAGAGGGAAAAAGAGGTTTCACGAAGAAACACGTATTCCAGTTTCTGACTCAGAGCTCATCCTGTCCTGTTCTCTAGCTAAAGGGAAACTCAAAGTGAGGCCTAGCTTCGAGGGAGGGCCCTGATATGCCATGCAGCGGAGTAGGCGTGCAGCAGCTTCCCTGAGGCCTTAGCCGCTCTTCTGCTTTAGTTGTACGCTACTAAGCTTTTCAGGACTCGTAGACCCCTCGCGGCAGCACTCGTTTCCGTACAAGGACCCTGAGTACCCCCAGGCACCCCTGGGCTTGCTGGGCCACACTCAGACCCGTAGGCCATTCAGGGTGGCCCTGCGTAGGTCGAGTGAAGAGTCATTCGCTGCCCTCTTCCTTGGGCGAGCTAGATATCCCCAGCTCACCAACGGCTTCATGAACACGGTCCTAGCAAGTCCAGCATACCATGGAAGTCGTCCTAGTTGCCCTAGTCTGAGCGGTACTGAGAAAAACTCTCTGCTTACAAGTCCTTCTAGGACCTCATACCTGAAGTCACCGTATCTCAAGGAGAAAGGCAGCTTGCACTGCAACTTCCACTACAGCACAGTTTTGTGTGTGACACTTCAGAATGTTGGGAGAGGCACAGGACCCTAGGAGTCCTAGGGCAGTCTTTCATCTAAGCAGTTCGCTACACGCAGAGCACCTTAGGTAGAAAAGTTGAATAAGGGAAGAGCCAGGGAGGTAGCTAGGTCTCTTTTGACCTGCCAGAAGCCAGAGACACTTACGCTGCGTGTCAACCTGGAGATGGTGCCTGATGGGACTGGCCTTGTTTTCCCACTTTGAAAGCTCCTCTTATGCGCCTTGAAGCTCCCTTAAAAACACTGTGGTTGTCAGCCTTATACTCACGGCAGGCATGGCTGTGAGAGGGAAAGAACGGTTTCACGAAGAAACAGGGTATCCCAGTTTCTCGGTCAGAGCTCATCCTGTCCTGTTCTATAGCTAAAGGGAATCTCAAAGTGAGGCCTAGCTTCCAAGGAGGGCCCTGATACGCCAGGCAGCAGGGTAGGAGTGTGCAGCTTCCATGAGGCTTTAGTCGCACTTCTGCCTTAGTGTAACGGTACTAATCTTCTCAGGACTCCTGCTCCATTGCGTCTGAACCCGTTTCCGTACAAAGACACTGAGTTCCCCCCAGGCTCTCCTGAGTTGGAGATCAACATTCAGACACGTAGACCCTTCGGAGTACCCGTGTCTGTGCCGAGTGAAGGGCAGCATGATGCACGCTCCCTCGGGGGAGCTCGATTTCCTCAGCTCACCAACAGCCTCTGGAACACGGTTGTAGTAGGTGCAGCATGCCATGCAAGTCTGCCTGCTTACAGTAGTCCGATTTGTCCTGAGGAAAACTCTTTGCTTACAATTCCTTCTACCAGCTCCTAGCTGAATTCAACCAACCTCTAGGAGAAAGTCGGCTTGTGGTCCAAGTGCAACTAGAGCACACTTTCTGGTGTAACGCCGCAGGCTTGTGGAAGATGCCCAGGAGCCCAGGACACCTAGGGAATCCTTTCATTGAGGCAGTTCGCTACACGCAGAACACCCTGCATAGAAAAGTGGATTCTCCAAGGACCCAGTGAGGAGCTAGGTCTCTTTTGACCTGTTAGAAACCACAGATGCTTCTTCTGCGTGTCAGCCTGGAAATGGCGGCCTTAGGAGACAAGCCTTGCTTTCCCGTCTTGAAAGCTCCATTCATGCGGCCTTGAAGCTACCTGAAAAACACTGTGGTTGTCGGACTTGTCCTCACTCCAGGCATGGCTCTGGAAGAAAATGAGTTTTCTCGAAAGAAAGAGGGTGCTGCTTCCAGGCCCTGGTGGGGAGCATATCCTGCATTGCACTAGAGCGAAGGGGAATCTCAGCGTGCGCCCTACCCTCGACCTAAGGCTCTGATTTGCCCTCCAGAAGGGTAGTGGTGCAGCATTTTCCTTGAGGTCTTAGTCGCAGTTCTGCATTAATTTAAAGGTACTACTCTTCTCAGGACTCCAGGCCCACTCATGTCAGTACCCATTTCCGTACAAGAACTCTGAGTACCCCAGGACTCCCCTGGGCTTGCTGGGCCACACTCAGACCCGTAGGCCCTTCAGTGTGCCCCTTTTTAGGCCGAGTGAAAGATAACAAACTGCACTCTTTCTTGGGAAAGCCAGATTTCCTCAGCTCACCATCAGCCTCAGGAACACGGCTCTAGCGAGGCCAGCAAACCATGGAAGTCTGCCTCCTCACCCGATTCTGAGCTGTACTGAGTAAAACTCTCTGCTTTGAAGTCCTTCGAGGACCTCATACCTGAAGTTACCCTATCTCAAGGAGAAAGACGGCTTGCATTCCAACTTCCACTAAAGCACAGTAGTCTGTGTAACACTTCAGGCTTTGCGACATGCACAGGGCTCGTAGAGACCTAGGGCAGTCTACTGTCTAGGCACTTCACTACACGTACAACACCCTGTGCAGAAAAATTGATTCTGGGAAGAGCCAAGCAGGTAGCTAGGTCTCTTTTGACCTCTTAGAAACCACAGCTACTTGTGCAGTGTGTCAGTCTGGAAACAGGACCTGATGGGGCTAGCCTAGCTGTCCCATCATGAAAGCTCCTTTTATGCGCCTAGAAGCTAGAAGCTAACTGAAAAACACTGTTGCTGTCGGGCTTATACTCACGACAGGCATGGCTGTGAGAGGGAAAAAGAGGTTTCACGAAGAAACACGTATTCCAGTTTCTGACTCAGAGCTCATCCTGTCCTGTTCTCTAGCTAAAGGGAAACTCAAAGTGAGGCCTAGCTTCGAGGGAGGGCCCTGATATGCCATGCAGCGGAGTAGGCGTGCAGCAGCTTCCCTGAGGCCTTAGCCGCTCTTCTGCTTTAGTTGAACGCTAGTAAGCTTTTCAGGACTCGTAGACCCTCGCGGCAGCTCTCGTTTCCGTACAAGGACCCTGAGTACCCCCAGGCTCCCCTGGGCTTGCTGGGCCACACTCAGACCCGTAGGCCATTCAGGGTGGCCCTGCGTAGGTCGAGTGAAGAGTCACACGCTGCCCTCTTCCTTGGGCGAGCTAGATATCCCCAGCTCACCAACGGCTTCATGAACACGGTCCTAGCAAGTCCAGCATACCATGGAAGTCGCCCTAGTTGCCCTAGTCTGAGCAGTAAAGAGAAAACTCTCTGCTTACAAGTCCTTCTAGGACCTCATACCTGAAGTCACCGTATCTCAAGGAGAAAGGCAGCTTGCACTGCAACTTCCACTACAGCACAGTTTTGTGTGTGACACTTCAGAATGTTGGGAGAGGCACAGGACCCTAGGAGTCCTAGGGCAGTCTTTCATCTAAGCAGTTCGCTACACGCAGAGCACCTTAGGTAGAAAAGTTGAATCAGGGAAGAGCCAGGGAGGTAGCTAGGTCTCTTTTGACCTGCCAGAAGCCAGAGACACTTACGCTGCGTGTCAACCTGGAGATGGTGCCTGATGGGACTGGCCTTGTTTTCCCACTTTGAAAGCTCCTCTTATGCCCCTTGAAGCTCCCTTAAAAACACTGGTTGTCAGCCTTATACTCACAGCAGGCATGGCTATGAGAGGGAAAGAACGGTTTCACGAAGAAACAGGGTATCCCAGTTTCTCGGTCAGAGCTCATCCTGTCCTGTTCTATAGCTAAAGGGAATCTCAAAGTGAGGCCTAGCTTCCAAGGAGGGCCCTGATATGCCAGGCAGCAGGGTAGGAGTGCGCAACTTCCATGAGGCCTTAGTCGAACTTCTGCATTAGTGTAACGGTACTAATCTTCTCAGGACTCCTGCTCCATTGCGTCTGAACCCGTTTCCGTACATAGACACTGAGTACCCCCAGGCTCTCCTGAGTTGGAGATCAACATTCAGACACGTAGACCCTTCGGAGTACCCGTGTCTGTGCCGAGTGAAGGGCAGCATGATGCACGCTCCCTCGAGGGAGCTCGATTTCCTCAGCTCACCATCATCCTCATGAACACGGCTCTAGCGAGGCCAGCAAACCATGGAAGTCTGCCTCCTCACCCGATTCTGAGCTGTACTGAGTAAAACTCTCTGCTTTGAAGTCCTTCGAAGACCTCATATCTGAACTCACCGTATCTCAAGGAGAAAGACGGCTTGCATTCCCACTTCCACTAAAGCACAGTGGTCTGTGTAACACTTCAGGCTTTGGGACATGCACAGGGCTCGTAGAGACCTAGGGCAGTCTACTGTCTAGGCACTTCACTACACGTACAACACCCTGTGCAGAAAAATTGATTCTGGGAAGAGCCAAGCAGGTAGCTAGGTCTCTTTTGACCTCTTAGAAACCACAGCTACTTGTGCAGTGTGTCAGTCTGGAAACAGGACCTGATGGGGCTAGCCTTGCTGTCCCATCATGAAAGCTCCTTTTATGCGCCTAGAAGCTAGAAGCTAACTGAAAAACACTGTTGCTGTCGGGCTTATACTCACGACAGGCATGGCTGTGAGAGGGAAAAAGAGGTTTCACGAAGAAACACGTATTCCAGTTTCTGACTCAGAGCTCATCCTGTCCTGTTCTCTAGCTAAAGGGAAACTCAAAGTGAGGCCTAGCTTCGAGGGAGGGCCCTGATATGCCATGCAGCGGAGTAGGCGTGCAGCAGCTTCCCTGAGGCCTTAGCCGCTCTTCTGCTTTAGTTGAACGCTAGTAAGCTTTTCAGGACTCGTAGACCCCTCGCGGCAGCACTCGTTTCCGTACAAGGACCCTGAGTACCCCCAGGCACCCCTGGGCTTGCTGGGCCACACTCAGACCCGTAGGCCATTCAGGGTGGCCCTGCGTAGGTCGAGTGAAGAGTCATTCGCTGCCCTCTTCCTTGGGCGAGCTAGATATCCCCAGCTCACCAACGGCTTCATGAACACGGTCCTAGCAAGTCCAGCATACCATGGAAGTCGTCCTAGTTGCCCTAGTCTGAGCGGTACTGAGAAAAACTCTCTGCTTACAAGTCCTTCTAGGACCTCATACCTGAAGTCACCGTATCTCAAGGAGAAAGGCAGCTTGCACTGCAACTTCCACTACAGCACAGTTTTGTGTGTGACACTTCAGAATGTTGGGAGAGGCACAGGACCCTAGGAGTCCTAGGGCAGTCTTTCATCTAAGCAGTTCGCTACACGCAGAGCACCTTAGGTAGAAAAGTTGAATAAGGGAAGAGCCAGGGAGGTAGCTAGGTCTCTTTTGACCTGCCAGAAGCCAGAGACACTTACGCTGCGTGTCAACCTGGAGATGGTGCCTGATGGGACTGGCCTTGTTTTCCCACTTTGAAAGCTCCTCTTATGCGCCTTGAAGCTCCCTTAAAAACACTGTGGTTGTCAGCCTTATACTCACGGCAGGCATGGCTGTGAGAGGGAAAGAACGGTTTCACGAAGAAACAGGGTATCCCAGTTTCTCGGTCAGAGCTCATCCTGTCCTGTTCTATAGCTAAAGGGAATCTCAAAGTGAGGCCTAGCTTCCAAGGAGGGCCCTGATACGCCAGGCAGCAGGGTAGGAGTGTGCAGCTTCCATGAGGCTTTAGTCGCACTTCTGCCTTAGTGTAACGGTACTAATCTTCTCAGGACTCCTGCTCCATTGCGTCTGAACCCGTTTCCGTACAAAGACACTGAGTTCCCCCCAGGCTCTCCTGAGTTGGAGATCAACATTCAGACACGTAGACCCTTCGGAGTACCCGTGTCTGTGCCGAGTGAAGGGCAGCATGATGCACGCTCCCTCGGGGGAGCTCGATTTCCTCAGCTCACCAACAGCCTCTGGAACACGGTTGTAGTAGGTGCAGCATGCCATGCAAGTCTGCCTGCTTACAGTAGTCCGATTTGTCCTGAGGAAAACTCTTTGCTTACAATTCCTTCTACCAGCTCCTAGCTGAATTCAACCAACCTCTAGGAGAAAGTCGGCTTGTGGTCCAAGTGCAACTAGAGCACACTTTCTGGTGTAACGCCGCAGGCTTGTGGAAGATGCCCAGGAGCCCAGGACACCTAGGGAATCCTTTCATTGAGGCAGTTCGCTACACGCAGAACACCCTGCATAGAAAAGTGGATTCTCCAAGGACCCAGTGAGGAGCTAGGTCTCTTTTGACCTGTTAGAAACCACAGATGCTTCTTCTGCGTGTCAGCCTGGAAATGGCGGCCTTAGGAGACAAGCCTTGCTTTCCCGTCTTGAAAGCTCCATTCATGCGGCCTTGAAGCTACCTGAAAAACACTGTGGTTGTCGGACTTGTCCTCACTCCAGGCATGGCTCTGGAAGAAAATGAGTTTTCTCGAAAGAAAGAGGGTGCTGCTTCCAGGCCCTGGTGGGGAGCATATCCTGCATTGCACTAGAGCGAAGGGGAATCTCAGCGTGCGCCCTCCCCTCGACCTAAGGCTCTGATTTGCCCTCCAGAAGGGTAGTGGTGCAGCATTTTCCTTGAGGTCTTAGTCGCAGTTCTGCATTAATTTAAAGGTACTACTCTTCTCAGGACTCCAGGCCCACTCATGTCAGTACCCATTTCCGTACAAGAACTCTGAGTACCCCAGGACTCCCCTGGGCTTGCTGGGCCACACTCAGACCCGTAGGCCCTTCAGTGTGCCCCTTTTTAGGCCGAGTGAAAGATAACAAACTGCACTCTTTCTTGGGAAAGCCAGATTTCCTCAGCTCACCATCAGCCTCAGGAACACGGCTCTAGCGAGGCCAGCAAACCATGGAAGTCTGCCTCCTCACCCGATTCTGAGCTGTACTGAGTAAAACTCTCTGCTTTGAAGTCCTTCGAGGACCTCATACCTGAAGTTACCCTATCTCAAGGAGAAAGACGGCTTGCATTCCAACTTCCACTAAAGCACAGTAGTCTGTGTAACACTTCAGGCTTTGCGACATGCACAGGGCTCGTAGAGACCTAGGGCAGTCTACTGTCTAGGCACTTCACTACACGTACAACACCCTGTGCAGAAAAATTGATTCTGGGAAGAGCCAAGCAGGTAGCTAGGTCTCTTTTGACCTCTTAGAAACCACAGCTACTTGTGCAGTGTGTCAGTCTGGAAACAGGACCTAATGGGGCTAGCCTAGCTGTCCCATCATGAAAGCTCCTTTTATGCGCCTAGAAGCTAGAAGCTAACTGAAAAACACTGTTGCTGTCGGGCTTATACTCACGACAGGCATGGCTGTGAGAGGGAAAAAGAGGTTTCACGAAGAAACACGTATTCCAGTTTCTGACTCAGAGCTCATCCTGTCCTGTTCTCTAGCTAAAGGGAAACTCAAAGTGAGGCCTAGCTTCGAGGGAGGGCCCTGATATGCCATGCAGCGGAGTAGGCGTGCAGCAGCTTCCCTGAGGCCTTAGCCGCTCTTCTGCTTTAGTTGAACGCTAGTAAGCTTTTCAGGACTCGTAGACCCTCGCGGCAGCTCTCGTTTCCGTACAAGGACCCTGAGTACCCCCAGGCTCCCCTGGGCTTGCTGGGCCACACTCAGACCCGTAGGCCATTCAGGGTGGCCCTGCGTAGGTCGAGTGAAGAGTCACACGCTGCCCTCTTCCTTGGGCGAGCTAGATATCCCCAGCTCACCAACGGCTTCATGAACACGGTCCTAGCAAGTCCAGCATACCATGGAAGTCGCCCTAGTTGCCCTAGTCTGAGCAGTAAAGAGAAAACTCTCTGCTTACAAGTCCTTCTAGGACCTCATACCTGAAGTCACCGTATCTCAAGGAGAAAGGCAGCTTGCACTGCAACTTCCACTACAGCACAGTTTTGTGTGTGACACTTCAGAATGTTGGGAGAGGCACAGGACCCTAGGAGTCCTAGGGCAGTCTTTCATCTAAGCAGTTCGCTACACGCAGAGCACCTTAGGTAGAAAAGTTGAATCAGGGAAGAGCCAGGGAGGTAGCTAGGTCTCTTTTGACCTGCCAGAAGCCAGAGACACTTACGCTGCGTGTCAACCTGGAGATGGTGCCTGATGGGACTGGCCTTGTTTTCCCACTTTGAAAGCTCCTCTTATGCCCCTTGAAGCTCCCTTAAAAACACTGGTTGTCAGCCTTATACTCACAGCAGGCATGGCTATGAGAGGGAAAGAACGGTTTCACGAAGAAACAGGGTATCCCAGTTTCTCGGTCAGAGCTCATCCTGTCCTGTTCTATAGCTAAAGGGAATCTCAAAGTGAGGCCTAGCTTCCAAGGAGGGCCCTGATATGCCAGGCAGCAGGGTAGGAGTGCGCAACTTCCATGAGGCCTTAGTCGAACTTCTGCATTAGTGTAACGGTACTAATCTTCTCAGGACTCCTGCTCCATTGCGTCTGAACCCGTTTCCGTACATAGACACTGAGTACCCCCAGGCTCTCCTGAGTTGGAGATCAACATTCAGACACGTAGACCCTTCGGAGTACCCGTGTCTGTGCCGAGTGAAGGGCAGCATGATGCACGCTCCCTCGAGGGAGCTCGATTTCCTCAGCTCACCATCATCCTCATGAACACGGCTCTAGCGAGGCCAGCAAACCATGGAAGTCTGCCTCCTCACCCGATTCTGAGCTGTACTGAGTAAAACTCTCTGCTTTGAAGTCCTTCGAAGACCTCATATCTGAACTCACCGTATCTCAAGGAGAAAGACGGCTTGCATTCCCACTTCCACTAAAGCACAGTGGTCTGTGTAACACTTCAGGCTTTGGGACATGCACAGGGCTCGTAGAGACCTAGGGCAGTCTACTGTCTAGGCACTTCACTACACGTACAACACCCTGTGCAGAAAAATTGATTCTGGGAAGAGCCAAGCAGGTAGCTAGGTCTCTTTTGACCTCTTAGAAACCACAGCTACTTGTGCAGTGTGTCAGTCTGGAAACAGGACCTGATGGGGCTAGCCTTGCTGTCCCATCATGAAAGCTCCTTTTATGCGCCTAGAAGCTAGAAGCTAACTGAAAAACACTGTTGCTGTCGGGCTTATACTCACGACAGGCATGGCTGTGAGAGGGAAAAAGAGGTTTCACGAAGAAACACGTATTCCAGTTTCTGACTCAGAGCTCATCCTGTCCTGTTCTCTAGCTAAAGGGAAACTCAAAGTGAGGCCTAGCTTCGAGGGAGGGCCCTGATATGCCATGCAGCGGAGTAGGCGTGCAGCAGCTTCCCTGAGGCCTTAGCCGCTCTTCTGCTTTAGTTGTACGCTACTAAGCTTTTCAGGACTCGTAGACCCCTCGCGGCAGCACTCGTTTCCGTACAAGGACCCTGAGTACCCCCAGGCACCCCTGGGCTTGCTGGGCCACACTCAGACCCGTAGGCCATTCAGGGTGGCCCTGCGTAGGTCGAGTGAAGAGTCATTCGCTGCCCTCTCCCTTGGGCGAGCTAGATATCCCCAGCTCACCAACGGCTTCATGAACACGGTCCTAGCAAGTCCAGCATACCATGGAAGTCGTCCTAGTTGCCCTAGTCTGAGCGGTACTGAGAAAAACTCTCTGCTTACAAGTCCTTCTAGGACCTCATACCTGAAGTCACCGTATCTCAAGGAGAAAGGCAGCTTGCACTGCAACTTCCACTACAGCACAGTTTTGTGTGTGACACTTCAGAATGTTGGGAGAGGCACAGGACCCTAGGAGTCCTAGGGCAGTCTTTCATCTAAGCAGTTCGCTACACGCAGAGCACCTTAGGTAGAAAAGTTGAATAAGGGAAGAGCCAGGGAGGTAGCTAGGTCTCTTTTGACCTGCCAGAAGCCAGACACACTTACGCTGCGTGTCAACCTGGAGATGGTGCCTGATGGGACTGGCCTTGTTTTCCCACTTTGAAAGCTCCTCTTATGCGCCTTGAAGCTCCCTTAAAAACACTGTGGTTGTCAGCCTTATACTCACGGCAGGCATGGCTGTGAGAGGGAAAGAACGGTTTCACGAAGAAACAGGGTATCCCAGTTTCTCGGTCAGAGCTCATCCTGTCCTGTTCTATAGCTAAAGGGAATCTCAAAGTGAGGCCTAGCTTCCAAGGAGGGCCCTGATACGCCAGGCAGCAGGGTAGGAGTGTGCAGCTTCCATGAGGCTTTAGTCGCAATTCTGCCTTAGTGTAACGGTACTAATCTTCTCAGGACTCCTGCTCCATTGCGTCTGAACCCGTTTCCGTACAAAGACACTGAGTTCCCCTCAGGCTCTCCTGATTTGGAGATCAACATTCAGACACGTAGACCCTTCGGAGTACCCGTGTCTGTGCCGAGTGAAGGGCAGCATGATGCACGCTCCCTCGGGGGAGCTCGATTTCCTCAGCTCACCAACAGCCTCTGGAACACGGTTGTAGTAGGTGCAGCATGCCATGCAAGTCTGCCTGCTTACAGTAGTCCGATTTGTCCTGAGGAAAACTCTTTGCTTACAATTCCTTCTACCAGCTCCTAGCTGAATTCAACCAACCTCTAGGAGAAAGTCGGCTTGTGGTCCAAGTGCAACTAGAGCACACTTTCTGGTGTAACGCCGCAGGCTTGTGGAAGATGCCCAGGAGCCCAGGACACCTAGGGAATCCTTTCATTGAGGCAGTTCGCTACACGCAGAACACCCTGCATAGAAAAGTGGATTCTCCAAGGACCCAGTGAGGAGCTAGGTCTCTTTTGACCTGTTAGAAACCACAGATGCTTCTTCTGCGTGTCAGCCTGGAAATGGCGGCCTTAGGAGACAAGCCTTGCTTTCCCGTCTTGAAAGCTCCATTCATGCGGCCTTGAAGCTACCTGAAAAACACTGTGGTTGTCGGACTTGTCCTCACTCCAGGCATGGCTCTGGAAGAAAATGAGTTTTCTCGAAAGAAAGAGGGTGCTGCTTCCAGGCCCTGGTGGGGAGCATATCCTGCATTGCACTAGAGCGAAGGGGAATCTCAGCGTGCGCCCTACCCTCGACCTAAGGCTCTGATTTGCCCTCCAGAAGGGTAGTGGTGCAGCATTTTCCTTGAGGTCTTAGTCGCAGTTCTGCATTAATTTAAAGGTACTACACTTCTCAGGACTCCAGGCCCACTCATGTCAGTACCCATTTCCGTACAAGAACTCTGAGTACCCCAGGACTCCCCTGGGCTTGCTGGGCCACACTCAGACCCGTAGGCCGTTCAGTGTGCCCCTTTTTAGGCCGAGTGAAAGATAACAAACTGCACTCTTTCTTGGGAAAGCCAGATTTCCTCAGCTCACCATCAGCCTCAGGAACACGGCTCTAGCGAGGCCAGCAAACCATGGAAGTCTGCCTCCTCACCCGATTCTGAGCTGTACTGAGTAAAACTCTCTGCTTTGAAGTCCTTCGAAGACCTCATATCTGAACTCACCGTATCTCAAGGAGAAAGACGGCTTGCATTCCCACTTCCACTAAAGCACAGTGGTCTGTGTAACACTTCAGGCTTTGGGACATGCACAGGGCTCGTAGAGACCTAGGGCAGTCTACTGTCTAGGCACTTCACTACACGTACAACACCCTGTGCAGAGAAATTGATTCTGGGAAGAGCCAAGCAGGTAGCTAGGTCTCTTTTGACCTCTTAGAAACCACAGCTACTTGTGCAGTGTGTCAGTCTGGAAACAGGACCTGATGGGGCTAGCCTTGCTGTCCCATCATGAAAGCTCCTTTTATGCGCCTAGAAGCTAGAAGCTAACTGAAAAACACTGTTGCTGTCGGGCTTATACTCACGACAGGCATGGCTGTGAGAGGGAAAAAGAGGTTTCACGAAGAAACACGTATTCCAGTTTCTGACTCAGAGCTCATCCTGTCCTGTTCTCTAGCTAAAGGGAAACTCAAAGTGAGGCCTAGCTTCGAGGGAGGGCCCTGATATGCCATGCAGCGGAGTAGGCGTGCAGCAGCTTCCCTGAGGCCTTAGCCGCTCTTCTGCTTTAGTTGAACGCTACTAAGCTTTTCAGGACTCGTAGACCCCTCGCGGCAGCACTCGTTTCCGTACAAGGACCCTGAGTACCCCCAGGCTCCCCTGGGCTTGCTGGGCCACACTCACACACGTAGGCCATTCAGGGTGGCCCTGCGTAGGTCGAGTGAAGAGTCATTCGCTGCCCTCTTCCTTGGGCGAGCTAGATATCCCCAGCTCACCAACGGCTTCATGAACACGGTCCTAGCAAGTCCAGCATACCATGGAAGTCGTCCTAGTTGCCCTAGTCTGAGCGGTACTGAGAAAAACTCTCTGCTTACAAGTCCTTCTAGGACCTCATACCTGAAGTCACCGTATCTCAAGGAGAAAGGCAGCTTGCACTGCAACTTCCACTACAGCACAGTTTTGTGTGTGACACTTCAGAATGCTGGGAGAGGCACAGGACCCTAGGAGTCCTAGGGCAGTCTTTCATCTAAGCAGTTCGCTACACGCAGAGCACCTTAGGTAGAAAAGTTGAATAAGGGAAGAGCCAGGGAGGTAGCTAGGTCTCTTTTGACCTGCCAGAAGCCAGAGACACTTACGCTGCGTGTCAACCTGGAGATGGTGCCTGATGGGACTGGCCTTGTTTTCCCACTTTGAAAGCTCCTCTTATGCGCCTTGAAGCTCCCTTAAAAACACTGTGGTTGTCAGCCTTATACTCACGGCAGGCATGGCTGTGAGAGGGAAAGAACGGTTTCACGAAGAAACAGGGTATCCCAGTTTCTCGGTCAGAGCTCATCCTGTCCTGTTCTATAGCTAAAGGGAATCTCAAAGTGAGGCCTAGCTTCCAAGGAGGGCCCTGATACGCCAGGCAGCAGGGTAGGAGTGTGCAGCTTCCATGAGGCTTTAGTCGCACTTCTGCCTTAGTGTAACGGTACTAATCTTCTCAGGACTCCTGCTCCATTGCGTCTGAACCCGTTTCCGTACAAAGACACTGAGTTCCCCCCAGGCTCTCCTGAGTTGGAGATCAACATTCAGACACGTAGACCCTTCGGAGTACCCGTGTCTGTGCCGAGTGAAGGGCAGCATGATGCACGCTCCCTCGGGGGAGCTCGATTTCCTCAGCTCACCAACAGCCTCTGGAACACGGTTGTAGTAGGTGCAGCATGCCATGCAAGTCTGCCTGCTTACAGTAGTCCGATTTGTCCTGAGGAAAACTCTTTGCTTACAATTCCTTCTACCAGCTCCTAGCTGAATTCAACCAACCTCTAGGAGAAAGTCGGCTTGTGGTCCAAGTGCAACTAGAGCACACTTTCTGGTGTAACGCCGCAGGCTTGTGGAAGATGCCCAGGAGCCCAGGACACCTAGGGAATCCTTTCATTGAGGCAGTTCGCTACACGCAGAACACCCTGCATAGAAAAGTGGATTCTCCAAGGACCCAGTGAGGAGCTAGGTCTCTTTTGACCTGTTAGAAACCACAGATGCTTCTTCTGCGTGTCAGCCTGGAAATGGCGGCCTTAGGAGACAAGCCTTGCTTTCCCGTCTTGAAAGCTCCATTCATGCGGCCTTGAAGCTACCTGAAAAACACTGTGGTTGTCGGACTTGTCCTCACTCCAGGCATGGCTCTGGAAGAAAATGAGTTTTCTCGAAAGAAAGAGGGTGCTGCTTCCAGGCCCTGGTGGGGAGCATATCCTGCATTGCACTAGAGCGAAGGGGAATCTCAGCGTGCGCCCTACCCTCGACCTAAGGCTCTGATTTGCCCTCCAGAAGGGTAGTGGTGCAGCATTTTCCTTGAGGTCTTAGTCGCAGTTCTGCATTAATTTAAAGGTACTACACTTCTCAGGACTCCAGGCCCACTCATGTCAGTACCCATTTCCGTACAAGAACTCTGAGTACCCCAGGACTCCCCTGGGCTTGCTGGGCCACACTCAGACCCGTAGGCCGTTCAGTGTGCCCCTTTTTAGGCCGAGTGAAAGATAACAAACTGCACTCTTTCTTGGGAAAGCCAGATTTCCTCAGCTCACCATCAGCCTCAGGAACACGGCTCTAGCAAGGCCAGCAAACCATGGAAGTCTGCCTCCTCACCCGATTCTGAGCTGTACTGAGTAAAACTCTCTGCTTTGAAGTCCTTCGAAGACCTCATATCTGAACTCACCGTATCTCAAGGAGAAAGACGGCTTGCATTCCCACTTCCACTAAAGCACAGTGGTCTGTGTAACACTTCAGGCTTTGGGACATGCACAGGGCTCGTAGAGACCTAGGGCAGTCTACTGTCTAGGCACTTCACTACACGTACAACACCCTGTGCAGAGAAATTGATTCTGGGAAGAGCCAAGCAGGTAGCTAGGTCTCTTTTGACCTCTTAGAAACCACAGCTACTTGTGCAGTGTGTCAGTCTGGAAACAGGACCTGATGGGGCTAGCCTTGCTGTCCCATCATGAAAGCTCCTTTTATGCGCCTAGAAGCTAGAAGCTAACTGAAAAACACTGTTGCTGTCGGGCTTATACTCACGACAGGCATGGCTGTGAGAGGGAAAAAGAGGTTTCACGAAGAAACACGTATTCCAGTTTCTGACTCAGAGCTCATCCTGTCCTGTTCTCTAGCTAAAGGGAAACTCAAAGTGAGGCCTAGCTTCGAGGGAGGGCCCTGATATGCCATGCAGCGGAGTAGGCGTGCAGCAGCTTCCCTGAGGCCTTAGCCGCTCTTCTGCTTTAGTTGAACGCTACTAAGCTTTTCAGGACTCGTAGACCCCTCGCGGCAGCACTCGTTTCCGTACAAGGACCCTGAGTACCCCCAGGCTCCCCTGGGCTTGCTGGGCCACACTCACACACGTAGGCCATTCAGGGTGGCCCTGCGTAGGTCGAGTGAAGAGTCATTCGCTGCCCTCTTCCTTGGGCGAGCTAGATATCCCCAGCTCACCAACGGCTTCATGAACACGGTCCTAGCAAGTCCAGCATACCATGGAAGTCGTCCTAGTTGCCCTAGTCTGAGCGGTACTGAGAAAAACTCTCTGCTTACAAGTCCTTCTAGGACCTCATACCTGAAGTCACCGTATCTCAAGGAGAAAGGCAGCTTGCACTGCAACTTCCACTACAGCACAGTTTTGTGTGTGACACTTCAGAATGCTGGGAGAGGCACAGGACCCTAGGAGTCCTAGGGCAGTCTTTCATCTAAGCAGTTCGCTACACGCAGAGCACCTTAGGTAGAAAAGTTGAATAAGGGAAGAGCCAGGGAGGTAGCTAGGTCTCTTTTGACCTGCCAGAAGCCAGAGACACTTACGCTGCGTGTCAACCTGGAGATGGTGCCTGATGGGACTGGCCTTGTTTTCCCACTTTGAAAGCTCCTCTTATGCGCCTTGAAGCTCCCTTAAAAACACTGTGGTTGTCAGCCTTATACTCACGGCAGGCATGGCTGTGAGAGGGAAAGAACGGTTTCACGAAGAAACAGGGTATCCCAGTTTCTCGGTCAGAGCTCATCCTGTCCTGTTCTATAGCTAAAGGGAATCTCAAAGTGAGGCCTAGCTTCCAAGGAGGGCCCTGATACGCCAGGCAGCAGGGTAGGAGTGTGCAGCTTCCATGAGGCTTTAGTCGCACTTCTGCCTTAGTGTAACGGTACTAATCTTCTCAGGACTCCTGCTCCATTGCGTCTGAACCCGTTTCCGTACAAAGACACTGAGTTCCCCCCAGGCTCTCCTGAGTTGGAGATCAACATTCAGACACGTAGACCCTTCGGAGTACCCGTGTCTGTGCCGAGTGAAGGGCAGCATGATGCACGCTCCCTCGGGGGAGCTCGATTTCCTCAGCTCACCAACAGCCTCAGGAACACGGTTGTAGTAGGTGCAGCATGCCATGCAAGTCTGCCTGCTTACAGTAGTCCGATTTGTCCTGAGGAAAACTCTTTGCTTACAATTCCTTCTACCAGCTCCTAGCTGAATTCAACCAACCTCTAGGAGAAAGTCGGCTTGTGGTCCAAGTGCAACTAGAGCACACTTTCTGGTGTAACGCCGCAGGCTTGTGGAAGATGCCCAGGAGCCCAGGACACCTAGGGAATCCTTTCATTGAGGCAGTTCGCTACACGCAGAACACCCTGCATAGAAAAGTGGATTCTCCAAGGACCCAGTGAGGAGCTAGGTCTCTTTTGACCTGTTAGAAACCACAGATGCTTCTTCTGCGTGTCAGCCTGGAAATGGCGGCCTTAGGAGACAAGCCTTGCTTTCCCGTCTTGAAAGCTCCATTCATGCGGCCTTGAAGCTACCTGAAAAACACTGTGGTTGTCGGACTTGTCCTCACTCCAGGCATGGCTCTGGAAGAAAATGAGTTTTCTCGAAAGAAAGAGGGTGCTGCTTCCAGGCCCTGGTGGGGAGCATATCCTGCATTGCACTAGAGCGAAGGGGAATCTCAGCGTGCGCCCTCCCCTCGACCTAAGGCTCTGATTTGCCCTCCAGAAGGGTAGTGGTGCAGCATTTTCCTTGAGGTCTTAGTCGCAGTTCTGCATTAATTTAAAGGTACTACTCTTCTCAGGACTCCAGGCCCACTCATGTCAGTACCCATTTCCGTACAAGAACTCTGAGTACCCCAGGACTCCCCTGGGCTTGCTGGGCCACACTCAGACCCGTAGGCCCTTCAGTGTGCCCCTTTTTAGGCCGAGTGAAAGATAACAAACTGCACTCTTTCTTGGGAAAGCCAGATTTCCTCAGCTCACCATCAGCCTCAGGAACACGGCTCTAGCGAGGCCAGCAAACCATGGAAGTCTGCCTCCTCACCCGATTCTGAGCTGTACTGAGTAAAACTCTCTGCTTTGAAGTCCTTCGAGGACCTCATACCTGAAGTTACCCTATCTCAAGGAGAAAGACGGCTTGCATTCCAACTTCCACTAAAGCACAGTAGTCTGTGTAACACTTCAGGCTTTGCGACATGCACAGGGCTCGTAGAGACCTAGGGCAGTCTACTGTCTAGGCACTTCACTACACGTACAACACCCTGTGCAGAAAAATTGATTCTGGGAAGAGCCAAGCAGGTAGCTAGGTCTCTTTTGACCTCTTAGAAACCACAGCTACTTGTGCAGTGTGTCAGTCTGGAAACAGGACCTGATGGGGCTAGCCTAGCTGTCCCATCATGAAAGCTCCTTTTATGCGCCTAGAAGCTAGAAGCTAACTGAAAAACACTGTTGCTGTCGGGCTTATACTCACGACAGGCATGGCTGTGAGAGGGAAAAAGAGGTTTCACGAAGAAACACGTATTCCAGTTTCTGACTCAGAGCTCATCCTGTCCTGTTCTCTAGCTAAAGGGAAACTCAAAGTGAGGCCTAGCTTCGAGGGAGGGCCCTGATATGCCATGCAGCGGAGTAGGCGTGCAGCAGCTTCCCTGAGGCCTTAGCCGCTCTTCTGCTTTAGTTGAACGCTAGTAAGCTTTTCAGGACTCGTAGACCCTCGCGGCAGCTCTCGTTTCCGTACAAGGACCCTGAGTACCCCCAGGCTCCCCTGGGCTTGCTGGGCCACACTCAGACCCGTAGGCCATTCAGGGTGGCCCTGCGTAGGTCGAGTGAAGAGTCACACGCTGCCCTCTTCCTTGGGCGAGCTAGATATCCCCAGCTCACCAACGGCTTCATGAACACGGTCCTAGCAAGTCCAGCATACCATGGAAGTCGCCCTAGTTGCCCTAGTCTGAGCAGTAAAGAGAAAACTCTCTGCTTACAAGTCCTTCTAGGACCTCATACCTGAAGTCACCGTATCTCAAGGAGAAAGGCAGCTTGCACTGCAACTTCCACTACAGCACAGTTTTGTGTGTGACACTTCAGAATGTTGGGAGAGGCACAGGACCCTAGGAGTCCTAGGGCAGTCTTTCATCTAAGCAGTTCGCTACACGCAGAGCACCTTAGGTAGAAAAGTTGAATCAGGGAAGAGCCAGGGAGGTAGCTAGGTCTCTTTTGACCTGCCAGAAGCCAGAGACACTTACGCTGCGTGTCAACCTGGAGATGGTGCCTGATGGGACTGGCCTTGTTTTCCCACTTTGAAAGCTCCTCTTATGCCCCTTGAAGCTCCCTTAAAAACACTGGTTGTCAGCCTTATACTCACAGCAGGCATGGCTATGAGAGGGAAAGAACGGTTTCACGAAGAAACAGGGTATCCCAGTTTCTCGGTCAGAGCTCATCCTGTCCTGTTCTATAGCTAAAGGGAATCTCAAAGTGAGGCCTAGCTTCCAAGGAGGGCCCTGATATGCCAGGCAGCAGGGTAGGAGTGCGCAACTTCCATGAGGCCTTAGTCGAACTTCTGCATTAGTGTAACGGTACTAATCTTCTCAGGACTCCTGCTCCATTGCGTCTGAACCCGTTTCCGTACATAGACACTGAGTACCCCCAGGCTCTCCTGAGTTGGAGATCAACATTCAGACACGTAGACCCTTCGGAGTACCCGTGTCTGTGCCGAGTGAAGGGCAGCATGATGCACGCTCCCTCGAGGGAGCTCGATTTCCTCAGCTCACCATCATCCTCATGAACACGGCTCTAGCGAGGCCAGCAAACCATGGAAGTCTGCCTCCTCACCCGATTCTGAGCTGTACTGAGTAAAACTCTCTGCTTTGAAGTCCTTCGAAGACCTCATATCTGAACTCACCGTATCTCAAGGAGAAAGACGGCTTGCATTCCCACTTCCACTACAGCACAGTGGTCTGTGTAACACTTCAGGCTTTGGGACATGCACAGGGCTCGTAGAGACCTAGGGCAGTCTACTGTCTAGGCACTTCACTACACGTACAACACCCTGTGCAGAAAAATTGATTCTGGGAAGAGCCAAGCAGGTAGCTAGGTCTCTTTTGACCTCTTAGAAACCACAGCTACTTGTGCAGTGTGTCAGTCTGGAAACAGGACCTGATGGGGCTAGCCTTGCTGTCCCATCATGAAAGCTCCTTTTATGCGCCTAGAAGCTAGAAGCTAACTGAAAAACACTGTTGCTGTCGGGCTTATACTCACGACAGGCATGGCTGTGAGAGGGAAAAAGAGGTTTCACGAAGAAACACGTATTCCAGTTTCTGACTCAGAGCTCATCCTGTCCTGTTCTCTAGCTAAAGGGAAACTCAAAGTGAGGCCTAGCTTCGAGGGAGGGCCCTGATATGCCATGCAGCGGAGTAGGCGTGCAGCAGCTTCCCTGAGGCCTTAGCCGCTCTTCTGCTTTAGTTGAACGCTACTAAGCTTTTCAGGACTCGTAGACCCCTCGCGGCAGCACTCGTTTCCGTACAAGGACCCTGAGTACCCCCAGGCACCCCTGGGCTTGCTGGGCCACACTCAGACCCGTAGGCCATTCAGGGTGGCCCTGCGTAGGTCGAGTGAAGAGTCATTCGCTGCCCTCTTCCTTGGGCGAGCTAGATATCCCCAGCTCACCAACGGCTTCATGAACACGGTCCTAGCAAGTCCAGCATACCATGGAAGTCGTCCTAGTTGCCCTAGTCTGAGCGGTACTGAGAAAAACTCTCTGCTTACAAGTCCTTCTAGGACCTCATACCTGAAGTCACCGTATCTCAAGGAGAAAGGCAGCTTGCACTGCAACTTCCACTACAGCACAGTTTTGTGTGTGACACTTCAGAATGTTGGGAGAGGCACAGGACCCTAGGAGTCCTAGGGCAGTCTTTCATCTAAGCAGTTCGCTACACGCAGAGCACCTTAGGTAGAAAAGTTGAATAAGGGAAGAGCCAGGGAGGTAGCTAGGTCTCTTTTGACCTGCCAGAAGCCAGACACACTTACGCTGCGTGTCAACCTGGAGATGGTGCCTGATGGGACTGGCCTTGTTTTCCCACTTTGAAAGCTCCTCTTATGCGCCTTGAAGCTCCCTTAAAAACACTGTGGTTGTCAGCCTTATACTCACGGCAGGCATGGCTGTGAGAGGGAAAGAACGGTTTCACGAAGAAACAGGGTATCCCAGTTTCTCGGTCAGAGCTCATCCTGTCCTGTTCTATAGCTAAAGGGAATCTCAAAGTGAGGCCTAGCTTCCAAGGAGGGCCCTGATACGCCAGGCAGCAGGGTAGGAGTGTGCAGCTTCCATGAGGCTTTAGTCGCAATTCTGCCTTAGTGTAACGGTACTAATCTTCTCAGGACTCCTGCTCCATTGCGTCTGAACCCGTTTCCGTACAAAGACACTGAGTTCCCCTCAGGCTCTCCTGATTTGGAGATCAACATTCAGACACGTAGACCCTTCGGAGTACCCGTGTCTGTGCCGAGTGAAGGGCAGCATGATGCACGCTCCCTCGGGGGAGCTCGATTTCCTCAGCTCACCAACAGCCTCTGGAACACGGTTGTAGTAGGTGCAGCATGCCATGCAAGTCTGCCTGCTTACAGTAGTCCGATTTGTCCTGAGGAAAACTCTTTGCTTACAATTCCTTCTACCAGCTCCTAGCTGAATTCAACCAACCTCTAGGAGAAAGTCGGCTTGTGGTCCAAGTGCAACTAGAGCACACTTTCTGGTGTAACGCCGCAGGCTTGTGGAAGATGCCCAGGAGCCCAGGACACCTAGGGAATCCTTTCATTGAGGCAGTTCGCTACACGCAGAACACCCTGCATAGAAAAGTGGATTCTCCAAGGACCCAGTGAGGAGCTAGGTCTCTTTTGACCTGTTAGAAACCACAGATGCTTCTTCTGCGTGTCAGCCTGGAAATGGCGGCCTTAGGAGACAAGCCTTGCTTTCCCGTCTTGAAAGCTCCATTCATGCGGCCTTGAAGCTACCTGAAAAACACTGTGGTTGTCGGACTTGTCCTCACTCCAGGCATGGCTCTGGAAGAAAATGAGTTTTCTCGAAAGAAAGAGGGTGCTGCTTCCAGGCCCTGGTGGGGAGCATATCCTGCATTGCACTAGAGCGAAGGGGAATCTCAGCGTGCGCCCTACCCTCGACCTAAGGCTCTGATTTGCCCTCCAGAAGGGTAGTGGTGCAGCATTTTCCTTGAGGTCTTAGTCGCAGTTCTGCATTAATTTAAAGGTACTACACTTCTCAGGACTCCAGGCCCACTCATGTCAGTACCCATTTCCGTACAAGAACTCTGAGTACCCCAGGACTCCCCTGGGCTTGCTGGGCCACACTCAGACCCGTAGGCCGTTCAGTGTGCCCCTTTTTAGGCCGAGTGAAAGATAACAAACTGCACTCTTTCTTGGGAAAGCCAGATTTCCTCAGCTCACCATCAGCCTCAGGAACACGGCTCTAGCAAGGCCAGCAAACCATGGAAGTCTGCCTCCTCACCCGATTCTGAGCTGTACTGAGTAAAACTCTCTGCTTTGAAGTCCTTCGAAGACCTCATATCTGAACTCACCGTATCTCAAGGAGAAAGACGGCTTGCATTCCCACTTCCACTAAAGCACAGTGGTCTGTGTAACACTTCAGGCTTTGGGACATGCACAGGGCTCGTAGAGACCTAGGGCAGTCTACTGTCTAGGCACTTCACTACACGTACAACACCCTGTGCAGAGAAATTGATTCTGGGAAGAGCCAAGCAGGTAGCTAGGTCTCTTTTGACCTCTTAGAAACCACAGCTACTTGTGCAGTGTGTCAGTCTGGAAACAGGACCTGATGGGGCTAGCCTTGCTGTCCCATCATGAAAGCTCCTTTTATGCGCCTAGAAGCTAGAAGCTAACTGAAAAACACTGTTGCTGTCGGGCTTATACTCACGACAGGCATGGCTGTGAGAGGGAAAAAGAGGTTTCACGAAGAAACACGTATTCCAGTTTCTGACTCAGAGCTCATCCTGTCCTGTTCTCTAGCTAAAGGGAAACTCAAAGTGAGGCCTAGCTTCGAGGGAGGGCCCTGATATGCCATGCAGCGGAGTAGGCGTGCAGCAGCTTCCCTGAGGCCTTAGCCGCTCTTCTGCTTTAGTTGAACGCTACTAAGCTTTTCAGGACTCGTAGACCCCTCGCGGCAGCACTCGTTTCCGTACAAGGACCCTGAGTACCCCCAGGCTCCCCTGGGCTTGCTGGGCCACACTCACACACGTAGGCCATTCAGGGTGGCCCTGCGTAGGTCGAGTGAAGAGTCATTCGCTGCCCTCTTCCTTGGGCGAGCTAGATATCCCCAGCTCACCAACGGCTTCATGAACACGGTCCTAGCAAGTCCAGCATACCATGGAAGTCGTCCTAGTTGCCCTAGTCTGAGCGGTACTGAGAAAAACTCTCTGCTTACAAGTCCTTCTAGGACCTCATACCTGAAGTCACCGTATCTCAAGGAGAAAGGCAGCTTGCACTGCAACTTCCACTACAGCACAGTTTTGTGTGTGACACTTCAGAATGTTGGGAGAGGCACAGGACCCTAGGAGTCCTAGGGCAGTCTTTCATCTAAGCAGTTCGCTACACGCAGAGCACCTTAGGTAGAAAAGTTGAATAAGGGAAGAGCCAGGGAGGTAGCTAGGTCTCTTTTGACCTGCCAGAAGCCAGAGACACTTACGCTGCGTGTCAACCTGGAGATGGTGCCTGATGGGACTGGCCTTGTTTTCCCACTTTGAAAGCTCCTCTTATGCGCCTTGAAGCTCCCTTAAAAACACTGTGGTTGTCAGCCTTATACTCACGGCAGGCATGGCTGTGAGAGGGAAAGAACGGTTTCACGAAGAAACAGGGTATCCCAGTTTCTCGGTCAGAGCTCATCCTGTCCTGTTCTATAGCTAAAGGGAATCTCAAAGTGAGGCCTAGCTTCCAAGGAGGGCCCTGATACGCCAGGCAGCAGGGTAGGAGTGTGCAGCTTCCATGAGGCTTTAGTCGCACTTCTGCCTTAGTGTAACGGTACTAATCTTCTCAGGACTCCTGCTCCATTGCGTCTGAACCCGTTTCCGTACAAAGACACTGAGTTCCCCCCAGGCTCTCCTGAGTTGGAGATCAACATTCAGACACGTAGACCCTTCGGAGTACCCGTGTCTGTGCCGAGTGAAGGGCAGCATGATGCACGCTCCCTCGGGGGAGCTCGATTTCCTCAGCTCACCAACAGCCTCTGGAACACGGTTGTAGTAGGTGCAGCATGCCATGCAAGTCTGCCTGCTTACAGTAGTCCGATTTGTCCTGAGGAAAACTCTTTGCTTACAATTCCTTCTACCAGCTCCTAGCTGAATTCAACCAACCTCTAGGAGAAAGTCGGCTTGTGGTCCAAGTGCAACTAGAGCACACTTTCTGGTGTAACGCCGCAGGCTTGTGGAAGATGCCCAGGAGCCCAGGACACCTAGGGAATCCTTTCATTGAGGCAGTTCGCTACACGCAGAACACCCTGCATAGAAAAGTGGATTCTCCAAGGACCCAGTGAGGAGCTAGGTCTCTTTTGACCTGTTAGAAACCACAGATGCTTCTTCTGCGTGTCAGCCAGGAAATGGCGGCCTTAGGAGACAAGCCTTGCTTTCCCGTCTTGAAAGCTCCATTCATGCGGCCTTGAAGCTACCTGAAAAACACTGTGGTTGTCGGACTTGTCCTCACTCCAGGCATGGCTCTGGAAGAAAATGAGTTTTCTCGAAAGAAAGAGGGTGCTGCTTCCAGGCCCTGGTGGGGAGCATATCCTGCATTGCACTAGAGCGAAGGGGAATCTCAGCGTGCGCCCTCCCCTCGACCTAAGGCTCTGATTTGCCCTCCAGAAGGGTAGTGGTGCAGCATTTTCCTTGAGGTCTTAGTCGCAGTTCTGTATTAATTTAAAGGTACTACTCTTCTCAGGACTCCAGGCCCACTCATGTCAGTACCCATTTCCGTACAAGAACTCTGAGTACCCCAGGACTCCCCTGGGCTTGCTGGGCCACACTCAGACCCGTAGGCCGTTCAGTGTGCCCCTTTTTAGGCCGAGTGAAAGATAACAAACTGCACTCTTTCTTGGGAAAGCCAGATTTCCTCAGCTCACCATCAGCCTCAGGAACACGGCTCTAGCGAGGCCAGCAAACCATGGAAGTCTGCCTCCTCACCCGATTCTGAGCTGTACTGAGTAAAACTCTCTGCTTTGAAGTCCTTCGAGGACCTCATACCTGAAGTTACCCTATCTCAAGGAGAAAGACGGCTTGCATTCCAACTTCCACTAAAGCACAGTAGTCTGTGTAACACTTCAGGCTTTGCGACATGCACAGGGCTCGTAGAGACCTAGGGCAGTCTACTGTCTAGGCACTTCACTACACGTACAACACCCTGTGCAGAAAAATTGATTCTGGGAAGAGCCAAGCAGGTAGCTAGGTCTCTTTTGACCTCTTAGAAACCACAGCTACTTGTGCAGTGTGTCAGTCTGGAAACAGGACCTGATGGGGCTAGCCTTGCTGTCCCATCATGAAAGCTCCTTTTATGCGCCTAGAAGCTAGAAGCTAACTGAAAAACACTGTTGCTGTCGGGCTTATACTCACGACAGGCATGGCTGTGAGAGGGAAAAAGAGGTTTCACGAAGAAACACGTATTCCAGTTTCTGACTCAGAGCTCATCCTGTCCTGTTCTCTAGCTAAAGGGAAACTCAAAGTGAGGCCTAGCTTCGAGGGAGGGCCCTGATATGCCATGCAGCGGAGTAGGCGTGCAGCAGCTTCCCTGAGGCCTTAGCCGCTCTTCTGCTTTAGTTGAACGCTAGTAAGCTTTTCAGGACTCGTAGACCCTCGCGGCAGCTCTCGTTTCCGTACAAGGACCCTGAGTACCCCCAGGCTCCCCTGGGCTTGCTGGGCCACACTCAGACCCGTAGGCCATTCAGGGTGGCCCTGCGTAGGTCGAGTGAAGAGTCACACGCTGCCCTCTTCCTTGGGCGAGCTAGATATCCCCAGCTCACCAACGGCTTCATGAACACGGTCCTAGCAAGTCCAGCATACCATGGAAGTCGCCCTAGTTGCCCTAGTCTGAGCAGTACTGAGAAAACTCTCTGCTTACAAGTCCTTCTAGGACCTCATACCTGAAGTCACCGTATCTCAAGGAGAAAGGCAGCTTGCACTGCAACTTCCACTACAGCACAGTTTTGTGTGTGACACTTCAGAATGTTGGGAGAGGCACAGGACCCTAGGAGTCCTAGGGCAGTCTTTCATTTAAGCAGTTCGCTACACGCAGAGCACCTTAGGTAGAAAAGTTGAATAAGGGAAGAGCCAGGGAGGTAGCTAGGTCTCTTTTGACCTGCCAGAAGCCAGAGACACTTACGCTGCGTGTCAACCTGGAGATGGTGCCTGATGGGACTGGCCTTGTTTTCCCACTTTGAAAGCTCCTCTTATGCCCCTTGAAGCTCCCTTAAAAACACTGGTTGTCAGCCTTATACTCACAGCAGGCATGGCTATGAGAGGGAAAGAACGGTTTCACGAAGAAACAGGGTATCCCAGTTTCTCGGTCAGAGCTCATCCTGTCCTGTTCTATAGCTAAAGGGAATCTCAAAGTGAGGCCTAGCTTCCAAGGAGGGCCCTGATATGCCAGGCAGCAGGGTAGGAGTGCGCAGCCTCCATGAGTCCTTAGTCGAACTTCTGCATTAGTGTAACGGTACTAATCTTCTCAGGACTCCAGGTCCATTGCGTCTGAACCCGTTTCCGTACATAGACACTGAGTACCCCCAGGCTCTCCTGAGTTGGAGATCAACATTCAGACACGTAGACCCTTCGGAGTACCCGTGTCTGTGCCGAGTGAAGGGCAGCATGATGCACGCTCCCTCGAGGGAGCTCGATTTCCTCAGCTCACCATCATCCTCATGAACACGGCTCTAGCGAGGCCAGCAAACCATGGAAGTCTGCCTCCTCACCCGATTCTGAGCTGTACTGAGTAAAACTCTCTGCTTTGAAGTCCTTCGAAGACCTCATATCTGAAGTCACCGTATCTCAAGGAGAAAGACGGCTTGCATTCCAACTTCCCCTAAAGCACAGTGGTCTGTGTAACACTTCAGGCTTTGGGACATGCACAGGGCTCGTAGAGACCTAGGGCAGTCTACTGTCTAGGCACTTCACTACACGTACAACACCCTGTGCAGAAAACTTGATTCTGGGAAGAGCCAAGCAGGTAGCTAGGTCTCTTTTGACCTCTTAGAAACCACAGCTACTTGTGCAGTGTGTCAGTCTGGAAACAGGACCTGATGGGGCTAGCCTTGCTGTCCCATCATGAAAGCTCCTTTTATGCGCCTAGAAGCTAGAAGCTAACTGAAAAACACTGTTGCTGTCGGGCTTATACTCACGACAGGCATGGCTGTGAGAGGGAAAAAGAGGTTTCACGAAGAAACACGTATTCCAGTTTCTGACTCAGAGCTCATCCTGTCCTGTTCTCTAGCTAAAGGGAAACTCAAAGTGAGGCCTAGCTTCGAGGGAGGGCCCTGATATGCCATGCAGCGGAGTAGGCGTGCAGCAGCTTCCCTGAGGCCTTAGCCGCTCTTCTGCTTTAGTTGAACGCTAGTAAGCTTTTCAGGACTCGTAGACCCCTCGCGGCAGCACTCGTTTCCGTACAAGGACCCTGAGTACCCCCAGGCACCCCTGGGCTTGCTGGGCCACACTCAGACCCGTAGGCCATTCAGGGTGGCCCTGCGTAGGTCGAGTGAAGAGTCATTCGCTGCCCTCTTCCTTGGGCGAGCTAGATATCCCCAGCTCACCAACGGCTTCATGAACACGGTCCTAGCAAGTCCAGCATACCATGGAAGTCGTCCTAGTTGCCCTAGTCTGAGCGGTACTGAGAAAAACTCTCTGCTTACAAGTCCTTCTAGGACCTCATACCTGAAGTCACCGTATCTCAAGGAGAAAGGCAGCTTGCACTGCAACTTCCACTACAGCACAGTTTTGTGTGTGACACTTCAGAATGTTGGGAGAGGCACAGGACCCTAGGAGTCCTAGGGCAGTCTTTCATCTAAGCAGTTCGCTACACGCAGGGCACCTTAGGTAGAAAAGTTGAATAAGGGAAGAGCCAGGGAGGTAGCTAGGTCTCTTTTGACCTGCCAGAAGCCAGAGACACTTACGCTGCGTGTCAACCTGGAGATGGTGCCTGATGGGACTGGCCTTGTTTTCCCACTTTGAAAGCTCCTCTTATGCGCCTTGAAGCTCCCTTAAAAATACTGTGGTTGTCAGCCTTATACTCACGGCAGGCATGGCTGTGAGAGGGAAAGAACGGTTTCACGAAGAAACAGGGTATCCCAGTTTCTCGGTCAGAGCTCATCCTGTCCTGTTCTATAGCTAAAGGGAATCTCAAAGTGAGGCCTAGCTTCCAAGGAGGGCCCTGATACGCCAGGCAGCAGGGTAGGAGTGTGCAGCTTCCATGAGGCTTTAGTCGCACTTCTGCCTTAGTGTAACGGTACTAATCTTCTCAGGACTCCTGCTCCATTGCGTCTGAACCCGTTTCCGTACAAAGACACTGAGTTCCCCTCAGGCTCTCCTGATTTGGAGATCAACATTCAGACACGTAGACCCTTCGGAGTACCCGTGTCTGTGCCGAGTGAAGGGCAGCATGATGCACGCTCCCTCGGGGGAGCTCGATTTCCTCAGCTCACCAACAGCCTCTGGAACACGGTTGTAGTAGGTGCAGCATGCCATGCAAGTCTGCCTGCTTACAGTAGTCCGAGTTGTCCTGAGGAAAACTCTTTGCTTACAATTCCTTCTACCAGCTCCTAGCTGAATTCAACCAACCTCTAGGAGAAAGTCGGCTTGTGGTCCAAGTGCAACTAGAGCACACTTTCTGGTGTAACGCCGCAGGCTTGTGGAAGATGCCCAGGAGCCCAGGACACCTAGGGAATTCTTTCATTGAGGCAGTTCGCTACACGCAGAACACCCTGCATAGAAAAGTGGATTCTCCAAGGACCCAGTGAGGAGCTAGGTCTCTTTTGACCTGTTAGAAACCACAGATGCTTCTTCTGCGTGTCAGCCTGGAAATGGTGGCCTTAGGAGACAGGCCTTGCTTTCCCGTCTTGAAAGCTCCATTCATGCGGCCTTGAAGCTACCTGAAAAACACTGTGGTTGTCGGACTTGTCCTCACTCCAGGCATGGCTCTGGAAGAAAATGAGTTTTCTCGAAAGAAAGAGGGTGCTGCTTCCAGGCCCTGGTGGGGAGCATATCCTGCATTGCACTAGAGCGAAGGGGAATCTCAGCGTGCGCCCTACCCTCGACCTAAGGCTCTGATTTGCCCTCCAGAAGGGTAGTGGTGCAGCATTTTCCTTGAGGTCTTAGTCGCAGTTCTGCATTAATTTAAAGGTACTACACTTCTCAGGACTCCAGGCCCACTCATGTCAGTACCCATTTCCGTACAAGAACTCTGAGTACCCCAGGACTCCCCTGGGCTTGCTGGGCCACACTCAGACCCGTAGGCCGTTCAGTGTGCCCCTTTTTAGGCCGAGTGAAAGATAACAAACTGCACTCTTTCTTGGGAAAGCCAGATTTCCTCAGCTCACCATCAGCCTCAGGAACACGGCTCTAGCGAGGCCAGCAAACCATGGAAGTCTGCCTCCTCACCCGATTCTGAGCTGTACTGAGTAAAACTCTCTGCTTTGAAGTCCTTCGAGGACCTCATACCTGAAGTTACCCTATCTCAAGGAGAAAGACGGCTTGCATTCCAACTTCCACTAAAGCACAGTAGTCTGTGTAACACTTCAGGCTTTGCGACATGCACAGGGCTCGTAGAGACCTAGGGCAGTCTACTGTCTAGGCACTTCACTACACGTACAACACCCTGTGCAGAAAAATTGATTCTGGGAAGAGCCAAGCAGGTAGCTAGGTCTCTTTTGACCTCTTAGAAACCACAGCTACTTGTGCAGTGTGTCAGTCTGGAAACAGGACCTGATGGGGCTAGCCTTGCTGTCCCATCATGAAAGCTCCTTTTATGCGCCTAGAAGCTAGAAGCTAACTGAAAAACCCTGTTGCTGTCGGGCTTATACTCACGACAGGCATGGCTGTGAGAGGGAAAAAGAGGTTTCACGAAGAAACACGTATTCCAGTTTCTGACTCAGAGCTCATCCTGTCCTGTTCTCTAGCTAAAGGGAAACTCAAAGTGAGGCCTAGCTACGAGGGAGGGCCCTGATATGCCATGCAGCGGAGTAGGCGTGCAGCAGCTTCCCTGAGGCCTTAGCCGCTCTTCTGCTTTAGTTGAACGCTAGTAAGCTTTTCAGGACTCGTAGACCCCTCGCGGCAGCACTCGTTTCCGTACAAGGACCCTGAGTACCCCCAGGCTCCCCTGGGCTTGCTGGGCCACACTCAGACCCGTACGCCATTCAGGGTGGCCCTGCGTAGGTCGAGTGAAGAGTCATTCGCTGCCCTCTTCCTTGGGCGAGCTAGATATCCCCAGCTCACCAACGGCTTCATGAACACGGTCCTAGCAAGTCCAGCATACCATGGAAGTTTCCTAGTTGCCCTAGTCTGAGCAGTACTGAGAAAAACTCTCTGCTTACAAGTCCTTCTAGGACCTCATACCTGAAGTCACCGTATCTCAAGGAGAAAGGCAGCTTGCACTGCAACTTCCACTACAGCACAGTTTTGTGTGTGACACTTCAGAATGTTGGGAGAGGCACAGGACCCTAGGAGTCCTAGGGCAGTCTTTCATCTAAGCAGTTCGCTACACGCAGAGCACCTTAGGTAGAAAAGTTGAATAAGGGAAGAGCCAGGGAGGTAGCTAGGTCTCTTTTGACCTGCCAGAAGCCAGAGACACTTACGCTGCGTGTCAACCTGGAGATGGTGCCTGATGGGACTGGCCTTGTTTTCCCACTTTGAAAGCTCCTCTTATGCGCCTTGAAGCTCCCTTAAAAACACTCTGGTTCTCAGCCTTATACTCACGGCAGGCATGGCTGTGAGAGGGAAAGAACGGTTTCACGAAGAAACAGGGTATCCCAGTTTCTCGGTCAGAGCTCATCCTGTCCTGTTCTATAGCTAAAGGGAATCTCAAAGTGAGGCCTAGCTTCCAAGGAGGGCCCTGATATGCCAGGCAGCAGGGTAGGAGTGCGCAGCTTCCATGAGGCCTTAGTCGCACTTCTGCCTTAGTGTAACAGTACTAATCTTCTCAGGACTCCTGCTCCATTGCGTCTGAACCCGTTTCCGTACAAAGACACTGAGTTCCCCCCAGGCTCTCCTGAGTTGGAGATCAACATTCAGACACGTAGACCCTTCGGAGTACCCGTGTCTGTGCCGAGTGAAGGGCAGCATGATGCACGCTCCCTCGGGGGAGCTCGATTTCCTCAGCTCACCAACAGCCTCAGGAACACGGTTGTAGTAGGTGCAGCATGGCATGCAAGTCTGCCTGCTTACAGTAGTCCGAGCTGTCCTGAGGAAAACTCTTTGCTTACAATTCCTTCTACCAGCTACTAGCTGAATTCAACCAACCTCTAGGAGAAAGTCGGCTTGTGGTCCAAGTGCAACTAGAGCACACTTTCTGGTGTAACGCCGCAGGCTTGTGGAAGATGCCCAGGAGCCCTGGACACCTAGGGAATCCTTTCATTGAGGCAGTTCGCTACACGCAGAACACCCTGCATAGAAAAGTGGATTCTCCAAGGACCCAGTGAGGAGCTAGGTCTCTTTTGACCTGTTAGAAACCACAGATGCTTCTTCTGCGTGTCAGCCTGGAAATGGCGGCCTTAGGAGACAAGCCTTGCTTTCCCGTCTTGAAAGCTCCATTCATGCGGCCTTGAAGCTACCTGAAAAACACTGTGGTTGTCGGACTTGTCCTCACTCCAGGCATGGCTCTGGAAGAAAATGAGTTTTCTCGAAAGAAAGAGGGTGCTGCTTCCAGGCCCTGGTGGGGAGCATATCCTGCATTGCACTAGAGCGAAAGGGAATCTCAGCGTGCGCCCTACCCTCGACCTAAGGCTCTGATTTGCCCTCCAGAAGGGTAGTGGTGCAGCATTTTCCTTGAGGCCTTAGTCGCAGTTCTGCATTAGTTTAAAGGTACTACTCTTCTCAGGACTCCAGGCCCACTCATGTCAGTACCCTTTCCGTACAAGAACTCTGAGTACCCCAGGACTCCCCTGGGCTTGCTGGGCCACACTCAGACCCGTAGGCCCTTCAGTGTGCCCCTTTTTAGGCCGAGTGAAAGATAACAAACTGCACTCTTTCTTGGGAAAGCCAGATTTCCTCAGCTCACCATCAGCCTCAGGAACACGGCTCTAGCGAGGCCAGCAAACCATGGAAGTCTGCCTCCTCACCCGATTCTGAGCTGTACTGAGTAAAACTCTCTGCTTTGAAGTCCTTCGAGGAACTCATACCTGAAGTTACCCTATCTCAAGGAGAGAGACGGCTTGCATTCCAACTTCCACTAAAGCACAGTGGTCTGTGTAACACTTCAGGCTTTGCGACATGCACAGGGCTCGTAGAGACCTAGGGCAGTCTACTGTCTAGGCACTTCACTACACGTACAACACCCTGTGCAGAAAAATTGATTCTGGGAAGAGCCAAGCAGGTAGCTAGGTCTCTTTTGACCTCTTAGAAACCACAGCTACTTGTGCAGTGTGTCAGTCTGGAAACAGGACCTGATGGGGCTAGCCTTGCTGTCCCATCATGAAAGATCCTTTTATGCGCCTAGAAGCTAGAAGCTAACTGAAAAACACTGTTGCTGTCGGGCTTATACTCACGACAGGCATGGCTGTGAGAGGGAAAAAGAGGTTTCACGAAGAAACACGTATTCCAGTTTCTGACTCAGAGCTCATCCTGTCCTGTTCTCTAGCTAAAGGGAAACTCAAAGTGAGGCCTAGCTTCGAGGGAGGGCCCTGATATGCCATGCAGCGGAGTAGGCGTGCAGCAGCTTCCCTGAGGCCTTAGCCGCTCTTCTGCTTTAGTTGAACGCTACTAAGCTTTTCAGGACTCGTAGACCCCTCGCGGCAGCACTCGTTTCCGTACAAGGACCCTGAGTACCCCCAGGCTCCCCTGGGCTTGCTGGGCCACACTCAGACCCGTAGGCCATTCAGGGTGGCCCTGCGTAGGTCGAGTGAAGAGTCATTCGCTGCCCTCTTCCTTGGGCGAGCTAGATATCCCCAGCTCACCAACGGCTTCATGAACACGGTCCTAGCAAGTCCAGCATACCATGGAAGTCGTCCTAGTTGCCCTAGTCTGAGCGGTACTGAGAAAAACTCTCTGCTTACAAGTCCTTCTAGGACCTCATACCTGAAGTCACCGTATCTCAAGGAGAAAGGCAGCTTGCACTGCAACTTCCACTACAGCACAGTTTTGTGTGTGACACTTCAGAATGTTGGGAGAGGCACAGGACCCTAGGAGTCCTAGGGCAGTCTTTCATCTAAGCAGTTCGCTACACGCAGAGCACCTTAGGTAGAAAAGTTGAATAAGGGAAGAGCCAGGGAGGTAGCTAGGTCTCTTTTGACCTGCCAGAAGCCAGAGACACTTACGCTGCGTGTCAACCTGGAGATGGTGCCTGATGGGACTGGCCTTGTTTTCCCACTTTGAAAGCTCCTCTTATGCGCCTTGAAGCTCCCTTAAAAACACTGTGGTTGTCAGCCTTATACTCACGGCAGGCATGGCTGTGAGAGGGAAAGAACGGTTTCACGAAGAAACAGGGTATCCCAGTTTCTCGGTCAGAGCTCATCCTGTCCTGTTCTATAGCTAAAGGGAATCTCAAAGTGAGGCCTAGCTTCCAAGGAGGGCCCTGATACGCCAGGCAGCAGGGTAGGAGTGTGCAGCTTCCATGAGGCTTTAGTCGCACTTCTGCCTTAGTGTAACGGTACTAATCTTCTCAGGACTCCTGCTCCATTGCGTCTGAACCCGTTTCCGTACAAAGACACTGAGTTCCCCCCAGGCTCTCCTGAGTTGGAGATCAACATTCAGACACGTAGACCCTTCGGAGTACCCGTGTCTGTGCCGAGTGAAGGGCAGCATGATGCACGCTCCCTCGGGGGAGCTCGATTTCCTCAGCTCACCAACAGCCTCTGGAACACGGTTGTAGTAGGTGCAGCATGCCATGCAAGTCTGCCTGCTTACAGTAGTCCGAGTTGTCCTGAGGAAAACTCTTTGCTTACAATTCCTTCTACCAGCTCCTAGCTGAATTCAACCAACCTCTAGGAGAAAGTCGGCTTCTGGTCCAAGTGCAACTAGAGCACACTTTCTGGTGTAACGCCGCAGGCTTGTGGAAGATGCCCAGGAGCCCAGGACACCTAGGGAATCCTTTCATTGAGGCAGTTCGCTACACGCAGAACACCCTGCATAGAAAAGTGGATTCTCCAAGGACCCAGTGAGGAGCTAGGTCTCTTTTGACCTGTTAGAAACAACAGATGCTTCTTCTGCGTGTCAGCCTGGAAATGGCGGCCTTAGGAGACAAGCCTTGCTTTCCAGTCTTGAAAGCTCCATTCATGCGGCCTTGAAGCTACCTGAAAAACACTGTGGTTGTCGGACTTGTCCTCACTCCAGGCATGGCTCTGGAAGAAAATGAGTTTTCTCGAAAGAAAGAGGGTGCTGCTTCCAGGCCCTGGTGGGGAGCATATCCTGCATTGCACTAGAGCGAAGGGGAATCTCAGCGTGCGCCCTACCCTCGACCTAAGGCTCTGATTTGCCCTCCAGAAGGGTAGTGGTGCAGCATTTTCCTTGAGGTCTTAGTCGCAGTTCTGCATTAATTTAAAGGTACTACTCTTCTCAGGACTCCAGGCCCACTCATGTCAGTACCCATTTCCGTACAAGAACTCTGAGTACCCCAGGACTCCCCTGGGCTTGCTGGGCCACACTCAGACCCGTAGGCCCTTCAGTGTGCCCCTTTTTAGGCCGAGTGAAAGATAACAAACTGCACTCTTTCTTGGGAAAGCCAGATTTCCTCAGCTCACCATCAGCCTCAGGAACACGGCTCTAGCGAGGCCAGCAAACCATGGAAGTCTGCCTCCTCACCCGATTCTGAGCTGTACTGAGTAAAACTCTCTGCTTTGAAGTCCTTCGAGGACCTCATACCTGAAGTTACCCTATCTCAAGGAGAAAGACGGCTTGCATTCCAACTTCCACTAAAGCACAGTAGTCTGTGTAACACTTCAGGCTTTGCGACATGCACAGGGCTCGTAGAGACCTAGGGCAGTCTACTGTCTAGGCACTTCACTACACGTACAACACCCTGTGCAGAAAAATTGATTCTGGGAAGAGCCAAGCAGGTAGCTAGGTCTCTTTTGACCTCTTAGAAACCACAGCTACTTGTGCAGTGTGTCAGTCTGGAAACAGGACCTGATGGGGCTAGCCTTGCTGTCCCATCATGAAAGCTCCTTTTATGCGCCTAGAAGCTAGAAGCTAACTGAAAAACACTGTTGCTGTCGGGCTTATACTCACGACAGGCATGGCTGTGAGAGGGAAAAAGAGGTTTCACGAAGAAACACGTATTCCAGTTTCTGACTCAGAGCTCATCCTGTCCTGTTCTCTAGCTAAAGGGAAACTCAAAGTGAGGCCTAGCTTCGAGGGAGGGCCCTGATATGCCATGCAGCGGAGTAGGCGTGCAGCAGCTTCCCTGAGGCCTTAGCCGCTCTTCTGCTTTAGTTGAACGCTAGTAAGCTTTTCAGGACTCGTAGACCCCTCGCGGCAGCACTCGTTTCCGTACAAGGACCCTGAGTACCCCCAGGCACCCCTGGGCTTGCTGGGCCACACTCAGACCCGTAGGCCATTCAGGGTGGCCCTGCGTAGGTCGAGTGAAGAGTCATTCGCTGCCCTCTTCCTTGGGCGAGCTAGATATCCCCAGCTCACCAACGGCTTCATGAACACGGTCCTAGCAAGTCCAGCATACCATGGAAGTCGTCCTAGTTGCCCTAGTCTGAGCGGTACTGAGAAAAACTCTCTGCTTACAAGTCCTTCTAGGACCTCATACCTGAAGTCACCGTATCTCAAGGAGAAAGGCAGCTTGCACTGCAACTTCCACTACAGCACAGTTTTGTGTGTGACACTTCAGAATGTTGGGAGAGGCACAGGACCCTAGGAGTCCTAGGGCAGTCTTTCATCTAAGCAGTTCGCTACACGCAGAGCACCTTAGGTAGAAAAGTTGAATAAGGGAAGAGCCAGGGAGGTAGCTAGGTCTCTTTTGACCTGCCAGAAGCCAGAGACACTTACGCTGCGTGTCAACCTGGAGATGGTGCCTGATGGGACTGGCCTTGTTTTCCCACTTTGAAAGCTCCTCTTATGCGCCTTGAAGCTCCCTTAAAAACACTGTGGTTGTCAGCCTTATACTCACGGCAGGCATGGCTGTGAGAGGGAAAGAACGGTTTCACGAAGAAACAGGGTATCCCAGTTTCTCGGTCAGAGCTCATCCTGTCCTGTTCTATAGCTAAAGGGAATCTCAAAGTGAGGCCTAGCTTCCAAGGAGGGCCCTGATACGCCAGGCAGCAGGGTAGGAGTGTGCAGCTTCCATGAGGCTTTAGTCGCACTTCTGCCTTAGTGTAACGGTACTAATCTTCTCAGGACTCCTGCTCCATTGCGTCTGAACCCGTTTCCGTACAAAGACACTGAGTTCCCCTCAGGCTCTCCTGATTTGGAGATCAACATTCAGACACGTAGACCCTTCGGAGTACCCGTGTCTGTGCCGAGTGAAGGGCAGCATGATGCACGCTCCCTCGGGGGAGCTCGATTTCCTCAGCTCACCAACAGCCTCTGGAACACGGTTGTAGTAGGTGCAGCATGCCATGCAAGTCTGCCTGCTTACAGTAGTCCGAGTTGTCCTGAGGAAAACTCTTTGCTTACAATTCCTTCTACCAGCTCCTAGCTGAATTCAACCAACCTCTAGGAGAAAGTCGGCTTGTGGTCCAAGTGCAACTAGAGCACACTTTCTGGTGTAACGCCGCAGGCTTGTGGAAGATGCCCAGGAGCCCAGGACACCTAGGGAATTCTTTCATTGAGGCAGTTCGCTACACGCAGAACACCCTGCATAGAAAAGTGGATTCTCCAAGGACCCAGTGAGGAGCTAGGTCTCTTTTGACCTGTTAGAAACCACAGATGCTTCTTCTGCGTGTCAGCCTGGAAATGGTGGCCTTAGGAGACAGGCCTTGCTTTCCCGTCTTGAAAGCTCCATTCATGCGGCCTTGAAGCTACCTGAAAAACACTGTGGTTGTCGGACTTGTCCTCACTCCAGGCATGGCTCTGGAAGAAAATGAGTTTTCTCGAAAGAAAGAGGGTGCTGCTTCCAGGCCCTGGTGGGGAGCATATCCTGCATTGCACTAGAGCGAAGGGGAATCTCAGCGTGCGCCCTACCCTCGACCTAAGGCTCTGATTTGCCCTCCAGAAGGGTAGTGGTGCAGCATTTTCCTTGAGGTCTTAGTCGCAGTTCTGCATTAATTTAAAGGTACTACACTTCTCAGGACTCCAGGCCCACTCATGTCAGTACCCATTTCCGTACAAGAACTCTGAGTACCCCAGGACTCCCCTGGGCTTGCTGGGCCACACTCAGACCCGTAGGCCGTTCAGTGTGCCCCTTTTTAGGCCGAGTGAAAGATAACAAACTGCACTCTTTCTTGGGAAAGCCAGATTTCCTCAGCTCACCATCAGCCTCAGGAACACGGCTCTAGCAAGGCCAGCAAACCATGGAAGTCTGCCTCCTCACCCGATTCTGAGCTGTACTGAGTAAAACTCTCTGCTTTGAAGTCCTTCGAGGACCTCATACCTGAAGTTACCCTATCTCAAGGAGAAAGACGGCTTGCATTCCAACTTCCACTAAAGCACAGTAGTCTGTGTAACACTTCAGGCTTTGCGACATGCACAGGGCTCGTAGAGACCTAGGGCAGTCTACTGTCTAGGCACTTCACTACACGTACAACACCCTGTGCAGAAAAATTGATTCTGGGAAGAGCCAAGCAGGTAGCTAGGTCTCTTTTGACCTCTTAGAAACCACAGCTACTTGTGCAGTGTGTCAGTCTGGAAACAGGACCTGATGGGGCTAGCCTTGCTGTCCCATCATGAAAGCTCCTTTTATGCGCCTAGAAGCTAGAAGCTAACTGAAAAACCCTGTTGCTTTCGGGCTTATACTCACGACAGGCATGGCTGTGAGAGGGAAAAAGAGGTTTCACGAAGAAACACGTATTCCAGTTTCTGACTCAGAGCTCATCCTGTCCTGTTTTCTAGCTAAAGGGAAACTCAAAGTGAGGCCTAGCTACGAGGGAGGGCCCTGATATGCCATGCAGCGGAGTAGGCGTGCAGCAGCTTCCCTGAGGCCTTAGCCGCTCTTCTGCTTTAGTTGAACGCTAGTAAGCTTTTCAGGACTCGTAGAACCCTCGCGGCAGCACTCGTTTCCGTACAAGGACCCTGAGTACCCCCAGGCTCCCCTGGGCTTGCTGGGCCACACTCAGACCCGTAGGCCATTCAGGGTGGCCCTGCGTAGGTCGAGTGAAGAGTCATTCGCTGCCCTCTTCCTTGGGCGAGCTAGATATCCCCAGCTCACCAAAGGCTTCATGAACACGGTCCTAGCAAGTCCAGCATACCATGGAAGTTTCCTAGTTGCCCTAGTCTGAGCAGTACTGAGAAAAACTCTCTGCTTACAAGTCCTTCTAGGACCTCATACCTGAAGTCACCGTATCTCAAGGAGAAAGGCAGCTTGCACTGCAACTTCCACTACAGCACAGTTTTGTGTGTGACACTTCAGAATGTTGGGAGAGGCACAGGACCCTAGGAGTCCTAGGGCAGTCTTTCATCTAAGCAGTTCGCTACACGCAGAGCACCTTAGGTAGAAAAGTTGAATAAGGGAAGAGCCAGGGAGGTAGCTAGGTCTCTTTTGACCTGCCAGAAGCCAGAGACACTTACGCTGCGTGTCAACCTGGAGATGGTGCCTGATGGGACTGGCCTTGTTTTCCCACTTTGAAAGCTCCTCTTATGCGCCTTGAAGCTCCCTTAAAAACACTCTGGTTCTCAGCCTTATACTCACGGCAGTCATGGCTGTGAGAGGGAAAGAACGGTTTCACGAAGAAACAGGGTATCCCAGTTTCTCGGTCAGAGCTCATCCTGTCCTGTTCTATAGCTAAAGGGAATCTCAAAGTGAGGCCTAGCTTCGAAGGAGGGCCCTGATACGCCAGGCAGCAGGGTAGGAGTGTGCAGCTTCCATGAGGCTTTAGTCGCACTTCTGCCTTAGTGTAACGGTACTAATCTTCTCAGGACTCCTGCTCCATTGCGTCTGAACCCGTTTCCGTACAAAGACACTGAGTTCCCCCAAGGCTCTCCTGAGTTGGAGATCAACATTCAGACACGTAGACCCTTCGGAGTACCCGTGTCTGTGCCGAGTGAAGGGCAGCATGATGCACGCTCCCTCGGGGGAGCTCGATTTCCTCAGCTCACCAACAGCCTCAGGAACACGGTTGTAGTAGGTGCAGCATGGCATGCAAGTCTGCCTGCTTACAGTAGTCCGAGCTGTCCTGAGGAAAACTCTTTGCTTACAATTCCTTCTACCAGCTACTAGCTGAAGTCAACCAACCTCTAGGAGAAAGTCGGCTTGTGGTCCAAGTGCAACTAGAGCACACTTTCTGGTGTAACGCCGCAGGCTTGTGGAAGATGCCCAGGAGCCCTGGACACCTAGGGAATCCTTTCATTGAGGCAGTTCGCTACACGCAGAACACCCTGCATAGAAAAGTGGATTCTCCAAGGACCCAGTGAGGAGCTAGGTCTCTTTTGACCTGTTAGAAACCACAGATGCTTCTTCTGCGTGTCAGCCTGGAAATGGCGGCCTTAGGAGACAAGCCTTGCTTTCCCGTCTTGAAAGCTCCATTCATGCGGCCTTGAAGCTACCTGAAAAACACTGTGGTTGTCGGACTTGTCCTCACTCCAGGCATGGCTCTGGAAGAAAATGAGTTTTCTCGAAAGAAAGAGGGTGCTGCTTCCAGGCCCTGGTGGGGAGCATATCCTGCATTGCACTAGAGCGAAGGGGAATCTCAGCGTGCGCCCTACCCTCGACCTAAGGCTCTGATTTGCCCTCCAGAAGGGTAGTGGTGCAGCATTTTCCTTGAGGCCTTAGTCGCAGTTCTGCATTAGTTTAAAGGTATTACTCTTCTCAGGACTCCAGGCCCACTCATGTCAGTACCCATTTCCGTACAAGAACTCTGAGTACCCCAGGACTCCCCTGGGCTTGCTGGGCCACACTCAGACCCGTAGGCCCTTCAGTGTGCCCCTTTTTAGGCCGAGTGAAAGATAACAAACTGCACTCTTTCTTGGGAAAGCCAGATTTCCTCAGCTCACCATCAGCCTCAGGAACACGGCTCTAGCGAGGCCAGCAAACCATGGAAGTCTGCCTCCTCACCCGATTCTGAGCTGTACTGAGTAAAACTCTCTGCTTTGAAGTCCTTCGAGGAACTCATACCTGAAGTTACCCTATCTCAAGGAGAGAGACGGCTTGCATTCCAACTTCCACTAAAGCACAGTGGTCTGTGTAACACTTCAGGCTTTGCGACATGCACAGGGCTCGTAGAGACCTAGGGCAGTCTACTGTCTAGGCACTTCACTACACGTACAACACCCTGTGCAGAAAAATTGATTCTGGGAAGAGCCAAGCAGGTAGCTAGGTCTCTTTTGACCTCTTAGAAACCACAGCTACTTGTGCAGTGTGTCAGTCTGGAAACAGGACCTGATGGGGCTAGCCTTGCTGTCCCATCAGGAAAGATCCTTTTATGCGCCTAGAAGCTAGAAGCTAACTGAAAAACACTGTTGCTGTCGGGCTTATACTCACGACAGGCATGGCTGTGAGAGGGAAAAAGAGGTTTCACGAAGAAACACGTATTCCAGTTTCTGACTCAGAGCTCATCCTGTCCTGTTCTCTAGCTAAAGTGAAACTCAAAGTGAGGCCTAGCTTCGAGGGAGGGCCCTGATATGCCATGCAGCGGAGTAGGCGTGCAGCAGCTTCCCTGAGGCCTTAGCCGCTCTTCTGCTTTAGTTGAACGCTACTAAGCTTTTCAGGACTCGTAGACCCCTCGCGGCAGCACTCGTTTCCGTACAAGGACTCTGAGTACCCCCAGGCTCCCCTGGGCTTGCTGGGCCACACTCAGACCCGTAGGCCATCCAGGGTGGCCCTGCGTAGGTCGAGTGAAGAGTCATTCGCTGCCCTCTTCCTTGGGCGAGCTAGATATCCCCAGCTCACCAACGGCTTCATGAACACGGTCCTAGCAAGTCCAGCATACCATGGAAGTCGTCCTAGTTGCCCTAGTCTGAGCGGTACTGAGAAAAACTCTCTGCTTACAAGTCCTTCTAGGACCTCATACCTGAAGTCACCGTATCTCAAGGAGAAAGGCAGCTTGCACTGCAACTTCCACTACAGCACAGTTTTGTGTGTGACACTTCAGAATGTTGGGAGAGGCACAGGACCCTAGGAGTCCTAGGGCAGTCTTTCATCTAAGCAGTTCGCTACACGCAGAGCACCTTAGGTAGAAAAGTTGAATAAGGGAAGAGCCAGGGAGGTAGCTAGGTCTCTTTTGACCTGCCAGAAGCCAGAGACACTTACGCTGCGTGTCAACCTGGAGATGGTGCCTGATGGGACTGGCCTTGTTTTCCCACTTTGAAAGCTCCTCTTATGCGCCTTGAAGCTCCCTTAAAAACACTGTGGTTGTCAGCCTTATACTCACGGCAGGCATGGCTGTGAGAGGGAAAGAACGGTTTCACGAAGAAACAGGGTATCCCAGTTTCTCGGTCAGAGCTCATCCTCTCCTGTTCTATAGCTAAAGGGAATCTCAAAGTGAGGCCTAGCTTCCAAGGAGGGCCCTGATACGCCAGGCAGCAGGGTAGGAGTGTGCAGCTTCCATGAGGCTTTAGTCGCACTTCTGCCTTAGTGTAACGGTACTAATCTTCTCAGGACTCCTGCTCCATTGCGTCTGAACCCGTTTCCGTACAAAGACACTGAGTTCCCCCCAGGCTCTCCTGAGTTGGAGATCAACATTCAGACACGTAGACCCTTCGGAGTACCCGTGTCTGTGCCGAGTGAAGGGCAGCATGATGCACGCTCCCTCGGGGGAGCTCGATTTCCTCAGCTCACCAACAGCCTCTGGAACACGGTTGTAGTAGGTGCAGCATGCCATGCAAGTCTGCCTGCTTACAGTAGTCCGAGTTGTCCTGAGGAAAACTCTTTGCTTACAATTCCTTCTACCAGCTCCTAGCTGAATTCAACCAACCTCTAGGAGAAAGTCGGCTTCTGGTCCAAGTGCAACTAGAGCACACTTTCTGGTGTAACGCCGCAGGCTTGTGGAAGATGCCCAGGAGCCCAGGACACCTAGGGAATCCTTTCATTGAGGCAGTTCGCTACACGCAGAACACCCTGCATAGAAAAGTGGATTCTCCAAGGACCCAGTGAGGAGCTAGGTCTCTTTTGACCTGTTAGAAACAACAGATGCTTCTTCTGCGTGTCAGCCTGGAAATGGCGGCCTTAGGAGACAAGCCTTGCTTTCCCGTCTTGAAAGCTCCATTCATGCGGCCTTGAAGCTACCTGAAAAACACTGTGGTTGTCGGACTTGTCCTCACTCCAGGCATGGCTCTGGAAGAAAATGAGTTTTCTCGAAAGAAAGAGGGTGCTGCTTCCAGGCCCTGGTGGGGAGCATATCCTGCATTGCACTAGAGCGAAGGGGAATCTCAGCGTGCGCCCTACCCTCGACCTAAGGCTCTGATTTGCCCTCCAGAAGGGTAGTGGTGCAGCATTTTCCTTGAGGTCTTAGTCGCAGTTCTGCATTAATTTAAAGGTACTACTCTTCTCAGGACTCCAGGCCCACTCATGTCAGTACCCATTTCCGTACAAGAACTCTGAGTACCCCAGGACTCCCCTGGGCTTGCTGGGCCACACTCAGACCCGTAGGCCCTTCAGTGTGCCCCTTTTTAGGCCGAGTGAAAGATAACAAACTGCACTCTTTCTTGGGAAAGCCAGATTTCCTCAGCTCACCATCAGCCTCAGGAACACGGCTCTAGCGAGGCCAGCAAACCATGGAAGTCTGCCTCCTCACCCGATTCTGAGCTGTACTGAGTAAAACTCTCTGCTTTGAAGTCCTTCGAGGACCTCATACCTGAAGTTACCCTATCTCAAGGAGAAAGACGGCTTGCATTCCAACTTCCACTAAAGCACAGTAGTCTGTGTAACACTTCAGGCTTTGCGACATGCACAGGGCTCGTAGAGACCTAGGGCAGTCTACTGTCTAGGCACTTCACTACACGTACAACACCCTGTGCAGAAAAATTGATTCTGGGAAGAGCCAAGCAGGTAGCTAGGTCTCTTTTGACCTCTTAGAAACCACAGCTACTTGTGCAGTGTGTCAGTCTGGAAACAGGACCTGATGGGGCTAGCCTTGCTGTCCCATCATGAAAGCTCCTTTTATGCGCCTAGAAGCTAGAAGCTAACTGAAAAACACTGTTGCTGTCGGGCTTATACTCACGACAGGCATGGCTGTGAGAGGGAAAAAGAGGTTTCACGAAGAAACACGTATTCCAGTTTCTGACTCAGAGCTCATCCTGTCCTGTTCTCTAGCTAAAGTGAAACTCAAAGTGAGGCCTAGCTTCGAGGGAGGGCCCTGATATGCCATGCAGCGGAGTAGGCGTGCAGCAGCTTCCCTGAGGCCTTAGCCGCTCTTCTGCTTTAGTTGAACGCTAGTAAGCTTTTCAGGACTCGTAGACCCTCGCGGCAGCTCTCGTTTCCGTACAAGGACCCTGAGTACCCCCAGGCTCCCCTGGGCTTGCTGGGCCACACTCAGACCCGTAGGCCATTCAGGGTGGCCCTACGTAGGTCGAGTGAAGAGTCACACGCTGCCCTCTTCCTTGGGCGAGCTAGATATCCCCAGCTCACCAACGGCTTCATGAACACGGTCCTAGCAAGTCCAGCATACCATGGAAGTCGTCCTAGTTGCCCTAGTCTGAGCGGTACTGAGAAAAACTCTCTGCTTACAAGTCCTTCTAGGACCTCATACCTGAAGTCACCGTATCTCAAGGAGAAAGGCAGCTTGCACTGCAACTTCCACTACAGCACAGTTTTGTGTGTGACACTTCAGAATGTTGGGAGAGGCACAGGACCCTAGGAGTCCTAGGGCAGTCTTTCATCTAAGCAGTTCGCTACACGCAGAGCACCTTAGGTAGAAAAGTTGAATAAGGGAAGAGCCAGGGAGGTAGCTAGGTCTCTTTTGACCTGCCAGAAGCCAGAGACACTTACGCTGCGTGTCAACCTGGAGATGGTGCCTGATGGGACTGGCCTTGTTTTCCCACTTTGAAAGCTCCTCTTATGCCCCTTGAAGCTCCCTTAAAAACACTGGTTGTCAGCCTTATACTCACGGCAGGCATGGCTATGAGAGGGAAAGAACGGTTTCACGAAGAAACAGGGTATCCCAGTTTCTCGGTCAGAGCTCATCCTGTCCTGTTCTATAGCTAAAGGGAATCTCAAAGTGAGGCCTAGCTTCCAAGGAGGGCCCTGATATGCCAGGCAGCAGGGTAGGAGTGCGCAGCTTCCATGAGGCCTTAGTCGAACTTCTGCATTAGTGTAACGGTACTAATCTTCTCAGGACTCCAGGTCCATTGCGTCTGAACCCGTTTCCGTACATAGACACTGAGTACCCCCAGGCTCTCCTGAGTTGGAGATCAACATTCAGACAAGTAGACCCTTCGGAGTACCCGTGTCTGTGCCGAGTGAAGGGCAGCATGATGCACGCTCCCTCGAGGGAGCTCGATTTCCTCAGCTCACCATCATCCTCATGAACACGGCTCTAGCGAGGCCAGCAAACCATGGAAGTCTGCCTCCTCACCCGATTCTGAGCTGTACTGAGTAAAACTCTCTGCTTTGAAGTCCTTCGAAGACCTCATATCTGAAGTCACCGTATCTCAAGGAGAAAGACGGCTTGCATTCCCACTTCCACTAAAGCACAGTGGTCTGTGTAACACTTCAGGCTTTGGGACATGCACAGGGCTCGTAGAGACCTAGGGCAGTCTACTGTCTAGGCACTTCACTACACGTACAACACCCTGTGCAGAAAAATTGATTCTGGGAAGAGCCAAGCAGGTAGCTAGGTCTCTTTTGACCTCTTAGAAACCACAGCTACTTGTGCAGTGTGTCAGTCTGGAAACAGGACCTGATGGGGCTAGCCTTGCTGTCCCATCATGAAAGCTCCTTTTATGCGCCTAGAAGCTAGAAGCTAACTGAAAAACACTGTTGCTGTCGGGCTTATACTCACGACAGGCATGGCTGTGAGAGGGAAAAAGAGGTTTCACGAAGAAACACGTATTCCAGTTTCTGACTCAGAGCTCATCCTGTCCTGTTCTCTAGCTAAAGGGAAACTCAAAGTGAGGCCTAGCTTCGAGGGAGGGCCCTGATATGCCATGCAGCGGAGTAGGCGTGCAGCAGCTTCCCTGAGGCCTTAGCCGCTCTTCTGCTTTAGTTGAACGCTAGTAAGCTTTTCAGGACTCGGAGACCCCTCGCGGCAGCACTCGTTTCCGTACAAGGACCCTGAGTACCCCCAGGCACCCCTGGGCTTGCTGGGCCACACTCAGACCCGTAGGCCATTCAGGGTGGCCCTGCGTAGGTCGAGTGAAGAGTCATTCGCTGCCCTCTTCCTTGGGCGAGCTAGATATCCCCAGCTCACCAACGGCTTCATGAACACGGTCCTAGCAAGTCCAGCATACCATGGAAGTCGTCCTAGTTGCCCTAGTCTGAGCGGTACTGAGAAAAACTCTCTGCTTACAAGTCCTTCTAGGACCTCATACCTGAAGTCACCGTATCTCAAGGAGAAAGGCAGCTTGCACTGCAACTTCCACTACAGCACAGTTTTGTGTGTGACACTTCAGAATGTTGGGAGAGGCACAGGACCCTAGGAGTCCTAGGGCAGTCTTTCATCTAAGCAGTTCGCTACACGCAGAGCACCTTAGGTAGAAAAGTTGAATAAGGGAAGAGCCAGGGAGGTAGCTAGGTCTCTTTTGACCTGCCAGAAGCCAGAGACACTTACGCTGCGTGTCAACCTGGAGATGGTGCCTGATGGGACTGGCCTTGTTTTCCCACTTTGAAAGCTCCTCTTATGCGCCTTGAAGCTCCCTTAAAAACACTGTGGTTGTCAGCCTTATACTCACGGCAGGCATGGCTGTGAGAGGGAAAGAACGGTTTCACGAAGAAACAGGGTATCCCAGTTTCTCGGTCAGAGCTCATCCTGTCCTGTTCTATAGCTAAAGGGAATCTCAAAGTGAGGCCTAGCTTCCAAGGAGGGCCCTGATACGCCAGGCAGCAGGGTAGGAGTGTGCAGCTTCCATGAGGCTTTAGTCGCACTTCTGCCTTAGTGTAACGGTACTAATCTTCTCAGGACTCCTGCTCCATTGCGTCTGAACCCGTTTCCGTACAAAGACACTGAGTTCCCCTCAGGCTCTCCTGATTTGGAGATCAACATTCAGACACGTAGACCCTTCGGAGTACCCGTGTCTGTGCCGAGTGAAGGGCAGCATGATGCACGCTCCCTCGGGGGAGCTCGATTTCCTCAGCTCACCAACAGCCTCTGGAACACGGTTGTAGTAGGTGCAGCATGCCATGCAAGTCTGCCTGCTTACAGTAGTCCGAGTTGTCCTGAGGAAAACTCTTTGCTTACAATTCCTTCTACCAGCTCCTAGCTGAATTCAACCAACCTCTAGGAGAAAGTCGGCTTGTGGTCCAAGTGCAACTAGAGCACACTTTCTGGTGTAACGCCGCAGGCTTGTGGAAGATGCCCAGGAGCCCAGGACACCTAGGGAATTCTTTCATTGAGGCAGTTCGCTACACGCAGAACACCCTGCATAGAAAAGTGGATTCTCCAAGGACCCAGTGAGGAGCTAGGTCTCTTTTGACCTGTTAGAAACCACAGATGCTTCTTCTGCGTGTCAGCCTGGAAATGGTGGCCTTAGGAGACAGGCCTTGCTTTCCCGTCTTGAAAGCTCCATTCATGCGGCCTTGAAGCTACCTGAAAAACACTGTGGTTGTCGGACTTGTCCTCACTCCAGGCATGGCTCTGGAAGAAAATGAGTTTTCTCGAAAGAAAGAGGGTGCTGCTTCCAGGCCCTGGTGGGGAGCATATCCTGCATTGCACTAGAGCGAAGGGGAATCTCAGCGTGCGCCCTACCCTCGACCTAAGGCTCTGATTTGCCCTCCAGAAGGGTAGTGGTGCAGCATTTTCCTTGAGGTCTTAGTCGCAGTTCTGCATTAATTTAAAGGTACTACACTTCTCAGGACTCCAGGCCCACTCATGTCAGTACCCATTTCCGTACAAGAACTCTGAGTACCCCAGGACTCCCCTGGGCTTGCTGGGCCACACTCAGACCCGTAGGCCGTTCAGTGTGCCCCTTTTTAGGCCGAGTGAAAGATAACAAACTGCACTCTTTCTTGGGAAAGCCAGATTTCCTCAGCTCACCATCAGCCTCAGGAACACGGCTCTAGCAAGGCCAGCAAACCATGGAAGTCTGCCTCCTCACCCGATTCTGAGCTGTACTGAGTAAAACTCTCTGCTTTGAAGTCCTTCGAGGACCTCATACCTGAAGTTACCCTATCTCAAGGAGAAAGACGGCTTGCATTCCAACTTCCACTAAAGCACAGTAGTCTGTGTAACACTTCAGGCTTTGCGACATGCACAGGGCTCGTAGAGACCTAGGGCAGTCTACTGTCTAGGCACTTCACTACACGTACAACACCCTGTGCAGAAAAATTGATTCTGGGAAGAGCCAAGCAGGTAGCTAGGTCTCTTTTGACCTCTTAGAAACCACAGCTACTTGTGCAGTGTGTCAGTCTGGAAACAGGACCTGATGGGGCTACCCTTGCTGTCCCATCATGAAAGCTCCTTTTATGCGCCTAGAAGCTAGAAGCTAACTGAAAAACACTGTTGCTGTCGGGCTTATACTCACGACAGGCATGGCTGTGAGAGGGAAAAAGAGGTTTCACGAAGAAACACGTATTCCAGTTTCTGACTCAGAGCTCATCCTGTCCTGTTCTCTAGCTAAAGGGAAACTCAAAGTGAGGCCTAGCTTCGAGGGAGGGCCCTGATATGCCATGCAGCGGAGTAGGCGTGCAGCAGCTTCCCTGAGGCCTTAGCCGCTCTTCTGCTTTAGTTGAACGCTACTAAGCTTTTCAGGACTCGTAGACCCCTCGCGGCAGCACTCGTTTCCGTACAAGGACCCTGAGTACCCCCAGGCTCCCCTGGGCTTGCTGGGCCACACTCACACCCGTAGGCCATTCAGGGTGGCCCTGCGTAGGTCGAGTGAAGAGTCATTCGCTGCCCTCTTCCTTGGGCGAGCTAGATATCCCCAGCTCACCAACGGCTTCATGAACACGGTCCTAGCAAGTCCAGCATACCATGGAAGTCGTCCTAGTTGCCCTAGTCTGAGCGGTACTGAGAAAAACTCTCTGCTTACAAGTCCTTCTAGGACCTCATACCTGAAGTCACCGTATCTCAAGGAGAAAGGCAGCTTGCACTGCAACTTCCACTACAGCACAGTTTTGTGTGTGACACTTCAGAATGTTGGGAGAGGCACAGGACCCTAGGAGTCCTAGGGCAGTCTTTCATCTAAGCAGTTCGCTACACGCAGAGCACCTTAGGTAGAAAAGTTGAATAAGGGAAGAGCCAGGGAGGTAGCTAGGTCTCTTTTGACCTGCCAGAAGCCAGAGACACTTACGCTGCGTGTCAACCTGGAGATGGTGCCTGATGGGACTGGCCTTGTTTTCCCACTTTGAAAGCTCCTCTTATGCGCCTTGAAGCTCCCTTAAAAACACTGTGGTTGTCAGCCTTATACTCACGGCAGGCATGGCTGTGAGAGGGAAAGAACGGTTTCACGAAGAAACAGGGTATCCCAGTTTCTCGGTCAGAGCTCATCCTGTCCTGTTCTATAGCTAAAGGGAATCTCAAAGTGAGGCCTAGCTTCCAAGGAGGGCCCTGATACGCCAGGCAGCAGGGTAGGAGTGTGCAGCTTCCATGAGGCTTTAGTCGCACTTCTGCCTTAGTGTAACGGTACTAATCTTCTCAGGACTCCTGCTCCATTGCGTCTGAACCCGTTTCCGTACAAAGACACTGAGTTCCCCCCAGGCTCTCCTGAGTTGGAGATCAACATTCAGACACGTAGACCCTTCGGAGTACCCGTGTCTGTGCCGAGTGAAGGGCAGCATGATGCACGCTCCCTCGGGGGAGCTCGATTTCCTCAGCTCACCAACAGCCTCTGGAACACGGTTGTAGTAGGTGCAGCATGCCATGCAAGTCTGCCTGCTTACAGTAGTCCGAGTTGTCCTATGGAAAACTCTTTGCTTACAATTCCTTCTACCAGCTCCTAGCTGAATTCAACCAACCTCTAGGAGAAAGTCGGCTTCTGGTCCAAGTGCAACTAGAGCACACTTTCTGGTGTAACGCCGCAGGCTTGTGGAAGATGCCCAGGAGCCCAGGACACCTAGGGAATCCTTTCATTGAGGCAGTTCGCTACACGCAGAACACCCTGCATAGAAAAGTGGATTCTCCAAGGACCCAGTGAGGAGCTAGGTCTCTTTTGACCTGTTAGAAACAACAGATGCTTCTTCTGCGTGTCAGCCTGGAAATGGCGGCCTTAGGAGACAAGCCTTGCTTTCCCGTCTTGAAAGCTCCATTCATGCGGCCTTGAAGCTACCTGAAAAACACTGTGGTTGTCGGACTTGTCCTCACTCCAGGCATGGCTCTGGAAGAAAATGAGTTTTCTCGAAAGAAAGAGGGTGCTGCTTCCAGGCCCTGGTGGGGAGCATATCCTGCATTGCACTAGAGCGAAGGGGAATCTCAGCGTGCGCCCTACCCTCGACCTAAGGCTCTGATTTGCCCTCCAGAAGGGTAGTGGTGCAGCATTTTCCTTGAGGTCTTAGTCGCAGTTCTGCATTAATTTAAAGGTACTACTCTTCTCAGGACTCCAGGCCCACTCATGTCAGTACCCATTTCCGTACAAGAACTCTGAGTACCCCAGGACTCCCCTGGGCTTGCTGGGCCACACTCAGACCCGTAGGCCCTTCAGTGTGCCCCTTTTTAGGCCGAGTGAAAGATAACAAACTGCACTCTTTCTTGGGAAAGCCAGATTTCCTCAGCTCACCATCAGCCTCAGGAACACGGCTCTAGCGAGGCCAGCAAACCATGGAAGTCTGCCTCCTCACCCGATTCTGAGCTGTACTGAGTAAAACTCTCTGCTTTGAAGTCCTTCGAGGACCTCATACCTGAAGTTACCCTATCTCAAGGAGAAAGACGGCTTGCATTCCCACTTCCACTAAAGCACAGTAGTCTGTGTAACACTTCAGGCTTTGCGACATGCACAGGGCTCGTAGAGACCTAGGGCAGTCTACTGTCTAGGCACTTCACTACACGTACAACACCCTGTGCAGAAAAATTGATTCTGGGAAGAGCCAAGCAGGTAGCTAGGTCTCTTTTGACCTCTTAGAAACCACAGCTACTTGTGCAGTGTGTCAGTCTGGAAACAGGACCTGATGGGGCTAGCCTTGCTGTCCCATCATGAAAGCTCCTTTTATGCGCCTAGAAGCTAGAAGCTAACTGAAAAACACTGTTGCTGTCGGGCTTATACTCACGACAGGCATGGCTGTGAGAGGGAAAAAGAGGTTTCACGAAGAAACACGTATTCCAGTTTCTGACTCAGAGCTCATCCTGTCCTGTTCTCTAGCTAAAAGGAAACTCAAAGTGAGGCCTAGCTTCGAGGGAGGGCCCTGATATGCCATGCAGCGGAGTAGGCGTGCAGCAGCTTCCCTGAGGCCTTAGCCGCTCTTCTGCTTTAGTTGAACGCTAGTAAGCTTTTCAGGACTCGTAGACCCTCGCGGCAGCTCTCGTTTCCGTACAAGGACCCTGAGTACCCCCAGGCTCCCCTGGGCTTGCTGGGCCACACTCAGACCCGTAGGCCATTCAGGGTGGCCCTGCGTAGGTCGAGTGAAGAGTCACACGCTGCCCTCTTCCTTGGGCGAGCTAGATATCCCCAGCTCACCAACGGCTTCATGAACACGGTCCTAGCAAGTCCAGCATACCATGGAAGTCGTCCTAGTTGCCCTAGTCTGAGCGGTACTGAGAAAAACTCTCTGCTTACAAGTCCTTCTAGGACCTCATACCTGAAGTCACCGTATCTCAAGGAGAAAGGCAGCTTGCACTGCAACTTCCACTACAGCACAGTTTTGTGTGTGACACTTCAGAATGTTGGGAGAGGCACAGGACCCTAGGAGTCCTAGGGCAGTCTTTCATCTAAGCAGTTCGCTACACGCAGAGCACCTTAGGTAGAAAAGTTGAATAAGGGAAGAGCCAGGGAGGTAGCTAGGTCTCTTTTGACCTGCCAGAAGCCAGAGACACTTACGCTGTGTGTCAACCTGGAGATGGTGCCTGATTGGACTGGCCTTGTTTTCCCACTTTGAAAGCTCCTCTTATGCCCCTTTAAGCTCCCTTAAAAACACTGGTTGTCAGCCTTATACTCACGGCAGGCATGGCTATGAGAGGGAAAGAACGGTTTCACGAAGAAACAGGGTATCCCAGTTTCTCGGTCAGAGCTCATCCTGTCCTGTTCTATAGCTAAAGGGAATCTCAAAGTGAGGCCTAGCTTCGAAGGAGGGCCCTGATACGCCAGGCAGCAGGGTAGGAGTGCGCAGCTTCCATGAGGCCTTAGTCGCACTTCTGCCTTAGTGTAACGGTACTAATCTTCTCAGGACTCCTGCTCCATTGCGTCTGAACCCGTTTCCGTACAAAGACACTGAGTACCCCCCAGGCTCTCCTGAGTTGGAGATCAACATTCAGACACGTAGACCCTTCGGAGTACCCGTGTCTGTGCCGAGTGAAGGGCAGCATGATGCACGCTCCCTCGGGGGAGCTCGATTTCCTCAGCTCACCAACAGCCTCAGGAACACGGTTGAAGTAGGTGCAGCATGCCATGCAAGTCTGCCTGCTTACAGTAGTCCGAGCTGTCCTGAGGAAAACTCTTTGCTTACAATTCTTTCTACCAGCTCCTAGCTGAAGTCAACCAACCTCTAGGAGAAAGTCGGCTTGTCGTCCAAGTGCAACTAGAGCACACTTTCTGGTGTAACGCCGCAGGCTTGTGGAAGATGCCCAGGAGCCCAGGACACCTAGGGAATTCTTTCATTGAGGCAGTTCGCTACAAGCAGAACACCCTGCATAGAAAGGTGGATTCTCCAAGGACCCAGTGAGGAGCTAGGTCTCTTTTGACCTGTTAGAAACCACAGATGCTTCTTCTGCGTGTCAGCCTGGAAATGGTGGCCTTAGGAGACAATCCTTGCTTTCCCGTCTTGAAAGCTCCATTCATGCGGCCTTGAAGCTACCTGAAAAACACTGTGGTTGTCGGACTTGTCCTCACTCCAGGCATGGCTCTGGAAGAAAATGAGTTTTCTCGAAAGAAAGAGGGTGCTTCCAAGCCCTGGTGGGGAGCATATCCTGCATTGCACTAGAGCGAAGGGGAATCTCAGCGTGCGCCCTACCCTCGACCTAAGGCTCTGATTTGCCCTCCAGAAGGGTAGTGGTGCAGCATTTTCCTTGAGGCCTTAGTCGCAGTTCTGCATTAGTTTATAGGTACTACTCTTCTCAGGACTCCAGGCCCACTCATGTCAGTACCCATTTCCGTACAAGAACTCTGAGTACCCCAGGACTCCCCTGGGCTTGCTGGGCCACACTCAGACCCGTAGGCCGTTCAGTGTGCCCCTTTTTAGGCCGAGTGAAAGATAACAAACTGCACTCTTTCTTGGGAAAGCCAGATTTCCTCAGCTCACCATCAGCCTCAGGAACACGGCTCTAGCGAGGCCAGCAAACCATGGAAGTCTGCCTCCTCACCCGATTCTGAGCTGTACTGAGTAAAACTCTCTGCTTTGAAGTCCTTCGAGGACCTCATACCTGAATTTACCCTATCTCAAGGAGAAAGACGGCTTGCATTCCAACTTCCACTAAAGCACAGTAGTCTGTGTAACACTTCAGGCTTTGCGACATGCACAGGGCTCGTAGAGACCTAGGGCAGTCTACTGTCTAGGCACTTCACTACACGTACAACACCCTGTGCAGAAAAATTGATTCTGGGAAGAGCCAAGCAGGTAGCTAGGTCTCTTTTGACCTCTTAGAAACCACAGCTACTTGTGCAGTGTGTCAGTCTGGAAACAGGACCTGATGGGGCTAGCCTTGCTGTCCCATCATGAAAGCTCCTTTTATGCGCCTAGAAGCTAGAAGCTAACTGAAAAACCCTGTTGCTGTCGGGCTTATACTCACGACAGGCATGGCTGTGAGAGGGAAAAAGAGGTTTCACGAAGAAACACGTATTCCAGTTTCTGACTCAGAGCTCATCCTGTCCTGTTCTATAGCTAAAGGGAATCTCAAAGTGAGGCCTAGCTTCCAAGGAGGGCCCTGATATGCCAGGCAGCAGGGTAGGAGTGCGCAGCTTCCATGAGGCCTTAGTCGAACTTCTGCATTAGTGTAACGGTACTAATCTTCTCAGGACTCCAGGTCCATTGCGTCTGAACCCGTTTCCGTACATAGACACTGAGTACCCCCAGGCTCTCCTGAGTTGGAGATCAACATTCAGACAAGTAGACCCTTCGGATTACCCGTGTCTGTGCCGAGTGAAGGGCAGCATGATGCACGCTCCCTCGAGGGAGCTCGATTTCCTCAGCTCACCATCATCCTCATGAACACGGCTCTAGCGAGGCCAGCAAACCATGGAAGTCTGCCTCCTCACCCGATTCTGAGCTGTACTGAGTAAAACTCTCTGCTTTGAAGTCCTTCGAAGACCTCATATCTGAACTCACCGTATCTCAAGGAGAAAGACGGCTTGCATTCCCACTTCCACTAAAGCACAGTGGTCTGTGTAACACTTCAGGCTTTGGGACATGCACAGGGCTCGTAGAGACCTAGGGCAGTCTACTGTCTAGGCACTTCACTACACGTACAACACCCTGTGCAGAAAAATTGATTCTGGGAAGAGCCAAGCAGGTAGCTAGGTCTCTTTTGACCTCTTAGAAACCACAGCTACTTGTGCAGTGTGTCAGTCTGGAAACAGGACCTGATGGGGCTAGCCTTGCTGTCCCATCATGAAAGCTCCTTTTATGCGCCTAGAAGCTAGAAGCTAACTGAAAAACACTGTTGCTGTCGGGCTTATACTCACGACAGGCATGGCTGTGAGAGGGAAAAAGAGGTTTCACGAAGAAACACGTATTCCAGTTTCTGACTCAGAGCTCATCCTGTCCTGTTCTCTAGCTAAAGGGAAACTCAAAGTGAGGCCTAGCTTCGAGGGAGGGCCCTGATATGCCATGCAGCGGAGTAGGCGTGCAGCAGCTTCCCTGAGGCCTTAGCCGCTCTTCTGCTTTAGTTGAACGCTACTAAGCTTTTCAGGACTCGTAGACCCCTCGCGGCAGCACTCGTTTCCGTACAAGGACCCTGAGTACCCCCAGGCTCCCCTGGGCTTGCTGGGCCACACTCAGACCCGTAGGCCATTCAGGGTGGCCCTGCGTAGGTCGAGTGAAGAGTCATTCGCTGCCCTCTTCCTTGGGCGAGCTAGATATCCCCAGCTCACCAACGGCTTCATGAACACGGTCCTAGCAAGTCCAGCATACCATGGAAGTCGTCCTAGTTGCCCTAGTCTGAGCGGTACTGAGAAAAACTCTCTGCTTACAAGTCCTTCTAGGACCTCATACCTGAAGTCACCGTATCTCAAGGAGAAAGGCAGCTTGCACTGCAACTTCCACTACAGCACAGTTTTGTGTGTGACACTTCAGAATGTTGGGAGAGGCACAGGACCCTAGGAGTCCTAGGGCAGTCTTTCATCTAAGCAGTTCGCTACACGCAGAGCACCTTAGGTAGAAAAGTTGAATAAGGGAAGAGCCAGGGAGGTAGCTAGGTCTCTTTTGACCTGCCAGAAGCCAGAGACACTTACGCTGCGTGTCAACCTGGAGATGGTGCCTGATGGGACTGGCCTTGTTTTCCCACTTTGAAAGCTCCTCTTATGCGCCTTGAAGCTCCCTTAAAAACACTGTGGTTGTCAGCCTTATACTCACGGCAGGCATGGCTGTGAGAGGGAAAGAACGGTTTCACGAAGAAACAGGGTATCCCAGTTTCTCGGTCAGAGCTCATCCTGTCCTGTTCTATAGCTAAAGGGAATCTCAAAGTGAGGCCTAGCTTCCAAGGAGGGCCCTGATACGCCAGGCAGCAGGGTAGGAGTGTGCAGCTTCCATGAGGCTTTAGTCGCACTTCTGCCTTAGTGTAACGGTACTAATCTTCTCAGGACTCCTGCTCCATTGCGTCTGAACCCGTTTCCGTACAAAGACACTGAGTTCCCCCCAGGCTCTCCTGAGTTGGAGATCAACATTCAGACACGTAGACCCTTCGGAGTACCCGTGTCTGTGCCGAGTGAAGGGCAGCATGATGCACGCTCCCTCGGGGGAGCTCGATTTCCTCAGCTCACCAACAGCCTCAGGAACACGGTTGTAGTAGGTGCAGCATGCCATGCAAGTCTGCCTGCTTACAGTAGTCCGATTTGTCCTGAGGAAAACTCTTTGCTTATAATTCCTTCTACCAGCTCCTAGCTGAATTCAACCAACCTCTAGGAGAAAGTCGGCTTGTGGTCCAAGTGCAACTAGAGCACACTTTCTGGTGTAACGCCGCAGGCTTGTGGAAGATGCCCAGGAGCCCAGGACACCTAGGGAATTCTTTCATTGAGGCAGTTCGCTACACGCAGAACACCCTGCATAGAAAAGTGGATTCTCCAAGGAACCAGTGAGGAGCTAGGTCTCTTTTGACCTGTTAGAAACCACAGATGCTTCTTCTGCGTGTCAGCCTGGAAATGGTGGCCTTAGGAGACAGGCCTTGCTTTCCCGTCTTGAAAGCTCCATTCATGCGGCCTTGAAGCTACCTGAAAAACACTGTGGTTGTCGGACTTGTCCTCACTCCAGGCATGGCTCTGGAAGAAAATGAGTTTTCTCGAAAGAAAGAGGGTGCTGCTTCCAGGCCCTGGTGGGGAGCATATCCTGCATTGCACTAGAGCGAAGGGGAATCTCAGCGTGCGCCCTACCCTCGACCTAAGCCTCTGATTTGCCCTCCAGAAGGGTAGTGGTGCAGCATTTTCCTTGAGGTCTTAGTCGCAGTTCTGCATTAATTTAAAGGTACTACTCTTCTCAGGACTCCAGGCCCACTCATGTCAGTACCCATTTCCGTACAAGAACTCTGAGTACCCCAGGACTCCCCTGGGCTTGCTGGGCCACACTCAGACCCGTAGGCCGTTCAGTGTGCCCCTTTTTAGGCCGAGTGAAAGATAACAAACTGCACTCTTTCTTGGGAAAGCCAGATTTCCTCAGCTCACCATCAGCCTCAGGAACACGGCTCTAGCGAGGCCAGCAAACCATGGAAGTCTGCCTCCTCACCCGATTCTGAGCTGTACTGAGTAAAACTCTCTGCTTTGAAGTCCTTCGAGGACCTCATACCTGAAGTTACCCTATCTCAAGGAGAAAGACGGCTTGCATTCCAACTTCCACTAAAGCACAGTAGTCTGTGTAACACTTCAGGCTTTGCGACATGCACAGGGCTCGTAGAGACCTAGGGCAGTCTACTGTCTAGGCACTTCACTACACGTACAACACCCTGTGCAGAAAAATTGATTCTGGGAAGAGCCAAGCAGGTAGCTAGGTCTCTTTTGACCTCTTAGAAACCACAGCTACTTGTGCAGTGTGTCAGTCTGGAAACAGGACCTGATGGGGCTAGCCTTGCTGTCCCATCATGAAAGCTCCTTTTATGCGCCTAGAAGCTAGAAGCTAACTGAAAAACACTGTTGCTGTCGGGCTTATACTCACGACAGGCATGGCTGTGAGAGGGAAAAAGAGGTTTCACGAAGAAACACGTATTCCAGTTTCTGACTCAGAGCTCATCCTGTCCTGTTCTCTAGCTAAAGGGAAACTCAAAGTGAGGCCTAGCTTCGAGGGAGGGCCCTGATATGCCATGCAGCGGAGTAGGCGTGCAGCAGCTTCCCTGAGGCCTTAGCCGCTCTTCTGCTTTAGTTGAACGCTAGTAAGCTTTTCAGGACTCGTAGACCCTCGCGGCAGCTCTCGTTTCCGTACAAGGACCCTGAGTACCCCCAGGCTCCCCTGGGCTTGCTGGGCCACACTCAGACCCGTAGGCCATTCAGGGTGGCCCTGCGTAGGTCGAGTGAAGAGTCACACGCTGCCCTCTTCCTTGGGCGAGCTAGATATCCCCAGCTCACCAACGGCTTCATGAACACGGTCCTAGCAAGTCCAGCATACCATGGAAGTCGCCCTAGTTGCCCTAGTCTGAGCAGTACTGAGAAAACTCTCTGCTTACAAGTCCTTCTAGGACCTCATACCTGAAGTCACCGTATCTCAAGGAGAAAGGCAGCTTGCACTGCAACTTCCACTACAGCACAGTTTTGTGTGTGACACTTCAGAATGTTGGGAGAGGCACAGGACCCTAGGAGTCCTAGGGCAGTCTTTCATCTAAGCAGTTCGCTACACGCAGAGCACCTTAGGTAGAAAAGTTGAATAAGGGAAGAGCCAGGGAGGTAGCTAGGTCTCTTTTGACCTGCCAGAAGCCAGAGACACTTACGCTGCGTGTCAACCTGGAGATGGTGCCTGATGGGACTGGCCTTGTTTTCCCACTTTGAAAGCTCCTCTTATGCCCCTTGAAGCTCCCTTAAAAACACTGGTTGTCAGCCTTATACTCACAGCAGGCATGGCTATGAGAGGGAAAGAACGGTTTCACGAAGAAACAGGGTATCCCAGTTTCTCGGTCAGAGCTCATCCTGTCCTGTTCTATAGCTAAAGGGAATCTCAAAGTGAGGCCTAGCTTCCAAGGAGGGCCCTGATATGCCAGGCAGCAGGGTAGGAGTGCGCAGCCTCCATGAGTCCTTAGTCGAACTTCTGCATTAGTGTAACGGTACTAATCTTCTCAGGACTCCAGGTCCATTGCGTCTGAACCCGTTTCCGTACATAGACACTGAGTACCCCCAGGCTCTCCTGAGTTGGAGATCAACATTCAGACACGTAGACCCTTCGGAGTACCCGTGTCTGTGCCGAGTGAAGGGCAGCATGATGCACGCTCCCTCGAGGGAGCTCGATTTCCTCAGCTCACCATCATCCTCATGAACACGGCTCTAGCGAGGCCAGCAAACCATGGAAGTCTGCCTCCTCACCCGATTCTGAGCTGTACTGAGTAAAACTCTCTGCTTTGAAGTCCTTCGAAGACCTCATATCTGAAGTCACCGTATCTCAAGGAGAAAGACGGCTTGCATTCCAACTTCCACTAAAGCACAGTGGTCTGTGTAACACTTCAGGCTTTGGGACATGCACAGGGCTCGTAGAGACCTAGGGCAGTCTACTGTCTAGGCACTTCACTACACGTACAACACCCTGTGCAGAAAAATTGATTCTGGGAAGAGCCAAGCAGGTAGCTAGGTCTCTTTTGACCTCTTAGAAACCACAGCTACTTGTGCAGTGTGTCAGTCTGGAAACAGGACCTGATGGGGCTAGCCTTGCTGTCCCATCATGAAAGCTCCTTTTATGCGCCTAGAAGCTAGAAGCTAACTGAAAAACACTGTTGCTGTCGGGCTTATACTCACGACAGGCATGGCTGTGAGAGGGAAAAAGAGGTTTCACGAAGAAACACGTATTCCAGTTTCTGACTCAGAGCTCATCCTGTCCTGTTCTCTAGCTAAAGGGAAACTCAAAGTGAGGCCTAGCTTCGAGGGAGGGCCCTGATATGCCATGCAGCGGAGTAGGCGTGCAGCAGCTTCCCTGAGGCCTTAGCCGCTCTTCTGCTTTAGTTGAACGCTAGTAAGCTTTTCAGGACTCGTAGACCCCTCGCGGCAGCACTCGTTTCCGTACAAGGACCCTGAGTACCCCCAGGCACCCCTGGGCTTGCTGGGCCACACTCAGACCCGTAGGCCATTCAGGGTGGCCCTGCGTAGGTCGAGTGAAGAGTCATTCGCTGCCCTCTTCCTTGGGCGAGCTAGATATCCCCAGCTCACCAACGGCTTCATGAACACGGTCCTAGCAAGTCCAGCATACCATGGAAGTCGTCCTAGTTGCCCTAGTCTGAGCGGTACTGAGAAAAACTCTCTGCTTACAAGTCCTTCTAGGACCTCATACCTGAAGTCACCGTATCTCAAGGAGAAAGGCAGCTTGCACTGCAACTTCCACTACAGCACAGTTTTGTGTGTGACACTTCAGAATGTTGGGAGAGGCACAGGACCCTAGGAGTCCTAGGGCAGTCTTTCATCTAAGCAGTTCGCTACACGCAGGGCACCTTAGGTAGAAAAGTTGAATAAGGGAAGAGCCAGGGAGGTAGCTAGGTCTCTTTTGACCTGCCAGAAGCCAGAGACACTTACGCTGCGTGTCAACCTGGAGATGGTGCCTGATGGGACTGGCCTTGTTTTCCCACTTTGAAAGCTCCTCTTATGCGCCTTGAAGCTCCCTTAAAAACACTGTGGTTGTCAGCCTTATACTCACGGCAGGCATGGCTGTGAGAGGGAAAGAACGGTTTCACGAAGAAACAGGGTATCCCAGTTTCTCGGTCAGAGCTCATCCTGTCCTGTTCTATAGCTAAAGGGAATCTCAAAGTGAGGCCTAGCTTCCAAGGAGGGCCCTGATACGCCAGGCAGCAGGGTAGGAGTGTGCAGCTTCCATGAGGCTTTAGTCGCACTTCTGCCTTAGTGTAACGGTACTAATCTTCTCAGGACTCCTGCTCCATTGCGTCTGAACCCGTTTCCGTACAAAGACACTGAGTTCCCCTCAGGCTCTCCTGATTTGGAGATCAACATTCAGACACGTAGACCCTTCGGAGTACCCGTGTCTGTGCCGAGTGAAGGGCAGCATGATGCACGCTCCCTCGGGGGAGCTCGATTTCCTCAGCTCACCAACAGCCTCTGGAACACGGTTGTAGTAGGTGCAGCATGCCATGCAAGTCTGCCTGCTTACAGTAGTCCGAGTTGTCCTGAGGAAAACTCTTTGCTTACAATTCCTTCTACCAGCTCCTAGCTGAATTCAACCAACCTCTAGGAGAAAGTCGGCTTGTGGTCCAAGTGCAACTAGAGCACACTTTCTGGTGTAACGCCGCAGGCTTGTGGAAGATGCCCAGGAGCCCAGGACACCTAGGGAATTCTTTCATTGAGGCAGTTCGCTACACGCAGAACACCCTGCATAGAAAAGTGGATTCTCCAAGGACCCAGTGAGGAGCTAGGTCTCTTTTGACCTGTTAGAAACCACAGATGCTTCTTCTGCGTGTCAGCCTGGAAATGGTGGCCTTAGGAGACAGGCCTTGCTTTCCCGTCTTGAAAGCTCCATTCATGCGGCCTTGAAGCTACCTGAAAAACACTGTGGTTGTCGGACTTGTCCTCACTCCAGGCATGGCTCTGGAAGAAAATGAGTTTTCTCGAAAGAAAGAGGGTGCTGCTTCCAGGCCCTGGTGGGGAGCATATCCTGCATTTCACTAGAGCGAAGGGGAATCTCAGCGTGCGCCCTACCCTCGACCTAAGGCTCTGATTTGCCCTCCAGAAGGGTAGTGGTGCAGCATTTTCCTTGAGGTCTTAGTCGCAGTTCTGCATTAATTTAAAGGTACTACACTTCTCAGGACTCCAGGCCCACTCATGTCAGTACCCATTTCCGTACAAGAACTCTGAGTACCCCAGGACTCCCCTGGGCTTGCTGGGCCACACTCAGACCCGTAGGCCGTTCAGTGTGCCCCTTTTTAGGCCGAGTGAAAGATAACAAACTGCACTCTTTCTTGGGAAAGCCAGATTTCCTCAGCTCACCATCAGCCTCAGGAACACGGCTCTAGCGAGGCCAGCAAACCATGGAAGTCTGCCTCCTCACCCGATTCTGAGCTGTACTGAGTAAAACTCTCTGCTTTGAAGTCCTTCGAGGACCTCATACCTGAAGTTACCCTATCTCATGGAGAAAGACGGCTTGCATTCCAACTTCCACTAAAGCACAGTAGTCTGTGTAACACTTCAGGCTTTGCGACATGCACAGGGCTCGTAGAGACCTAGGGCAGTCTACTGTCTAGGCACTTCACTACACGTACAACACCCTGTGCAGAAAAATTGATTCTGGGAAGAGCCAAGCAGGTAGCTAGGTCTCTTTTGACCTCTTAGAAACCACAGCTACTTGTGCAGTGTGTCAGTCTGGAAACAGGACCTGATGGGGCTAGCCTTGCTGTCCCATCATGAAAGCTCCTTTTATGCGCCTAGAAGCTAGAAGCTAACTGAAAAACCCTGTTGCTGTCGGGCTTATACTCACGACAGGCATGGCTGTGAGAGGGAAAAAGAGGTTTCACGAAGAAACACGTATTCCAGTTTCTGACTCAGAGCTCATCCTGTCCTGTTCTCTAGCTAAAGGGAAACTCAAAGTGAGGCCTAGCTACGAGGGAGGGCCCTGATATGCCATGCAGCGGAGTAGGCGTGCAGCAGCTTCCCTGAGGCCTTAGCCGCTCTTCTGCTTTAGTTGAACGCTAGTAAGCTTTTCAGGACTCGTAGACCCCTCGCGGCAGCACTCGTTTCCGTACAAGGACCCTGAGTACCCCCAGGCTCCCCTGGGCTTGCTGGGCCACACTCAGACCCGTACGCCATTCAGGGTGGCCCTGCGTAGGTCGAGTGAAGAGTCATTCGCTGCCCTCTTCCTTGGGCGAGCTAGATATCCCCAGCTCACCAACGGCTTCATGAACACGGTCCTAGCAAGTCCAGCATACCATGGAAGTTTCCTAGTTGCCCTAGTCTGAGCAGTACTGAGAAAAACTCTCTGCTTACAAGTCCTTCTAGGACCTCATACCTGAAGTCACCGTATCTCAAGGAGAAAGGCAGCTTGCACTGCAACTTCCACTACAGCACAGTTTTGTGTGTGACACTTCAGAATGTTGGGAGAGGCACAGGACCCTAGGAGTCCTAGGGCAGTCTTTCATCTAAGCAGTTCGCTACACGCAGAGCACCTTAGGTAGAAAAGTTGAATAAGGGAAGAGCCAGGGAGGTAGCTAGGTCTCTTTTGACCTGCCAGAAGCCAGAGACACTTACGCTGCGTGTCAACCTGGAGATGGTGCCTGATGGGACTGGCCTTGTTTTCCCACTTTGAAAGCTCCTCTTATGCGCCTTGAAGCTCCCTTAAAAACACTCTGGTTCTCAGCCTTATACTCACGGCAGTCATGGCTGTGAGAGGGAAAGAACGGTTTCACGAAGAAACAGGGTATCCCAGTTTCTCGGTCAGAGCTCATCCTGTCCTGTTCTATAGCTAAAGGGAATCTCAAAGTGAGGCCTAGCTTCCAAGGAGGGCCCTGATATGCCAGGCAGCAGGGTAGGAGTGCGCAGCTTCCATGAGGCCTTAGTCGCACTTCTGCCTTAGTGTAACAGTACTAATCTTCTCAGGACTCCTGCTCCATTGCGTCTGAACCCGTTTCCGTACAAAGACACTGAGTTCCCCCCAGGCTCTCCTGAGTTGGAGATCAACATTCAGACACGTAGACCCTTCGGAGTACCCGTGTCTGTGCCGAGTGAAGGGCAGCATGATGCACGCTCCCTCGGGGGAGCTCGATTTCCTCAGCTCACCAACAGCCTCAGGAACACGGTTGTAGTAGGTGCAGCATGGCATGCAAGTCTGCCTGCTTACAGTAGTCCGAGCTGTCCTGAGGAAAACTCTTTGCTTACAATTCCTTCTACCAGCTCCTAGCTGAATTCAACCAACCTCTAGGAGAAAGTCGGCTTCTGGTCCAAGTGCAACTAGAGCACACTTTCTGGTGTAACGCCGCAGGCTTGTGGAAGATGCCCAGGAGCCCAGGACACCTAGGGAATCCTTTCATTGAGGCAGTTCGCTACACGCAGAACACCCTGCATAGAAAAGTGGATTCTCCAAGGACCCAGTGAGGAGCTAGGTCTCTTTTGACCTGTTAGAAACAACAGATGCTTCTTCTGCGTGTCAGCCTGGAAATGGCGGCCTTAGGAGACAAGCCTTGCTTTCCAGTCTTGAAAGCTCCATTCATGCGGCCTTGAAGCTACCTGAAAAACACTGTGGTTGTCGGACTTGTCCTCACTCCAGGCATGGCTCTGGAAGAAAATGAGTTTTCTCGAAAGAAAGAGGGTGCTGCTTCCAGGCCCTGGTGGGGAGCATATCCTGCATTGCACTAGAGCGAAGGGGAATCTCAGCGTGCACCCTACCCTCGACCTAAGGCTCTGATTTGCCCTCCAGAAGGGTAGTGGTGCAGCATTTTCCTTGAGGTCTTAGTCGCAGTTCTGCATTAATTTAAAGGTACTACTCTTCTCAGGACTCCAGGCCCACTCATGTCAGTACCCATTTCCGTACAAGAACTCTGAGTACCCCAGGACTCCCCTGGGCTTGCTGGGCCACACTCAGACCCGTAGGCCCTTCAGTGTGCCCCTTTTTAGGCCGAGTGAAAGATAACAAACTGCACTCTTTCTTGGGAAAGCCAGATTTCCTCAGCTCACCATCAGCCTCAGGAACACGGCTCTAGCGAGGCCAGCAAACCATGGAAGTCTGCCTCCTCACCCGATTCTGAGCTGTACTGAGTAAAACTCTCTGCTTTGAAGTCCTTCGAGGACCTCATACCTGAAGTTACCCTATCTCAAGGAGAAAGACGGCTTGCATTCCAACTTCCACTAAAGCACAGTAGTCTGTGTAACACTTCAGGCTTTGCGACATGCACAGGGCTCGTAGAGACCTAGGGCAGTCTACTGTCTAGGCACTTCACTACACGTACAACACCCTGTGCAGAAAAATTGATTCTGGGAAGAGCCAAGCAGGTAGCTAGGTCTCTTTTGACCTCTTAGAAACCACAGCTACTTGTGCAGTGTGTCAGTCTGGAAACAGGACCTGATGGGGCTAGCCTTGCTGTCCCATCATGAAAGCTCCTTTTATGCGCCTAGAAGCTAGAAGCTAACTGAAAAACACTGTTGCTGTCGGGCTTATACTCACGACAGGCATGGCTGTGAGAGGGAAAAAGAGGTTTCACGAAGAAACACGTATTCCAGTTTCTGACTCAGAGCTCATCCTGTCCTGTTCTCTAGCTAAAGGGAAACTCAAAGTGAGGCCTAGCTTCGAGGGAGGGCCCTGATATGCCATGCAGCGGAGTAGGCGTGCAGCAGCTTCCCTGAGGCCTTAGCCGCTCTTCTGCTTTAGTTGAACGCTAGTAAGCTTTTCAGGACTCGTAGACCCCTCGCGGCAGCACTCGTTTCCGTACAAGGACCCTGAGTACCCCCAGGCACCCCTGGGCTTGCTGGGCCACACTCAGACCCGTAGGCCATTCAGGGTGGCCCTGCGTAGGTCGAGTGAAGAGTCATTCGCTGCCCTCTTCCTTGGGCGAGCTAGATATCCCCAGCTCACCAACGGCTTCATGAACACGGTCCTAGCAAGTCCAGCATACCATGGAAGTCGTCCTAGTTGCCCTAGTCTGAGCGGTACTGAGAAAAACTCTCTGCTTACAAGTCCTTCTAGGACCTCATACCTGAAGTCACCGTATCTCAAGGAGAAAGGCAGCTTGCACTGCAACTTCCACTACAGCACAGTTTTGTGTGTGACACTTCAGAATGTTGGGAGAGGCACAGGACCCTAGGAGTCCTAGGGCAGTCTTTCATCTAAGCAGTTCGCTACACGCAGAGCACCTTAGGTAGAAAAGTTGAATAAGGGAAGAGCCAGGGAGGTAGCTAGGTCTCTTTTGACCTGCCAGAAGCCAGAGACACTTACGCTGCGTGTCAACCTGGAGATGGTGCCTGATGGGACTGGCCTTGTTTTCCCACTTTGAAAGCTCCTCTTATGCGCCTTGAAGCTCCCTTAAAAACACTGTGGTTGTCAGCCTTATACTCACGGCAGGCATGGCTGTGAGAGGGAAAGAACGGTTTCACGAAGAAACAGGGTATCCCAGTTTCTCGGTCAGAGCTCATCCTGTCCTGTTCTATAGCTAAAGGGAATCTCAAAGTGAGGCCTAGCTTCCAAGGAGGGCCCTGATACGCCAGGCAGCAGGGTAGGAGTGTGCAGCTTCCATGAGGCTTTAGTCGCACTTCTGCCTTAGTGTAACGGTACTAATCTTCTCAGGACTCCTGCTCCATTGCGTCTGAACCCGTTTCCGTACAAAGACACTGAGTTCCCCTCAGGCTCTCCTGATTTGGAGATCAACATTCAGACACGTAGACCCTTCGGAGTACCCGTGTCTGTGCCGAGTGAAGGGCAGCATGATGCACGCTCCCTCGGGGGAGCTCGATTTCCTCAGCTCACCAACAGCCTCTGGAACACGGTTGTAGTAGGTGCAGCATGCCATGCAAGTCTGCCTGCTTACAGTAGTCCGAGTTGTCCTGAGGAAAACTCTTTGCTTACAATTCCTTCTACCAGCTCCTAGCTGAATTCAACCAACCTCTAGGAGAAAGTCGGCTTGTGGTCCAAGTGCAACTAGAGCACACTTTCTGGTGTAACGCCGCAGGCTTGTGGAAGATGCCCAGGAGCCCAGGACACCTAGGGAATTCTTTCATTGAGGCAGTTCGCTACACGCAGAACACCCTGCATAGAAAAGTGGATTCTCCAAGGACCCAGTGAGGAGCTAGGTCTCTTTTGACCTGTTAGAAACCACAGATGCTTCTTCTGCGTGTCAGCCTGGAAATGGTGGCCTTAGGAGACAGGCCTTGCTTTCCCGTCTTGAAAGCTCCATTCATGCGGCCTTGAAGCTACCTGAAAAACACTGTGGTTGTCGGACTTGTCCTCACTCCAGGCATGGCTCTGGAAGAAAATGAGTTTTCTCGAAAGAAAGAGGGTGCTGCTTCCAGGCCCTGGTGGGGAGCATATCCTGCATTGCACTAGAGCGAAGGGGAATCTCAGCGTGCGCCCTACCCTCGACCTAAGGCTCTGATTTGCCCTCCAGAAGGGTAGTGGTGCAGCATTTTCCTTGAGGTCTTAGTCGCAGTTCTGCATTAATTTAAAGGTACTACACTTCTCAGGACTCCAGGCCCACTCATGTCAGTACCCATTTCCGTACAAGAACTCTGAGTACCCCAGGACTCCCCTGGGCTTGCTGGGCCACACTCAGACCCGTAGGCCGTTCAGTGTGCCCCTTTTTAGGCCGAGTGAAAGATAACAAACTGCACTCTTTCTTGGGAAAGCCAGATTTCCTCAGCTCACCATCAGCCTCAGGAACACGGCTCTAGCAAGGCCAGCAAACCATGGAAGTCTGCCTCCTCACCCGATTCTGAGCTGTACTGAGTAAAACTCTCTGCTTTGAAGTCCTTCGAGGACCTCATACCTGAAGTTACCCTATCTCAAGGAGAAAGACGGCTTGCATTCCAACTTCCACTAAAGCACAGTAGTCTGTGTAACACTTCAGGCTTTGCGACATGCACAGGGCTCGTAGAGACCTAGGGCAGTCTACTGTCTAGGCACTTCACTACACGTACAACACCCTGTGCAGAAAAATTGATTCTGGGAAGAGCCAAGCAGGTAGCTAGGTCTCTTTTGACCTCTTAGAAACCACAGCTACTTGTGCAGTGTGTCAGTCTGGAAACAGGACCTGATGGGGCTAGCCTTGCTGTCCCATCATGAAAGCTCCTTTTATGCGCCTAGAAGCTAGAAGCTAACTGAAAAACCCTGTTGCTTTCGGGGTTATACTCACGACAGGCATGGCTGTGAGAGGGAAAAAGAGGTTTCACGGAGAAACACGTATTCCAGTTTCTGACTCAGAGCTCATCCTGTCCTGTTCTCTAGCTAAAGGGAAACTCAAAGTGAGGCCTAGCTTCGAGGGAGGGCCCTGATATGCCATGCAGCGGAGTAGGCGTGCAGCAGCTTCCCTGAGGCCTTAGCCGCTCTTCTGCTTTAGTTGAACGCTAGTAAGCTTTTCAGGACTCGTAGACCCCTCGCGGCAGCACTCGTTTCCGTACAAGGACCCTGAGTACCCCCAGGCTCCCCTGGGCTTGCTGGGCCACACTCAGACCCGTAGGCCATTCAGGGTGGCCCTGCGTAGGTCGAGTGAAGAGTCACACGCTGCCCTCTTCCTTGGGCGAGCTAGATATCCCCAGCTCACCAACGGCTTCATGAACACGGTCCTAGCAAGTCCAGCATACCATGGAAGTCGTCCCTGTTGCCCTAGTCTGAGCAGTACTGAGAAAAACTCTCTGCTTACAAGTCCTTCTAGGACCTCATACCTAAAGACACCGTATCTCAAGGAGAAAGGCAGCTTGCACTGCAACTTCCACTACAGCACAGTTTTGTGTGTGACACTTCAGAATGTTGGGGGAGGCACAGGACCCTAGGAGTCCTAGGGCAGTCTTTCATCTAAGCAGTTCGCTACACGCAGAGCACCTTAGGTAGAAAAGTTGAATAAGGGAGGAGCCAGGGAGGTAGCTAGGTCTCTTTTGACCTGCCAGAAGCCAGAGACACTTACGCTGCGTGTCAACCTGGAGATGGTGCCTGATGGGACTGGCCTTGTTTTCCCACTTTAAAAGCTCCTCTTATGCGCCTTGAAGCTCCCTTAAAAACACTGTGGTTGTCAGCCTTATACTCACGGCAGGCATGGCTGTGAGAGGGAAAGAACGGTTTCACGAAGAAACAGGGTATCCCAGTTTCTCGGTCAGAGCTCATACTGTCCTGTTCTATAGCTAAAGGGAATCTCAAAGTGAGGCCTAGCTTCGAAGGAGGGCCCTGATACGCCAGGCAGCAGGGTAGGAGTGCGCAGATTCCATGAGGCTTTAGTCGCACTTCTGCCTTAGTGTAACGGTACTAATCTTCTCAGTTCTCCTGCTCCATTGCGTCTGAACCCGTTTCCGTACAAAGACACTGAGTTCCCCCCAGGCTCTCCTGAGTTGGAGATCAACATTCAGACACGTAGACCCTTCGGAGTACCCGTGTCTGTGCCGAGTGAAGGCAGCATGATGCACGCTCCCTCGGGGGAGCTCGATTTCCTCAGCTCACCAACAGCCTCAGGAACACGGTTGAAGTAGGTGCAGCATGCCATGCAAGTCTGCCTGCTTACAGTAGTCCGAGCTGTCCTGAGGAAAACTCTTTGCTTACAATTCTTTCTACCACCTCCTAGCTGAAGTCAACCAACCTCTAGGAGAAAGTCGGCTTGTGGTCCAAGTGCAACTAGAGCACACTTTCTGGTGTAACGCCGCAGGCTTGTGGAAGATGCCCAGGAGCCCAGGACACCTAGGGAATTCTTTCATTGAGGCAGTTCGCTACACGCAGAACACCCTGCATAGAAAAGTGGATTCTCCAAGGACCCAGTGAGGAGCTAGGTCTCTTTTGACCTGTTAGAAACCACAGATGCTTCTTCTGCGTGTCAGCCTGGAAATGGCGGCCTTAGGAGACAAGCCTTTCTTTCCCCTCTTGAAAGCTCCATTCATGCGGCCTTGAAGCTACCTGAAAAACACTGTGGTTGTCGGACTTGTCCTCACTCCAGGCATGGCTCTGGAAGAAAATGAGTTTTCTCGAAAGAAAGAGGGTGCTGCTTCCAGGCCCTGGTGGGGAGCATATCCTGCATTGCACTAGAGCGAAGGGGAATCTCAGCGTGCGCCCTACCTTCGACCTAAGGCTCTGATTTGCCCTCCAGAAGGGTAGTGGTGCAGCATTTTCCTTGAGGCCTTAGTCGCAGTTCTGCATTAGTTTAAAGGTACTACTCTTCTCAGGACTCCAGGCCCACTCATGTCAGTACCCATTTCCGTACAAGAACTCTGAGTACCCCAGGACTCCCCTGGGCTTGCTGGGCCACACTCAGACCCGTAGGCCGTTCAGTGTGCCCCTTTTTAGGCCGAGTGAAAGATAACAAACTGCACTCTTTCTTGGGAAAGCCAGATTTCCTCAGCTCACCATCAGCCTCAGGAACACGGCTCTAGCGAGGCCAGCAAACCATGGAAGTCTGCCTCCTCACACGATTCTGAGCTGTACTGAGTAAAACTCTCTGCTTTGAAGTCCTTCCAGGACCTCATATCTGAAGTCACCGTATCTCAAGGAGAAAGACGGCTTGCATTCCAACTTCCACTAAAGCACAGTGGTCTGTGTAACACTTCAGGCTTTGGGACATGCACAGGGCTCGTAGAGACCTAGGGCAGTCTACTGTCTAGGCACTTCACTACACGTACAACACCCTGTGCAGAAAAATTGATTCTGGGAAGAGCCAAGCAGGTAGCTAGGTCTCTTTTGACCTCTTAGAAACCACAGCTACTTGTGCAGTGTGTCAGTCTGGAAACAGGACCTGATGGGGCTAGCCTTGCTGTCCCATCATGAAAGCTCCTTTTATGCGCCTAGAAGCTAGAAGCTAACTGAAAAACCCTGTTGCTGTCGGGCTTATACTCACGACAGGCATGGCTGTGAGATGGAAAAAGAGGTTTCACGAAGAAACACGTATTCCAGTTTCTGACTCAGAGCTCATCCTGTCCTGTTCTCTAGCTAAAGGGAAACTCAAAGTGAGGCCTAGCTTCGAGGGAGGGCCCTGATATGCCATGCAGCGGAGTAGGCGTGCAGCAGCTTCCCTGAGGCCTTAGCCGCTCTTCTGCTTTAGTTGAACGCTAGTAAGCTTTTCAGGACTCGTAGACCCCTCGCGGCAGCACTCGTTTCCGTACAAGGACCCTGAGTACCCCCAGGCTCCCCTGGGCTTGCTGGGCCACACTCAGACCCGTAGGCCATTCAGGGTGGCCCTGCGTAGGTCGAGTGAAGAGTCACACGCTGCCCTCTTCCTTGGGCGAGCTAGATATCCCCAGCTCACCAACGGCTTCATGAACACGGTCCTAGCAAGTCCAGCATACCATGGAAGTCGTCCTAGTTGCCCTAGTCTGAGCAGTACTGAGAAAAACTCTCTGCTTACAAGTCCTTCTAGGACCTCATACCTAAAGACACCGTATCTCAAGGAGAAAGGCAGCTTGCACTGCAACTTCCACTACAGCACAGTTTTGTGTGTGACACTTCAGAATGTTGGGGGAGGCACAGGACCCTAGGAGTCCTAGGGCAGTCTTTCATCTAAGCAGTTCGCTACACGCAGAGCACCTTAGGTAGAAAAGTTGAATAAGGGAAGAGCCAGGGAGGTAGCTAGGTCTCTTTTGACCTGCCAGAAGCCAGAGACACTAACGCTGCGTGTCAACCTGGAGATGGTGCCTGATGGGACTGGCCTTGTTTTCCCACTTTAAAAGCTCCTCTTATGCGCCTTGAAGCTCCCTTAAAAACACTGTGGTTGTCAGCCTTATACTCACGGCAGGCATGGCTGTGAGAGGGAAAGAACGGTTTCACGAAGAAACAGGGTATCCCAGTTTCTCGGTCAGAGCTCATACTGTCCTGTTCTATAGCTAAAGGGAATCTCAAAGTGAGGCCTAGCTTCCAAGGAGGGCCCTGATACGCCAGGCAGCAGGGTAGGAGTGCGCAGCTTCCATGAGGCTTTAGTCGCACTTCTGCCTTAGTGTAACGGTACTAATCTTCTCAGGACTCCTGCTCCATTGCGTCTGAACCCGTTTCCGTACAAAGACACTGAGTTCCCCCCAGGCTCTCCTGAGTTGGAGATCAACATTCAGACACGTAGACCCTTCGGAGTACCCGTGTCTGTGCCGAGTGAAGGGCAGCATGATGCACGCTCCCTCGGGGGAGCTCGATTTCCTCAGCTCACCAACAGCCTCAGGAACACGGTTGAAGTAGGTGCAGCATGCCATGCAAGTCTGCCTGCTTACAGTAGTCCGAGCTGTCCTGAGGAAAACTCTTTGCTTACAATTCTTTCTACCAGCTCCTAGCTGAAGTCAACCAACCTCTAGGAGAAAGTCGGCTTGTGGTCCAAGTGCAACTAGAGCACACTTTCTGGTGTAACGCCGCAGGCTTGTGGAAGATGCCCAGGATCCCAGGACACCTAGGGAATTCTTTCATTGAGGCAGTTCGCTACACGCAGAACACCCTGCATAGAAAAGTGGATTCTCCAAGGACCCAGTGAGGAGCTAGGTCTCTTTTGACCTGTTAGAAACCACAGATGCTTCTTCTGCGTGTCAGCCTGGAAATGGCGGCCTTAGGAGACAAGCCTTGCTTTCCCGTCTTGAAAGCTCCATTCATGCGGCCTTGAAGCTACCTGAAAAACACTGTGGTTGTCGGACTTGTCCTCACTCCAGGCATGGCTCTGGAAGAAAATGAGTTTTCTCGAAAGAAAGAGGGTGCTGCTTCCAGGCCCTGGTGGGGAGCATATCCTGCATTGCACTAGAGCGAAGGGGAATCTCAGCGTGCGCCCTACCCTCGACCTAAGGCTCTGATTTGCCCTCCAGAAGGGTAGTGGTGCAGCATTTTCCTTGAGGCCTTAGTCGCAGTTCTGCATTAGTTTAAAGGTACTACTCTTCTCAGGACTCCAGGCCCACTCATGTCAGTACCCATTTCCGTACAAGAACTCTGAGTACCCCAGGACTCCCCTGGGCTTGCTGGGCCACACTCAGACCCGTAGGCCGTTCAGTGTGCCCCTTTTTAGGCCGAGTGAAAGATAACAAACTGCACTCTTTCTTGGGAAAGCCAGATTTCCTCAGCTCACCATCAGCCTCAGGAACACGGCTCTAGCGAGGCCAGCAAACCATGGAAGTCTGCCTCCTCACACGATTCTGAGCTGTACTGAGTAAAACTCTCTGCTTTGAAGTCCTTCCAGGACCTCATATCTGAAGTCACCGTATCTCAAGGAGAAAGACGGCTTGCATTCCAACTTCCACTAAAGCACAGTGGTCTGTGTAACACTTCAGGCTTTGGGACATGCACAGGGCTCGTAGAGACCTAGGGCAGTCTACTGTCTAGGCACTTCACTACACGTACAACACCCTGTGCAGAAAAATTGATTCTGGGAAGAGCCAAGCAGGTAGCTAGGTCTCTTTTGACCTCTTAGAAACCACAGCTACTTGTGCAGTGTGTCAGTCTGGAAACAGGACCTGATGGGGCTAGCCTTGCTGTCCCATCATGAAAGCTCCTTTTATGCGCCTAGAAGCTAGAAGCTAACTGAAAAACACTGTTGCTGTCGGGCTTATACTCACGACAGGCATGGCTGTGAGAGGGAAAAAGAGGTTTCACGAAGAAACACGTATTCCAGTTTCTGACTCAGAGCTCATCCTGTCCTGTTCTCTAGCTAAAGGGAAACTCAAAGTGAGGCCTAGCTTCGAGGGAGGGCCCTGATATGCCATGCAGCGGAGTAGGCGTGCAGCAGCTTCCCTGAGGCCTTAGCCGCTCTTCTGCTTTAGTTGAACGCTAGTAAGCTTTTCAGGACTCGTAGACCCCTCGCGGCAGCACTCGTTTCCGTACAAGGACCCTGAGTACCCCCAGGCTCCCCTGGGCTTGCTGGGCCACACTCAGACCCGTAGGCCATTCAGGGTGGCCCTGCGTAGGTCGAGTGAAGAGTCACACGCTGCCCTCTTCCTTGGGCGAGCTAGATATCCCCAGCTCACCAACGGCTTCATGAACACGGTCCTAGCAAGTCCAGCATACCATGGAAGTCGTCCTAGTTGCCCTAGTCTGAGCAGTACTGAGAAAAACTCTCTGCTTACAAGTCCTTCTAGGACCTCATACCTAAAGACACCGTATCTCAAGGAGAAAGGCAGCTTGCACTGCAACTTCCACTACAGCACAGTTTTGTGTGTGACACTTCAGAATGTTGGGGGAGGCACAGGACCCTAGGAGTCCTAGGGCAGTCTTTCATCTAAGCAGTTCGCTACACGCAGAGCACCTTAGGTAGAAAAGTTGAATAAGGGAAGAGCCAGGGAGGTAGCTAGGTCTCTTTTGACCTGCCAGAAGCCAGAGACACTAACGCTGCGTGTCAACCTGGAGATGGTGCCTGATGGGACTGGCCTTGTTTTCCCACTTTAAAAGCTCCTCTTATGCGCCTTGAAGCTCCCTTAAAAACACTGTGGTTGTCAGCCTTATACTCACGGCAGGCATGGCTGTGAGAGGGAAAGAACGGTTTCACGAAGAAACAGGGTATCCCAGTTTCTCGGTCAGAGCTCATACTGTCCTGTTCTATAGCTAAAGGGAATCTCAAAGTGAGGCCTAGCTTCGAAGGAGGGCCCTGATACGCCAGGCAGCAGGGTAGGAGTGCGCAGCTTCCATGAGGCTTTAGTCGCACTTCTGCCTTAGTGTAACGGTACTAATCTTCTCAGGACTCCTGCTCCATTGCGTCTGAACCCGTTTCCGTACAAAGACACTGAGTTCCCCCCAGGCTCTCCTGAGTTGGAGATCAACATTTAGACACTTAGACCCTTCGGAGTACCCGTGTCTGTGCCGAGTGAAGGGCAGCATGATGCACGCTCCCTCGGGGGAGCTCGATTTCCTCAGCTCACCAACAGCCTCAGGAACACGGTTGAAGTAGGTGCAGCATGCCATGCAAGTCTGCCTGCTTACAGTAGTCCGATTTGTCCTGAGGAAAACTCTTTGCTTACAATTCCTTCTACCAGCTCCTAGCTGAATTCAACCAACCTCTAGGAGAAAGTCGGCTTGTGGTCCAAGTGCAACTAGAGCACACTTTCTGGTGTAACGCCGCAGGCTTGTGGAAGATGCCCAGGAGCCCAGGACACCTAGGGAATTCTTTCATTGAGGCAGTTCGCTACACGCAGAACACCCTGCATAGAAAAGTGGATTCTCCAAGGACCCAGTGAGGAGCTAGGTCTCTTTTGACCTGTTAGAAACCACAGATGCTTCTTCTGCGTGTCAGCCTGGAAATGGCGGCCTTAGGAGACAAGCCTTTCTTTCCCCTCTTGAAAGCTCCATTCATGCGGCCTTGAAGCTACCTGAAAAACACTGTGGTTGTCGGACTTGTCCTCACTCCAGGCATGGCTCTGGAAGAAAATGAGTTTTCTCGAAAGAAAGAGGGTGCTGCTTCCAGGCCCTGGTGGGGAGCATATCCTGCATTGCACTAGAGCGAAGGGGAATCTCAGCGTGCGCCCTACCCTCGACCTAAGGCTCTGATTTGCCCTCCAGAAGGGTAGTGGTGCAGCATTTTCCTTGAGGCCTTATTCGCAGTTCTGCATTAGTTTAAAGTTACTACTCTTCTCAGGACTCCAGGCCCACTCATGTCAGTACCCATTTCCGTACAAGAACTCTGAGTACCCCAGGACTCCCCTGGGCTTGCTGGGCCACACTCAGACCCGTAGGCCGTTCAGTGTGCCCCTTTTTAGGCCGAGTGAAAGATAACAAACTGCACTCTTTCTTGGGAAAGCCAGATTTCCTCAGCTCACCATCAGCCTCAGGAACACGGCTCTAGCGAGGCCAGCAAACCATGGAAGTCTGCCTCCTCACCCGATTCTGAGCTGTACTGAGTAAAACTCTCTGCTTTGAAGTCCTTCGAGGACCTCATACCTGAAGTTACCCTATCTCAAGGAGAAAGACGGCTTGCATTCCAACTTCCACTAAAGCACAGTAGTCTGTGTAACACTTCAGGCTTTGCGACATGCACAGGGCTCCTAGAGACCTAGGGCAGTCTACTGTCTAGGCACTTCACTACACGTACAACACCCTGTGCAGAAAAATTGATTCTGGGAAGAGCCAAGCAGGTAGCTAGGTCTCTTTTGACCTCTTAGAAACCACAGCTACTTGTGCAGTGTGTCAGTCTGGAAACAGGACCTGATGGGGCTAGCCTTGCTGTCCCATCATGAAAGCTCCTTTTATGCGCCTAGAAGCTAGAAGCTAACTGAAAAACCCTGTTGCTGTCGGGCTTATACTCACGACAGGCATGGCTGTGAGAGGGAAAAAGAGGTTTCACGAAGAAACACGTATTCCAGTTTCTGACTCAGAGCTCATCCTGTCCTGTTCTCTAGCTAAAGGGAAACTCAAAGTGAGGCCTAGCTTCGAGGGAGGGCCCTGATATGCCATGCAGCGGAGTAGGCGTGCAGCAGCTTCCCTGAGGCCTTAGCCGCTCTTCTGCTTTAGTTGAACGCTAGTAAGCTTTTCAGGACTCGTAGACCCCTCGCGGCAGCACTCGTTTCCGTACAAGGACCCTGAGTACCCCCAGGCTCCCCTGGGCTTGCTGGGCCACACTCAGACCCGTAGGCCATTCACGGTGGCCCTGCGTAGGTCGAGTGAAGAGTCACACGCTGCCCTCTTCCTTGGGCGAGCTAGATATCCCCAGCTCACCAACGGCTTCATGAACACGGTCCTAGCAAGTCCAGCATACCATGGAAGTCGTCCTAGTTGCCCTAGTCTGAGCAGTACTGAGAAAAACTCTCTGCTTACAAGTCCTTCTAGGACCTCATACCTAAAGACACCGTATCTCAAGGAGAAAGGCAGCTTGCACTGCAACTTCCACTACAGCACAGTTTTGTGTGTGACACTTCAGAATGTTGGGGGAGGCACAGGACCCTAGGAGTCCTAGGGCAGTCTTTCATCTAAGCAGTTCGCTACACGCAGAGCACCTTAGGTAGAAAAGTTGAATAAGGGAGGAGCCAGGGAGGTAGCTAGGTCTCTTTTGACCTGCCAGAAGCCAGAGACACTTACGCTGCGTGTCAACCTGGAGATGGTGCCTGATGGGACTGGCCTTGTTTTCCCACTTTAAAAGCTCCTCTTATGCGCCTTGAAGCTCCCTTAAAAACACTGTGGTTGTCAGCCTTATACTCACGGCAGGCATGGCTGTGAGAGGGAAAGAACGGTTTCACGAAGAAACAGGGTATCCCAGTTTCTCGGTCAGAGCTCATACTGTCCTGTTCTATAGCTAAAGGGAATCTCAAAGTGAGGCCTAGCTTCGAAGGAGGGCCCTGATACGCCAGGCAGCAGGGTAGGAGTGCGCAGCTTCCATGAGGCTTTAGTCGCACTTCTGCCTTAGTGTAACGGTACTAATCTTCTCAGTTCTCCTGCTCCATTGCGTCTGAACCCGTTTCCGTACAAAGACACTGAGTTCCCCCCAGGCTCTCCTGAGTTGGAGATCAACATTCAGACACGTAGACCCTTCGGAGTACCCGTGTCTGTGCCGAGTGAAGGCAGCATGATGCACGCTCCCTCGGGGGAGCTCGATTTCCTCAGCTCACCAACAGCCTCAGGAACACGGTTGAAGTAGGTGCAGCATGCCATGCAAGTCTGCCTGCTTACAGTAGTCCGAGCTGTCCTGAGGAAAACTCTTTGCTTACAATTCTTTCTACCACCTCCTAGCTGAAGTCAACCAACCTCTAGGAGAAAGTCGGCTTGTGGTCCAAGTGCAACTAGAGCACACTTTCTGGTGTAACGCCGCAGGCTTGTGGAAGATGCCCAGGAGCCCAGGACACCTAGGGAATTCTTTCATTGAGGCAGTTCGCTACACGCAGAACACCCTGCATAGAAAAGTGGATTCTCCAAGGACCCAGTGAGGAGCTAGGTCTCTTTTGACCTGTTAGAAACCACAGATGCTTCTTCTGCGTGTCAGCCTGGAAATGGCGGCCTTAGGAGACAAGCCTTTCTTTCCCCTCTTGAAAGCTCCATTCATGCGGCCTTGAAGCTACCTGAAAAACACTGTGGTTGTCGGACTTGTCCTCACTCCAGGCATGGCTCTGGAAGAAAATGAGTTTTCTCGAAAGAAAGAGGGTGCTGCTTCCAGGCCCTGGTGGGGAGCATATCCTGCATTGCACTAGAGCGAAGGGGAATCTCAGCGTGCGCCCTACCTTCGACCTAAGGCTCTGATTTGCCCTCCAGAAGGGTAGTGGTGCAGCATTTTCCTTGAGGCCTTAGTCGCAGTTCTGCATTAGTTTAAAGGTACTACTCTTCTCAGGACTCCAGGCCCACTCATGTCAGTACCCATTTCCGTACAAGAACTCTGAGTACCCCAGGACTCCCCTGGGCTTGCTGGGCCACACTCAGACCCGTAGGCCGTTCAGTGTGCCCCTTTTTAGGCCGAGTGAAAGATAACAAACTGCACTCTTTCTTGGGAAAGCCAGATTTCCTCAGCTCACCATCAGCCTCAGGAACACGGCTCTAGCGAGGCCAGCAAACCATGGAAGTCTGCCTCCTCACACGATTCTGAGCTGTACTGAGTAAAACTCTCTGCTTTGAAGTCCTTCCAGGACCTCATATCTGAAGTCACCGTATCTCAAGGAGAAAGACGGCTTGCATTCCAACTTCCACTAAAGCACAGTGGTCTGTGTAACACTTCAGGCTTTGGGACATGCACAGGGCTCGTAGAGACCTAGGGCAGTCTACTGTCTAGGCACTTCACTACACGTACAACACCCTGTGCAGAAAAATTGATTCTGGGAAGAGCCAAGCAGGTAGCTAGGTCTCTTTTGACCTCTTAGAAACCACAGCTACTTGTGCAGTGTGTCAGTCTGGAAACAGGACCTGATGGGGCTAGCCTTGCTGTCCCATCATGAAAGCTCCTTTTATGCGCCTAGAAGCTAGAAGCTAACTGAAAAACCCTGTTGCTGTCGGGCTTATACTCACGACAGGCATGGCTGTGAGATGGAAAAAGAGGTTTCACGAAGAAACACGTATTCCAGTTTCTGACTCAGAGCTCATCCTGTCCTGTTCTCTAGCTAAAGGGAAACTCAAAGTGAGGCCTAGCTTCGAGGGAGGGCCCTGATATGCCATGCAGCGGAGTAGGCGTGCAGCAGCTTCCCTGAGGCCTTAGCCGCTCTTCTGCTTTAGTTGAACGCTAGTAAGCTTTTCAGGACTCGTAGACCCCTCGCGGCAGCACTCGTTTCCGTACAAGGACCCTGAGTACCCCCAGGCTCCCCTGGGCTTGCTGGGCCACACTCAGACCCGTAGGCCATTCAGGGTGGCCCTGCGTAGGTCGAGTGAAGAGTCACACGCTGCCCTCTTCCTTGGGCGAGCTAGATATCCCCAGCTCACCAACGGCTTCATGAACACGGTCCTAGCAAGTCCAGCATACCATGGAAGTCGTCCTAGTTGCCCTAGTCTGAGCAGTACTGAGAAAAACTCTCTGCTTACAAGTCCTTCTAGGACCTCATACCTAAAGACACCGTATCTCAAGGAGAAAGGCAGCTTGCACTGCAACTTCCACTACAGCACAGTTTTGTGTGTGACACTTCAGAATGTTGGGGGAGGCACAGGACCCTAGGAGTCCTAGGGCAGTCTTTCATCTAAGCAGTTCGCTACACGCAGAGCACCTTAGGTAGAAAAGTTGAATAAGGGAAGAGCCAGGGAGGTAGCTAGGTCTCTTTTGACCTGCCAGAAGCCAGAGACACTAACGCTCCGTGTCAACCTGGAGATGGTGCCTGATGGGACTGGCCTTGTTTTCCCACTTTAAAAGCTCCTCTTATGCGCCTTGAAGCTCCCTTAAAAACACTGTGGTTGTCAGCCTTATACTCACGGCAGGCATGGCTGTGAGAGGGAAAGAACGGTTTCACGAAGAAACAGGGTATCCCAGTTTCTCGGTCAGAGCTCATACTGTCCTGTTCTATAGCTAAAGGGAATCTCAAAGTGAGGCCTAGCTTCCAAGGAGGGCCCTGATACGCCAGGCAGCAGGGTAGGAGTGCGCAGCTTCCATGAGGCTTTAGTCGCACTTCTGCCTTAGTGTAACGGTACTAATCTTCTCAGGACTCCTGCTCCATTGCGTCTGAACCCGTTTCCGTACAAAGACACTGAGTTCCCCCCAGGCTCTCCTGAGTTGGAGATCAACATTCAGACACTTAGACCCTTCGGAGTACCCGTGTCTGTGCCGAGTGAAGGGCAGCATGATGCACGCTCCCTCGGGGGAGCTCGATTTCCTCAGCTCACCAACAGCCTCAGGAACACGGTTGAAGTAGGTGCAGCATGCCATGCAAGTCTGCCTGCTTACAGTAGTCCGAGCTGTCCTGAGGAAAACTCTTTGCTTACAATTCTTTCTACCAGCTCCTAGCTGAATTCAACCAACCTCTAGGAGAAAGTCGGCTTGTGGTCCAAGTGCAACTAGAGCACACTTTCTGGTGTAACGCCGCAGGCTTGTGGAAGATGCCCAGGAGCCCAGGACACCTAGGGAATTCTTTCATTGAGGCAGTTCGCTACACGCAGAACACCCTGCATAGAAAAGTGGATTCTCCAAGGACCCAGTGAGGAGCTAGGTCTCTTTTGACCTGTTAGAAACCACAGATGCTTCTTCTGCGTGTCAGCCTGGAAATGGCGGCCTTAGGAGACAAGCCTTTCTTTCCCCTCTTGAAAGCTCCATTCATGCGGCCTTGAAGCTACCTGAAAAACACTGTGGTTGTCGGACTTGTCCTCACTCCAGGCATGGCTCTGGAAGAAAATGAGTTTTCTCGAAAGAAAGAGGGTGCTGCTTCCAGGCCCTGGTGGGGAGCATATCCTGCATTGCACTAGAGCGAAGGGGAATCTCAGCGTGCGCCCTACCCTCGACCTAAGGCTCTGATTTGCCCTCCAGAAGGGTAGTGGTGCAGCATTTTCCTTGAGGCCTTATTCGCAGTTCTGCATTAGTTTAAAGTTACTACTCTTCTCAGGACTCCAGGCCCACTCATGTCAGTACCCATTTCCGTACAAGAACTCTGAGTACCCCAGGACTCCCCTGGGCTTGCTGGGCCACACTCAGACCCGTAGGCCCTTCAGTGTGCCCCTTTTTAGGCCGAGTGAAAGATAACAAACTGCACTCTTTCTTGGGAAAGCCAGATTTCCTCAGCTCACCATCAGCCTCAGGAACACGGCTCTAGCGAGGCCAGCAAACCATGGAAGTCTGCCTCCTCACCCGTTTCTGAGCTGTACTGAGTAAAACTCTCTGCTTTGAAGTCCTTCGAGGACCTCATACCTGAAGTTACCCTATCTCAAGGAGAAAGACGGCTTGCATTCCAACTTCCACTAAAGCACAGTAGTCTGTGTAACACTTCAGGCTTTGCGACATGCACAGGGCTCCTAGAGACCTAGGGCAGTCTACTGTCTAGGCACTTCACTACACGTACAACACCCTGTGCAGAAAAATTGATTCTGGGAAGAGCCAAGCAGGTAGCTAGGTCTCTTTTGACCTCTTAGAAACCACAGCTACTTGTGCAGTGTGTCAGTCTGGAAACAGGACCTGATGGGGCTAGCCTTGCTGTCCCATCATGAAAGCTCCTTTTATGCGCCTAGAAGCTAGAAGCTAACTGAAAAACACTGTTGCTGTCGGGCTTATACTCACGACAGGCATGGCTGTGAGAGGGAAAAAGAGGTTTCACGAAGAAACACGTATTCCAGTTTCTGACTCAGAGCTCATCCTGTCCTGTTCTCTAGCTAAAGGGAAACTCAAAGTGAGGCCTAGCTTCGAGGGAGGGCCCTGATATGCCATGCAGCGGAGTAGGCGTGCAGCAGCTTCCCTGAGGCCTTAGCCGCTCTTCTGCTTTAGTTGAACGCTAGTAAGTTTTTCAGGACTCGTAGACCCTCGCGGCAGCTCTCGTTTCCGTACAAGGACCCTGAGTACCCCCAGGCTCCCCTGGGCTTGCTGGGCCACACTCAGACCCGTAGGCCATTCAGGGTGGCCCTGCGTAGGTCGAGAGAAGAGTCACACGCTGCCCTCTTCCTTGGGCGAGCTAGATATCCCCAGCTCACCAACGGCTTCATGAACACGGTCCTAGCAAGTCCAGCATACCATGGAAGTCGTCCTAGTTGCCCTAGTCTGAGCAGTACTGAGAAAAACTCTCTGCTTACAAGTCCTTCTAGGACCTCATACCTAAAGACACCGTATCTCAAGGAGAAAGGCAGCTTGCACTGCAACTTCCACTACAGCACAGTTTTGTGTGTGACACTTCAGAATGTTGGGGGAGGCACAGGACCCTAGGAGTCCTAGGGCAGTCTTTCATCTAAGCAGTTCGCTACACGCAGAGCACCTTAGGTAGAAAAGTTGAATAAGGGAGGAGCCAGGGAGGTAGCTAGGTCTCTTTTGACCTGCCAGAAGCCAGAGACACTTACGCTGCGTGTCAACCTGGAGATGGTGCCTGATGGGACTGGCCTTGTTTTCCCACTTTAAAAGCTCCTCTTATGCGCCTTGAAGCTCCCTTAAAAACACTGTGGTTGTCAGCCTTATACTCACGGCAGGCATGGCTGTGAGAGGGAAAGAACGGTTTCACGAAGAAACAGGGTATCCCAGTTTCTCGGTCAGAGCTCATACTGTCCTGTTCTATAGCTAAAGGGAATCTCAAAGTGAGGCCTAGCTTCGAAGGAGGGCCCTGATACGCCAGGCAGCAGGGTAGGAGTGCGCAGCTTCCATGAGGCTTTAGTCGCACTTCTGCCTTAGTGTAACGGTACTAATCTTCTCAGGACTCCTGCTCCATTGCGTCTGAACCCGTTTCCGTACAAAGACACTGAGTTCCCCCCAGGCTCTCCTGAGTTGGAGATCAACATTCAGACACGTAGACCCTTCGGAGTACCCGTGTCTGTGCCGAGTGAAGGGCAGCATGATGCACGCTCCCTCGGGGGAGCTCGATTTCCTCAGCTCACCAACAGCCTCAGGAACACGGTTGAAGTAGGTGCAGCATGCCATGCAAGTCTGCCTGCTTACAGTAGTCCGAGCTGTCCTGAGGAAAACTCTTTGCTTACAATTCTTTCTACCAGCTCCTAGCTGAAGTCAACCAACCTCTAGGAGAAAGTCGGCTTGTGGTCCAAGTGCAACTAGAGCACACTTTCTGGTGTAACGCCGCAGGCTTGTGGAAGATGCCCAGGAGCCCAGGACACCTAGGGAATTCTTTCATTGAGGCAGTTCGCTACACGCAGAACACCCTGCATAGAAAAGTGGATTCTCCAAGGACCCAGTGAGGAGCTAGGTCTCTTTTGACCTGTTAGAAACCACAGATGCTTCTTCTGCGTGTCAGCCTGGAAATGGCGGCCTTAGGAGACAAGCCTTTCTTTCCCCTCTTGAAAGCTCCATTCATGCGGCCTTGAAGCTACCTGAAAAACACTGTGGTTGTCGGACTTGTCCTCACTCCAGGCATGGCTCTGGAAGAAAATGAGTTTTCTCGAAAGAAAGAGGGTGCTGCTTCCAGGCCCTGGTGGGGAGCATATCCTGCATTGCACTAGAGCGAAGGGGAATCTCAGCGTGCGCCCTACCCTCGACCTAAGGCTCTGATTTGCCCTCCAGAAGGGTAGTGGTGCAGCATTTTCCTTGAGGCCTTATTCGCAGTTCTGCATTAGTTTAAAGTTACTACTCTTCTCAGGACTCCAGGCCCACTCATGTCAGTACCCATTTCCGTACAAGAACTCTGAGTACCCCAGGACTCCCCTGGGCTTGCTGGGCCACACTCAGACCCGTAGGCCGTTCAGTGTGCCCCTTTTTAGGCCGAGTGAAAGATAACAAACTGCACTCTTTCTTGGGAAAGCCAGATTTCCTCAGCTCACCATCAGCCTCAGGAACACGGCTCTAGCGAGGCCAGCAAACCATGGAAGTCTGCCTCCTCACCCGATTCTGAGCTGTACTGAGTAAAACTCTCTGCTTTGAAGTCCTTCGAGGACCTCATACCTGAAGTTACCCTATCTCAAGGAGAAAGACGGCTTGCATTCCAACTTCCACTAAAGCACAGTAGTCTGTGTAACACTTCAGGCTTTGCGACATGCACAGGGCTCCTAGAGACCTAGGGCAGTCTACTGTCTAGGCACTTCACTACACGTACAACACCCTGTGCAGAAAAATTGATTCTGGGAAGAGCCAAGCAGGTAGCTAGGTCTCTTTTGACCTCTTAGAAACCACAGCTACTTGTGCAGTGTGTCAGTCTGGAAACAGGACCTGATGGGGCTAGCCTTGCTGTCCCATCATGAAAGCTCCTTTTATGCGCCTAGAAGCTAGAAGCTAACTGAAAAACCCTGTTGCTGTCGGGCTTATACTCACGACAGGCATGGCTGTGAGAGGGAAAAAGAGGTTTCACGAAGAAACACGTATTCCAGTTTCTGACTCAGAGCTCATCCTGTCCTGTTCTCTAGCTAAAGGGAAACTCAAAGTGAGGCCTAGCTTCGAGGGAGGGCCCTGATATGCCATGCAGCGGAGTAGGCGTGCAGCAGCTTCCCTGAGGCCTTAGCCGCTCTTCTGCTTTAGTTGAACGCTAGTAAGCTTTTCAGGACTCGTAGACCCCTCGCGGCAGCACTCGTTTCCGTACAAGGACCCTGAGTACCCCCAGGCTCCCCTGGGCTTGCTGGGCCACACTCAGACCCGTAGGCCATTCACGGTGGCCCTGCGTAGGTCGAGTGAAGAGTCACACGCTGCCCTCTTCCTTGGGCGAGCTAGATATCCCCAGCTCACCAACGGCTTCATGAACACGGTCCTAGCAAGTCCAGCATACCATGGAAGTCGTCCTAGTTGCCCTAGTCTGAGCAGTACTGAGAAAAACTCTCTGCTTACAAGTCCTTCTAGGACCTCATACCTAAAGACACCGTATCTCAAGGAGAAAGGCAGCTTGCACTGCAACTTCCACTACAGCACAGTTTTGTGTGTGACACTTCAGAATGTTGGGGGAGGCACAGGACCCTAGGAGTCCTAGGGCAGTCTTTCATCTAAGCAGTTCGCTACACGCAGAGCACCTTAGGTAGAAAAGTTGAATAAGGGAGGAGCCAGGGAGGTAGCTAGGTCTCTTTTGACCTGCCAGAAGCCAGAGACACTTACGCTGCGTGTCAACCTGGAGATGGTGCCTGATGGGACTGGCCTTGTTTTCCCACTTTAAAAGCTCCTCTTATGCGCCTTGAAGCTCCCTTAAAAACACTGTGGTTGTCAGCCTTATACTCACGGCAGGCATGGCTGTGAGAGGGAAAGAACGGTTTCACGAAGAAACAGGGTATCCCAGTTTCTCGGTCAGAGCTCATACTGTCCTGTTCTATAGCTAAAGGGAATCTCAAAGTGAGGCCTAGCTTCGAAGGAGGGCCCTGATACGCCAGGCAGCAGGGTAGGAGTGCGCAGCTTCCATGAGGCTTTAGTCGCACTTCTGCCTTAGTGTAACGGTACTAATCTTCTCAGTTCTCCTGCTCCATTGCGTCTGAACCCGTTTCCGTACAAAGACACTGAGTTCCCCCCAGGCTCTCCTGAGTTGGAGATCAACATTCAGACACGTAGACCCTTCGGAGTACCCGTGTCTGTGCCGAGTGAAGGCAGCATGATGCACGCTCCCTCGGGGGAGCTCGATTTCCTCAGCTCACCAACAGCCTCAGGAACACGGTTGAAGTAGGTGCAGCATGCCATGCAAGTCTGCCTGCTTACAGTAGTCCGAGCTGTCCTGAGGAAAACTCTTTGCTTACAATTCTTTCTACCACCTCCTAGCTGAAGTCAACCAACCTCTAGGAGAAAGTCGGCTTGTGGTCCAAGTGCAACTAGAGCACACTTTCTGGTGTAACGCCGCAGGCTTGTGGAAGATGCCCAGGAGCCCAGGACACCTAGGGAATTCTTTCATTGAGGCAGTTCGCTACACGCAGAACACCCTGCATAGAAAAGTGGATTCTCCAAGGACCCAGTGAGGAGCTAGGTCTCTTTTGACCTGTTAGAAACCACAGATGCTTCTTCTGCGTGTCAGCCTGGAAATGGCGGCCTTAGGAGACAAGCCTTTCTTTCCCCTCTTGAAAGCTCCATTCATGCGGCCTTGAAGCTACCTGAAAAACACTGTGGTTGTCGGACTTGTCCTCACTCCAGGCATGGCTCTGGAAGAAAATGAGTTTTCTCGAAAGAAAGAGGGTGCTGCTTCCAGGCCCTGGTGGGGAGCATATCCTGCATTGCACTAGAGCGAAGGGGAATCTCAGCGTGCGCCCTACCTTCGACCTAAGGCTCTGATTTGCCCTCCAGAAGGGTAGTGGTGCAGCATTTTCCTTGAGGCCTTAGTCGCAGTTCTGCATTAGTTTAAAGTTACTACTCTTCTCAGGACTCCAGGCCCACTCATGTCAGTACCCATTTCCGTACAAGAACTCTGAGTACCCCAGGACTCCCCTGGGCTTGCTGGGCCACACTCAGACCCGTAGGCCCTTCAGTGTGCCCCTTTTTAGGCCGAGTGAAAGATAACAAACTGCACTCTTTCTTGGGAAAGCCAGATTTCCTCAGCTCACCATCAGCCTCAGGAACACGGCTCTAGCGAGGCCAGCAAACCATGGAAGTCTGCCTCCTCACCCGTTTCTGAGCTGTACTGAGTAAAACTCTCTGCTTTGAAGTCCTTCGAGGACCTCATACCTGAAGTTACCCTATCTCAAGGAGAAAGACGGCTTGCATTCCAACTTCCACTAAAGCACAGTAGTCTGTGTAACACTTCAGGCTTTGCGACATGCACAGGGCTCGTAGAGACCTAGGGCAGTCTACTGTCTAGGCACTTCACTACACGTACAACACCCTGTGCAGAAAAATTGATTCTGGGAAGAGCCAAGCAGGTAGCTAGGTCTCTTTTGACCTCTTAGAAACCACAGCTACTTGTGCAGTGTGTCAGTCTGGAAACAGGACCTGATGGGGCTAGCCTTGCTGTCCCATCATGAAAGCTCCTTTTATGCGCCTAGAAGCTAGAAGCTAACTGAAAAACACTGTTGCTGTCGGGCTTATACTCACGACAGGCATGGCTGTGAGAGGGAAAAAGAGGTTTCACGAAGAAACACGTATTCCAGTTTCTGACTCAGAGCTCATCCTGTCCTGTTCTCTAGCTAAAGGGAAACTCAAAGTGAGGCCTAGCTTCGAGGGAGGGCCCTGATATGCCATGCAGCGGAGTAGGCGTGCAGCAGCTTCCCTGAGGCCTTAGCCGCTCTTCTGCTTTAGTTGAACGCTAGTAAGTTTTTCAGGACTCGTAGACCCTCGCGGCAGCTCTCGTTTCCGTACAAGGACCCTGAGTACCCCCAGGCTCCCCTGGGCTTGCTGGGCCACACTCAGACCCGTAGGCCATTCAGGGTGGCCCTGCGTAGGTCGAGAGAAGAGTCACACGCTGCCCTCTTCCTTGGGCGAGCTAGATATCCCCAGCTCACCAACGGCTTCATGAACACGGTCCTAGCAAGTCCAGCATACCATGGAAGTCGTCCTAGTTGCCCTAGTCTGAGCAGTACTGAGAAAAACTCTCTGCTTACAAGTCCTTCTAGGACCTCATACCTAAAGACACCGTATCTCAAGGAGAAAGGCAGCTTGCACTGCAACTTCCACTACAGCACAGTTTTGTGTGTGACACTTCAGAATGTTGGGGGAGGCACAGGACCCTAGGAGTCCTAGGGCAGTCTTTCATCTAAGCAGTTCGCTACACGCAGAGCACCTTAGGTAGAAAAGTTGAATAAGGGAGGAGCCAGGGAGGTAGCTAGGTCTCTTTTGACCTGCCAGAAGCCAGAGACACTTACGCTGCGTGTCAACCTGGAGATGGTGCCTGATGGGACTGGCCTTGTTTTCCCACTTTAAAAGCTCCTCTTATGCGCCTTGAAGCTCCCTTAAAAACACTGTGGTTGTCAGCCTTATACTCACGGCAGGCATGGCTGTGAGAGGGAAAGAACGGTTTCACGAAGAAACAGGGTATCCCAGTTTCTCGGTCAGAGCTCATACTGTCCTGTTCTATAGCTAAAGGGAATCTCAAAGTGAGGCCTAGCTTCGAAGGAGGGCCCTGATACGCCAGGCAGCAGGGTAGGAGTGCGCAGCTTCCATGAGGCTTTAGTCGCACTTCTGCCTTAGTGTAACGGTACTAATCTTCTCAGGACTCCTGCTCCATTGCGTCTGAACCCGTTTCCGTACAAAGACACTGAGTTCCCCCCAGGCTCTCCTGAGTTGGAGATCAACATTCAGACACGTAGACCCTTCGGAGTACCCGTGTCTGTGCCGAGTGAAGGGCAGCATGATGCACGCTCCCTCGGGGGAGCTCGATTTCCTCAGCTCACCAACAGCCTCAGGAACACGGTTGAAGTAGGTGCAGCATGCCATGCAAGTCTGCCTGCTTACAGTAGTCCGAGCTGTCCTGAGGAAAACTCTTTGCTTACAATTCTTTCTACCAGCTCCTAGCTGAAGTCAACCAACCTCTAGGAGAAAGTCGGCTTGTGGTCCAAGTGCAACTAGAGCACACTTTCTGGTGTAACGCCGCAGGCTTGTGGAAGATGCCCAGGAGCCCAGGACACCTAGGGAATTCTTTCATTGAGGCAGTTCGCTACACGCAGAACACCCTGCATAGAAAAGTGGATTCTCCAAGGACCCAGTGAGGAGCTAGGTCTCTTTTGACCTGTTAGAAACCACAGATGCTTCTTCTGCGTGTCAGCCTGGAAATGGCGGCCTTAGGAGACAAGCCTTTCTTTCCCCTCTTGAAAGCTCCATTCATGCGGCCTTGAAGCTACCTGAAAAACACTGTGGTTGTCGGACTTGTCCTCACTCCAGGCATGGCTCTGGAAGAAAATGAGTTTTCTCGAAAGAAAGAGGGTGCTGCTTCCAGGCCCTGGTGGGGAGCATATCCTGCATTGCACTAGAGCGAAGGGGAATCTCAGCGTGCGCCCTACCCTCGACCTAAGGCTCTGATTTGCCCTCCAGAAGGGTAGTGGTGCAGCATTTTCCTTGAGGCCTTATTCGCAGTTCTGCATTAGTTTAAAGTTACTACTCTTCTCAGGACTCCAGGCCCACTCATGTCAGTACCCATTTCCGTACAAGAACTCTGAGTACCCCAGGACTCCCCTGGGCTTGCTGGGCCACACTCAGACCCGTAGGCCGTTCAGTGTGCCCCTTTTTAGGCCGAGTGAAAGATAACAAACTGCACTCTTTCTTGGGAAAGCCAGATTTCCTCAGCTCACCATCAGCCTCAGGAACACGGCTCTAGCGAGGCCAGCAAACCATGGAAGTCTGCCTCCTCACCCGATTCTGAGCTGTACTGAGTAAAACTCTCTGCTTTGAAGTCCTTCGAGGACCTCATACCTGAAGTTACCCTATCTCAAGGAGAAAGACGGCTTGCATTCCAACTTCCACTAAAGCACAGTAGTCTGTGTAACACTTCAGGCTTTGCGACATGCACAGGGCTCCTAGAGACCTAGGGCAGTCTACTGTCTAGGCACTTCACTACACGTACAACACCCTGTGCAGAAAAATTGATTCTGGGAAGAGCCAAGCAGGTAGCTAGGTCTCTTTTGACCTCTTAGAAACCACAGCTACTTGTGCAGTGTGTCAGTCTGGAAACAGGACCTGATGGGGCTAGCCTTGCTGTCCCATCATGAAAGCTCCTTTTATGCGCCTAGAAGCTAGAAGCTAACTGAAAAACCCTGTTGCTGTCGGGCTTATACTCACGACAGGCATGGCTGTGAGAGGGAAAAAGAGGTTTCACGAAGAAACACGTATTCCAGTTTCTGACTCAGAGCTCATCCTGTCCTGTTCTCTAGCTAAAGGGAAACTCAAAGTGAGGCCTAGCTTCGAGGGAGGGCCCTGATATGCCATGCAGCGGAGTAGGCGTGCAGCAGCTTCCCTGAGGCCTTAGCCGCTCTTCTGCTTTAGTTGAACGCTAGTAAGCTTTTCAGGACTCGTAGACCCCTCGCGGCAGCACTCGTTTCCGTACAAGGACCCTGAGTACCCCCAGGCTCCCCTGGGCTTGCTGGGCCACACTCAGACCCGTAGGCCATTCACGGTGGCCCTGCGTAGGTCGAGTGAAGAGTCACACGCTGCCCTCTTCCTTGGGCGAGCTAGATATCCCCAGCTCACCAACGGCTTCATGAACACGGTCCTAGCAAGTCCAGCATACCATGGAAGTCGTCCTAGTTGCCCTAGTCTGAGCAGTACTGAGAAAAACTCTCTGCTTACAAGTCCTTCTAGGACCTCATACCTAAAGACACCGTATCTCAAGGAGAAAGGCAGCTTGCACTGCAACTTCCACTACAGCACAGTTTTGTGTGTGACACTTCAGAATGTTGGGGGAGGCACAGGACCCTAGGAGTCCTAGGGCAGTCTTTCATCTAAGCAGTTCGCTACACGCAGAGCACCTTAGGTAGAAAAGTTGAATAAGGGAAGAGCCAGGGAGGTAGCTAGGTCTCTTTTGACCTGCCAGAAGCCAGAGACACTAACGCTCCGTGTCAACCTGGAGATGGTGCCTGATGGGACTGGCCTTGTTTTCCCACTTTAAAAGCTCCTCTTATGCGCCTTGAAGCTCCCTTAAAAACACTGTGGTTGTCAGCCTTATACTCACGGCAGGCATGGCTGTGAGAGGGAAAGAACGGTTTCACGAAGAAACAGGGTATCCCAGTTTCTCGGTCAGAGCTCATACTGTCCTGTTCTATAGCTAAAGGGAATCTCAAAGTGAGGCCTAGCTTCCAAGGAGGGCCCTGATACGCCAGGCAGCAGGGTAGGAGTGCGCAGCTTCCATGAGGCTTTAGTCGCACTTCTGCCTTAGTGTAACGGTACTAATCTTCTCAGGACTCCTGCTCCATTGCGTCTGAACCCGTTTCCGTACAAAGACACTGAGTTCCCCCCAGGCTCTCCTGAGTTGGAGATCAACATTCAGACACTTAGACCCTTCGGAGTACCCGTGTCTGTGCCGAGTGAAGGGCAGCATGATGCACGCTCCCTCGGGGGAGCTCGATTTCCTCAGCTCACCAACAGCCTCAGGAACACGGTTGAAGTAGGTGCAGCATGCCATGCAAGTCTGCCTGCTTACAGTAGTCCGAGCTGTCCTGAGGAAAACTCTTTGCTTACAATTCTTTCTACCAGCTCCTAGCTGAATTCAACCAACCTCTAGGAGAAAGTCGGCTTGTGGTCCAAGTGCAACTAGAGCACACTTTCTGGTGTAACGCCGCAGGCTTGTGGAAGATGCCCAGGAGCCCAGGACACCTAGGGAATTCTTTCATTGAGGCAGTTCGCTACACGCAGAACACCCTGCATAGAAAAGTGGATTCTCCAAGGACCCAGTGAGGAGCTAGGTCTCTTTTGACCTGTTAGAAACCACAGATGCTTCTTCTGCGTGTCAGCCTGGAAATGGCGGCCTTAGGAGACAAGCCTTTCTTTCCCCTCTTGAAAGCTCCATTCATGCGGCCTTGAAGCTACCTGAAAAACACTGTGGTTGTCGGACTTGTCCTCACTCCAGGCATGGCTCTGGAAGAAAATGAGTTTTCTCGAAAGAAAGAGGGTGCTGCTTCCAGGCCCTGGTGGGGAGCATATCCTGCATTGCACTAGAGCGAAGGGGAATCTCAGCGTGCGCCCTACCCTCGACCTAAGGCTCTGATTTGCCCTCCAGAAGGGTAGTGGTGCAGCATTTTCCTTGAGGCCTTATTCGCAGTTCTGCATTAGTTTAAAGTTACTACTCTTCTCAGGACTCCAGGCCCACTCATGTCAGTACCCATTTCCGTACAAGAACTCTGAGTACCCCAGGACTCCCCTGGGCTTGCTGGGCCACACTCAGACCCGTAGGCCCTTCAGTGTGCCCCTTTTTAGGCCGAGTGAAAGATAACAAACTGCACTCTTTCTTGGGAAAGCCAGATTTCCTCAGCTCACCATCAGCCTCAGGAACACGGCTCTAGCGAGGCCAGCAAACCATGGAAGTCTGCCTCCTCACCCGTTTCTGAGCTGTACTGAGTAAAACTCTCTGCTTTGAAGTCCTTCGAGGACCTCATACCTGAAGTTACCCTATCTCAAGGAGAAAGACGGCTTGCATTCCAACTTCCACTAAAGCACAGTAGTCTGTGTAACACTTCAGGCTTTGCGACATGCACAGGGCTCCTAGAGACCTAGGGCAGTCTACTGTCTAGGCACTTCACTACACGTACAACACCCTGTGCAGAAAAATTGATTCTGGGAAGAGCCAAGCAGGTAGCTAGGTCTCTTTTGACCTCTTAGAAACCACAGCTACTTGTGCAGTGTGTCAGTCTGGAAACAGGACCTGATGGGGCTAGCCTTGCTGTCCCATCATGAAAGCTCCTTTTATGCGCCTAGAAGCTAGAAGCTAACTGAAAAACACTGTTGCTGTCGGGCTTATACTCACGACAGGCATGGCTGTGAGAGGGAAAAAGAGGTTTCACGAAGAAACACGTATTCCAGTTTCTGACTCAGAGCTCATCCTGTCCTGTTCTCTAGCTAAAGGGAAACTCAAAGTGAGGCCTAGCTTCGAGGGAGGGCCCTGATATGCCATGCAGCGGAGTAGGCGTGCAGCAGCTTCCCTGAGGCCTTAGCCGCTCTTCTGCTTTAGTTGAACGCTAGTAAGTTTTTCAGGACTCGTAGACCCTCGCGGCAGCTCTCGTTTCCGTACAAGGACCCTGAGTACCCCCAGGCTCCCCTGGGCTTGCTGGGCCACACTCAGACCCGTAGGCCATTCAGGGTGGCCCTGCGTAGGTCGAGAGAAGAGTCACACGCTGCCCTCTTCCTTGGGCGAGCTAGATATCCCCAGCTCACCAACGGCTTCATGAACACGGTCCTAGCAAGTCCAGCATACCATGGAAGTCGTCCTAGTTGCCCTAGTCTGAGCAGTACTGAGAAAAACTCTCTGCTTACAAGTCCTTCTAGGACCTCATACCTAAAGACACCGTATCTCAAGGAGAAAGGCAGCTTGCACTGCAACTTCCACTACAGCACAGTTTTGTGTGTGACACTTCAGAATGTTGGGGGAGGCACAGGACCCTAGGAGTCCTAGGGCAGTCTTTCATCTAAGCAGTTCGCTACACGCAGAGCACCTTAGGTAGAAAAGTTGAATAAGGGAGGAGCCAGGGAGGTAGCTAGGTCTCTTTTGACCTGCCAGAAGCCAGAGACACTTACGCTGCGTGTCAACCTGGAGATGGTGCCTGATGGGACTGGCCTTGTTTTCCCACTTTAAAAGCTCCTCTTATGCGCCTTGAAGCTCCCTTAAAAACACTGTGGTTGTCAGCCTTATACTCACGGCAGGCATGGCTGTGAGAGGGAAAGAACGGTTTCACGAAGAAACAGGGTATCCCAGTTTCTCGGTCAGAGCTCATACTGTCCTGTTCTATAGCTAAAGGGAATCTCAAAGTGAGGCCTAGCTTCGAAGGAGGGCCCTGATACGCCAGGCAGCAGGGTAGGAGTGCGCAGCTTCCATGAGGCTTTAGTCGCACTTCTGCCTTAGTGTAACGGTACTAATCTTCTCAGGACTCCTGCTCCATTGCGTCTGAACCCGTTTCCGTACAAAGACACTGAGTTCCCCCCAGGCTCTCCTGAGTTGGAGATCAACATTCAGACACGTAGACCCTTCGGAGTACCCGTGTCTGTGCCGAGTGAAGGGCAGCATGATGCACGCTCCCTCGGGGGAGCTCGATTTCCTCAGCTCACCAACAGCCTCAGGAACACGGTTGAAGTAGGTGCAGCATGCCATGCAAGTCTGCCTGCTTACAGTAGTCCGAGCTGTCCTGAGGAAAACTCTTTGCTTACAATTCTTTCTACCAGCTCCTAGCTGAAGTCAACCAACCTCTAGGAGAAAGTCGGCTTGTGGTCCAAGTGCAACTAGAGCACACTTTCTGGTGTAACGCCGCAGGCTTGTGGAAGATGCCCAGGAGCCCAGGACACCTAGGGAATTCTTTCATTGAGGCAGTTCGCTACACGCAGAACACCCTGCATAGAAAAGTGGATTCTCCAAGGACCCAGTGAGGAGCTAGGTCTCTTTTGACCTGTTAGAAACCACAGATGCTTCTTCTGCGTGTCAGCCTGGAAATGGCGGCCTTAGGAGACAAGCCTTTCTTTCCCCTCTTGAAAGCTCCATTCATGCGGCCTTGAAGCTACCTGAAAAACACTGTGGTTGTCGGACTTGTCCTCACTCCAGGCATGGCTCTGGAAGAAAATGAGTTTTCTCGAAAGAAAGAGGGTGCTGCTTCCAGGCCCTGGTGGGGAGCATATCCTGCATTGCACTAGAGCGAAGGGGAATCTCAGCGTGCGCCCTACCCTCGACCTAAGGCTCTGATTTGCCCTCCAGAAGGGTAGTGGTGCAGCATTTTCCTTGAGGCCTTATTCGCAGTTCTGCATTAGTTTAAAGTTACTACTCTTCTCAGGACTCCAGGCCCACTCATGTCAGTACCCATTTCCGTACAAGAACTCTGAGTACCCCAGGACTCCCCTGGGCTTGCTGGGCCACACTCAGACCCGTAGGCCGTTCAGTGTGCCCCTTTTTAGGCCGAGTGAAAGATAACAAACTGCACTCTTTCTTGGGAAAGCCAGATTTCCTCAGCTCACCATCAGCCTCAGGAACACGGCTCTAGCGAGGCCAGCAAACCATGGAAGTCTGCCTCCTCACCCGATTCTGAGCTGTACTGAGTAAAACTCTCTGCTTTGAAGTCCTTCGAGGACCTCATACCTGAAGTTACCCTATCTCAAGGAGAAAGACGGCTTGCATTCCAACTTCCACTAAAGCACAGTAGTCTGTGTAACACTTCAGGCTTTGCGACATGCACAGGGCTCCTAGAGACCTAGGGCAGTCTACTGTCTAGGCACTTCACTACACGTACAACACCCTGTGCAGAAAAATTGATTCTGGGAAGAGCCAAGCAGGTAGCTAGGTCTCTTTTGACCTCTTAGAAACCACAGCTACTTGTGCAGTGTGTCAGTCTGGAAACAGGACCTGATGGGGCTAGCCTTGCTGTCCCATCATGAAAGCTCCTTTTATGCGCCTAGAAGCTAGAAGCTAACTGAAAAACCCTGTTGCTGTCGGGCTTATACTCACGACAGGCATGGCTGTGAGAGGGAAAAAGAGGTTTCACGAAGAAACACGTATTCCAGTTTCTGACTCAGAGCTCATCCTGTCCTGTTCTCTAGCTAAAGGGAAACTCAAAGTGAGGCCTAGCTTCGAGGGAGGGCCCTGATATGCCATGCAGCGGAGTAGGCGTGCAGCAGCTTCCCTGAGGCCTTAGCCGCTCTTCTGCTTTAGTTGAACGCTAGTAAGCTTTTCAGGACTCGTAGACCCCTCGCGGCAGCACTCGTTTCCGTACAAGGACCCTGAGTACCCCCAGGCTCCCCTGGGCTTGCTGGGCCACACTCAGACCCGTAGGCCATTCACGGTGGCCCTGCGTAGGTCGAGTGAAGAGTCACACGCTGCCCTCTTCCTTGGGCGAGCTAGATATCCCCAGCTCACCAACGGCTTCATGAACACGGTCCTAGCAAGTCCAGCATACCATGGAAGTCGTCCTAGTTGCCCTAGTCTGAGCAGTACTGAGAAAAACTCTCTGCTTACAAGTCCTTCTAGGACCTCATACCTAAAGACACCGTATCTCAAGGAGAAAGGCAGCTTGCACTGCAACTTCCACTACAGCACAGTTTTGTGTGTGACACTTCAGAATGTTGGGGGAGGCACAGGACCCTAGGAGTCCTAGGGCAGTCTTTCATCTAAGCAGTTCGCTACACGCAGAGCACCTTAGGTAGAAAAGTTGAATAAGGGAGGAGCCAGGGAGGTAGCTAGGTCTCTTTTGACCTGCCAGAAGCCAGAGACACTTACGCTGCGTGTCAACCTGGAGATGGTGCCTGATGGGACTGGCCTTGTTTTCCCACTTTAAAAGCTCCTCTTATGCGCCTTGAAGCTCCCTTAAAAACACTGTGGTTGTCAGCCTTATACTCACGGCAGGCATGGCTGTGAGAGGGAAAGAACGGTTTCACGAAGAAACAGGGTATCCCAGTTTCTCGGTCAGAGCTCATACTGTCCTGTTCTATAGCTAAAGGGAATCTCAAAGTGAGGCCTAGCTTCGAAGGAGGGCCCTGATACGCCAGGCAGCAGGGTAGGAGTGCGCAGCTTCCATGAGGCTTTAGTCGCACTTCTGCCTTAGTGTAACGGTACTAATCTTCTCAGTTCTCCTGCTCCATTGCGTCTGAACCCGTTTCCGTACAAAGACACTGAGTTCCCCCCAGGCTCTCCTGAGTTGGAGATCAACATTCAGACACGTAGACCCTTCGGAGTACCCGTGTCTGTGCCGAGTGAAGGCAGCATGATGCACGCTCCCTCGGGGGAGCTCGATTTCCTCAGCTCACCAACAGCCTCAGGAACACGGTTGAAGTAGGTGCAGCATGCCATGCAAGTCTGCCTGCTTACAGTAGTCCGAGCTGTCCTGAGGAAAACTCTTTGCTTACAATTCTTTCTACCACCTCCTAGCTGAAGTCAACCAACCTCTAGGAGAAAGTCGGCTTGTGGTCCAAGTGCAACTAGAGCACACTTTCTGGTGTAACGCCGCAGGCTTGTGGAAGATGCCCAGGAGCCCAGGACACCTAGGGAATTCTTTCATTGAGGCAGTTCGCTACACGCAGAACACCCTGCATAGAAAAGTGGATTCTCCAAGGACCCAGTGAGGAGCTAGGTCTCTTTTGACCTGTTAGAAACCACAGATGCTTCTTCTGCGTGTCAGCCTGGAAATGGCGGCCTTAGGAGACAAGCCTTTCTTTCCCCTCTTGAAAGCTCCATTCATGCGGCCTTGAAGCTACCTGAAAAACACTGTGGTTGTCGGACTTGTCCTCACTCCAGGCATGGCTCTGGAAGAAAATGAGTTTTCTCGAAAGAAAGAGGGTGCTGCTTCCAGGCCCTGGTGGGGAGCATATCCTGCATTGCACTAGAGCGAAGGGGAATCTCAGCGTGCGCCCTACCCTCGACCTAAGGCTCTGATTTGCCCTCCAGAAGGGTAGTGGTGCAGCATTTTCCTTGAGGCCTTATTCGCAGTTCTGCATTAGTTTAAAGTTACTACTCTTCTCAGGACTCCAGGCCCACTCATGTCAGTACCCATTTCCGTACAAGAACTCTGAGTACCCCAGGACTCCCCTGGGCTTGCTGGGCCACACTCAGACCCGTAGGCCCTTCAGTGTGCCCCTTTTTAGGCCGAGTGAAAGATAACAAACTGCACTCTTTCTTGGGAAAGCCAGATTTCCTCAGCTCACCATCAGCCTCAGGAACACGGCTCTAGCGAGGCCAGCAAACCATGGAAGTCTGCCTCCTCACCCGATTCTGAGCTGTACTGAGTAAAACTCTCTGCTTTGAAGTCCTTCGAGGACCTCATACCTGAAGTTACCCTATCTCAAGGAGAAAGACGGCTTGCATTCCAACTTCCACTAAAGCACAGTAGTCTGTGTAACACTTCAGGCTTTGCGACATGCACAGGGCTCCTAGAGACCTAGGGCAGTCTACTGTCTAGGCACTTCACTACACGTACAACACCCTGTGCAGAAAAATTGATTCTGGGAAGAGCCAAGCAGGTAGCTAGGTCTCTTTTGACCTCTTAGAAACCACAGCTACTTGTGCAGTGTGTCAGTCTGGAAACAGGACCTGATGGGGCTAGCCTTGCTGTCCCATCATGAAAGCTCCTTTTATGCGCCTAGAAGCTAGAAGCTAACTGAAAAACCCTGTTGCTGTCGGGCTTATACTCACGACAGGCATGGCTGTGAGAGGGAAAAAGAGGTTTCACGAAGAAACACGTATTCCAGTTTCTGACTCAGAGCTCATCCTGTCCTGTTCTCTAGCTAAAGGGAAACTCAAAGTGAGGCCTAGCTTCGAGGGAGGGCCCTGATATGCCATGCAGCGGAGTAGGCGTGCAGCAGCTTCCCTGAGGCCTTAGCCGCTCTTCTGCTTTAGTTGAACGCTAGTAAGCTTTTCAGGACTCGTAGACCCCTCGCGGCAGCACTCGTTTCCGTACAAGGACCCTGAGTACCCCCAGGCTCCCCTGGGCTTGCTGGGCCACACTCAGACCCGTAGGCCATTCACGGTGGCCCTGCGTAGGTCGAGTGAAGAGTCACACGCTGCCCTCTTCCTTGGGCGAGCTAGATATCCCCAGCTCACCAACGGCTTCATGAACACGGTCCTAGCAAGTCCAGCATACCATGGAAGTCGTCCTAGTTGCCCTAGTCTGAGCAGTACTGAGAAAAACTCTCTGCTTACAAGTCCTTCTAGGACCTCATACCTAAAGACACCGTATCTCAAGGAGAAAGGCAGCTTGCACTGCAACTTCCACTACAGCACAGTTTTGTGTGTGACACTTCAGAATGTTGGGGGAGGCACAGGACCCTAGGAGTCCTAGGGCAGTCTTTCATCTAAGCAGTTCGCTACACGCAGAGCACCTTAGGTAGAAAAGTTGAATAAGGGAAGAGCCAGGGAGGTAGCTAGGTCTCTTTTGACCTGCCAGAAGCCAGAGACACTAACGCTCCGTGTCAACCTGGAGATGGTGCCTGATGGGACTGGCCTTGTTTTCCCACTTTAAAAGCTCCTCTTATGCGCCTTGAAGCTCCCTTAAAAACACTGTGGTTGTCAGCCTTATACTCACGGCAGGCATGGCTGTGAGAGGGAAAGAACGGTTTCACGAAGAAACAGGGTATCCCAGTTTCTCGGTCAGAGCTCATACTGTCCTGTTCTATAGCTAAAGGGAATCTCAAAGTGAGGCCTAGCTTCCAAGGAGGGCCCTGATACGCCAGGCAGCAGGGTAGGAGTGCGCAGCTTCCATGAGGCTTTAGTCGCACTTCTGCCTTAGTGTAACGGTACTAATCTTCTCAGGACTCCTGCTCCATTGCGTCTGAACCCGTTTCCGTACAAAGACACTGAGTTCCCCCCAGGCTCTCCTGAGTTGGAGATCAACATTCAGACACTTAGACCCTTCGGAGTACCCGTGTCTGTGCCGAGTGAAGGGCAGCATGATGCACGCTCCCTCGGGGGAGCTCGATTTCCTCAGCTCACCAACAGCCTCAGGAACACGGTTGAAGTAGGTGCAGCATGCCATGCAAGTCTGCCTGCTTACAGTAGTCCGAGCTGTCCTGAGGAAAACTCTTTGCTTACAATTCTTTCTACCAGCTCCTAGCTGAATTCAACCAACCTCTAGGAGAAAGTCGGCTTGTGGTCCAAGTGCAACTAGAGCACACTTTCTGGTGTAACGCCGCAGGCTTGTGGAAGATGCCCAGGAGCCCAGGACACCTAGGGAATTCTTTCATTGAGGCAGTTCGCTACACGCAGAACACCCTGCATAGAAAAGTGGATTCTCCAAGGACCCAGTGAGGAGCTAGGTCTCTTTTGACCTGTTAGAAACCACAGATGCTTCTTCTGCGTGTCAGCCTGGAAATGGCGGCCTTAGGAGACAAGCCTTTCTTTCCCCTCTTGAAAGCTCCATTCATGCGGCCTTGAAGCTACCTGAAAAACACTGTGGTTGTCGGACTTGTCCTCACTCCAGGCATGGCTCTGGAAGAAAATGAGTTTTCTCGAAAGAAAGAGGGTGCTGCTTCCAGGCCCTGGTGGGGAGCATATCCTGCATTGCACTAGAGCGAAGGGGAATCTCAGCGTGCGCCCTACCCTCGACCTAAGGCTCTGATTTGCCCTCCAGAAGGGTAGTGGTGCAGCATTTTCCTTGAGGCCTTATTCGCAGTTCTGCATTAGTTTAAAGTTACTACTCTTCTCAGGACTCCAGGCCCACTCATGTCAGTACCCATTTCCGTACAAGAACTCTGAGTACCCCAGGACTCCCCTGGGCTTGCTGGGCCACACTCAGACCCGTAGGCCCTTCAGTGTGCCCCTTTTTAGGCCGAGTGAAAGATAACAAACTGCACTCTTTCTTGGGAAAGCCAGATTTCCTCAGCTCACCATCAGCCTCAGGAACACGGCTCTAGCGAGGCCAGCAAACCATGGAAGTCTGCCTCCTCACCCGTTTCTGAGCTGTACTGAGTAAAACTCTCTGCTTTGAAGTCCTTCGAGGACCTCATACCTGAAGTTACCCTATCTCAAGGAGAAAGACGGCTTGCATTCCAACTTCCACTAAAGCACAGTAGTCTGTGTAACACTTCAGGCTTTGCGACATGCACAGGGCTCCTAGAGACCTAGGGCAGTCTACTGTCTAGGCACTTCACTACACGTACAACACCCTGTGCAGAAAAATTGATTCTGGGAAGAGCCAAGCAGGTAGCTAGGTCTCTTTTGACCTCTTAGAAACCACAGCTACTTGTGCAGTGTGTCAGTCTGGAAACAGGACCTGATGGGGCTAGCCTTGCTGTCCCATCATGAAAGCTCCTTTTATGCGCCTAGAAGCTAGAAGCTAACTGAAAAACACTGTTGCTGTCGGGCTTATACTCACGACAGGCATGGCTGTGAGAGGGAAAAAGAGGTTTCACGAAGAAACACGTATTCCAGTTTCTGACTCAGAGCTCATCCTGTCCTGTTCTCTAGCTAAAGGGAAACTCAAAGTGAGGCCTAGCTTCGAGGGAGGGCCCTGATATGCCATGCAGCGGAGTAGGCGTGCAGCAGCTTCCCTGAGGCCTTAGCCGCTCTTCTGCTTTAGTTGAACGCTAGTAAGTTTTTCAGGACTCGTAGACCCTCGCGGCAGCTCTCGTTTCCGTACAAGGACCCTGAGTACCCCCAGGCTCCCCTGGGCTTGCTGGGCCACACTCAGACCCGTAGGCCATTCAGGGTGGCCCTGCGTAGGTCGAGAGAAGAGTCACACGCTGCCCTCTTCCTTGGGCGAGCTAGATATCCCCAGCTCACCAACGGCTTCATGAACACGGTCCTAGCAAGTCCAGCATACCATGGAAGTCGTCCTAGTTGCCCTAGTCTGAGCAGTACTGAGAAAAACTCTCTGCTTACAAGTCCTTCTAGGACCTCATACCTAAAGACACCGTATCTCAAGGAGAAAGGCAGCTTGCACTGCAACTTCCACTACAGCACAGTTTTGTGTGTGACACTTCAGAATGTTGGGGGAGGCACAGGACCCTAGGAGTCCTAGGGCAGTCTTTCATCTAAGCAGTTCGCTACACGCAGAGCACCTTAGGTAGAAAAGTTGAATAAGGGAGGAGCCAGGGAGGTAGCTAGGTCTCTTTTGACCTGCCAGAAGCCAGAGACACTTACGCTGCGTGTCAACCTGGAGATGGTGCCTGATGGGACTGGCCTTGTTTTCCCACTTTAAAAGCTCCTCTTATGCGCCTTGAAGCTCCCTTAAAAACACTGTGGTTGTCAGCCTTATACTCACGGCAGGCATGGCTGTGAGAGGGAAAGAACGGTTTCACGAAGAAACAGGGTATCCCAGTTTCTCGGTCAGAGCTCATACTGTCCTGTTCTATAGCTAAAGGGAATCTCAAAGTGAGGCCTAGCTTCGAAGGAGGGCCCTGATACGCCAGGCAGCAGGGTAGGAGTGCGCAGCTTCCATGAGGCTTTAGTCGCACTTCTGCCTTAGTGTAACGGTACTAATCTTCTCAGGACTCCTGCTCCATTGCGTCTGAACCCGTTTCCGTACAAAGACACTGAGTTCCCCCCAGGCTCTCCTGAGTTGGAGATCAACATTCAGACACGTAGACCCTTCGGAGTACCCGTGTCTGTGCCGAGTGAAGGGCAGCATGATGCACGCTCCCTCGGGGGAGCTCGATTTCCTCAGCTCACCAACAGCCTCAGGAACACGGTTGAAGTAGGTGCAGCATGCCATGCAAGTCTGCCTGCTTACAGTAGTCCGAGCTGTCCTGAGGAAAACTCTTTGCTTACAATTCTTTCTACCAGCTCCTAGCTGAAGTCAACCAACCTCTAGGAGAAAGTCGGCTTGTGGTCCAAGTGCAACTAGAGCACACTTTCTGGTGTAACGCCGCAGGCTTGTGGAAGATGCCCAGGAGCCCAGGACACCTAGGGAATTCTTTCATTGAGGCAGTTCGCTACACGCAGAACACCCTGCATAGAAAAGTGGATTCTCCAAGGACCCAGTGAGGAGCTAGGTCTCTTTTGACCTGTTAGAAACCACAGATGCTTCTTCTGCGTGTCAGCCTGGAAATGGCGGCCTTAGGAGACAAGCCTTTCTTTCCCCTCTTGAAAGCTCCATTCATGCGGCCTTGAAGCTACCTGAAAAACACTGTGGTTGTCGGACTTGTCCTCACTCCAGGCATGGCTCTGGAAGAAAATGAGTTTTCTCGAAAGAAAGAGGGTGCTGCTTCCAGGCCCTGGTGGGGAGCATATCCTGCATTGCACTAGAGCGAAGGGGAATCTCAGCGTGCGCCCTACCCTCGACCTAAGGCTCTGATTTGCCCTCCAGAAGGGTAGTGGTGCAGCATTTTCCTTGAGGCCTTATTCGCAGTTCTGCATTAGTTTAAAGTTACTACTCTTCTCAGGACTCCAGGCCCACTCATGTCAGTACCCATTTCCGTACAAGAACTCTGAGTACCCCAGGACTCCCCTGGGCTTGCTGGGCCACACTCAGACCCGTAGGCCGTTCAGTGTGCCCCTTTTTAGGCCGAGTGAAAGATAACAAACTGCACTCTTTCTTGGGAAAGCCAGATTTCCTCAGCTCACCATCAGCCTCAGGAACACGGCTCTAGCGAGGCCAGCAAACCATGGAAGTCTGCCTCCTCACCCGATTCTGAGCTGTACTGAGTAAAACTCTCTGCTTTGAAGTCCTTCGAGGACCTCATACCTGAAGTTACCCTATCTCAAGGAGAAAGACGGCTTGCATTCCAACTTCCACTAAAGCACAGTAGTCTGTGTAACACTTCAGGCTTTGCGACATGCACAGGGCTCCTAGAGACCTAGGGCAGTCTACTGTCTAGGCACTTCACTACACGTACAACACCCTGTGCAGAAAAATTGATTCTGGGAAGAGCCAAGCAGGTAGCTAGGTCTCTTTTGACCTCTTAGAAACCACAGCTACTTGTGCAGTGTGTCAGTCTGGAAACAGGACCTGATGGGGCTAGCCTTGCTGTCCCATCATGAAAGCTCCTTTTATGCGCCTAGAAGCTAGAAGCTAACTGAAAAACCCTGTTGCTGTCGGGCTTATACTCACGACAGGCATGGCTGTGAGAGGGAAAAAGAGGTTTCACGAAGAAACACGTATTCCAGTTTCTGACTCAGAGCTCATCCTGTCCTGTTCTCTAGCTAAAGGGAAACTCAAAGTGAGGCCTAGCTTCGAGGGAGGGCCCTGATATGCCATGCAGCGGAGTAGGCGTGCAGCAGCTTCCCTGAGGCCTTAGCCGCTCTTCTGCTTTAGTTGAACGCTACTAAGCTTTTCAGGACTCGTAGACCCCTCGCGGCAGCACTCGTTTCCGTACAAGGACCCTGAGTACCCCCAGGCTCCCCTGGGCTTGCTGGGCCACACTCAGACCCGTAGGCCATTCACGGTGGCCCTGCGTAGGTCGAGTGAAGAGTCACACGCTGCCCTCTTCCTTGGGCGAGCTAGATATCCCCAGCTCACCAACGGCTTCATGAACACGGTCCTAGCAAGTCCAGCATACCATGGAAGTCGTCCTAGTTGCCCTAGTCTGAGCAGTACTGAGAAAAACTCTCTGCTTACAAGTCCTTCTAGGACCTCATACCTAAAGACACCGTATCTCAAGGAGAAAGGCAGCTTGCACTGCAACTTCCACTACAGCACAGTTTTGTGTGTGACACTTCAGAATGTTGGGGGAGGCACAGGACCCTAGGAGTCCTAGGGCAGTCTTTCATCTAAGCAGTTCGCTACACGCAGAGCACCTTAGGTAGAAAAGTTGAATAAGGGAGGAGCCAGGGAGGTAGCTAGGTCTCTTTTGACCTGCCAGAAGCCAGAGACACTTACGCTGCGTGTCAACCTGGAGATGGTGCCTGATGGGACTGGCCTTGTTTTCCCACTTTAAAAGCTCCTCTTATGCGCCTTGAAGCTCCCTTAAAAACACTGTGGTTGTCAGCCTTATACTCACGGCAGGCATGGCTGTGAGAGGGAAAGAACGGTTTCACGAAGAAACAGGGTATCCCAGTTTCTCGGTCAGAGCTCATACTGTCCTGTTCTATAGCTAAAGGGAATCTCAAAGTGAGGCCTAGCTTCGAAGGAGGGCCCTGATACGCCAGGCAGCAGGGTAGGAGTGCGCAGCTTCCATGAGGCTTTAGTCGCACTTCTGCCTTAGTGTAACGGTACTAATCTTCTCAGTTCTCCTGCTCCATTGCGTCTGAACCCGTTTCCGTACAAAGACACTGAGTTCCCCCCAGGCTCTCCTGAGTTGGAGATCAACATTCAGACACGTAGACCCTTCGGAGTACCCGTGTCTGTGCCGAGTGAAGGCAGCATGATGCACGCTCCCTCGGGGGAGCTCGATTTCCTCAGCTCACCAACAGCCTCAGGAACACGGTTGAAGTAGGTGCAGCATGCCATGCAAGTCTGCCTGCTTACAGTAGTCCGAGCTGTCCTGAGGAAAACTCTTTGCTTACAATTCTTTCTACCACCTCCTAGCTGAAGTCAACCAACCTCTAGGAGAAAGTCGGCTTGTGGTCCAAGTGCAACTAGAGCACACTTTCTGGTGTAACGCCGCAGGCTTGTGGAAGATGCCCAGGAGCCCAGGACACCTAGGGAATTCTTTCATTGAGGCAGTTCGCTACACGCAGAACACCCTGCATAGAAAAGTGGATTCTCCAAGGACCCAGTGAGGAGCTAGGTCTCTTTTGACCTGTTAGAAACCACAGATGCTTCTTCTGCGTGTCAGCCAGGAAATGGCGGCCTTAGGAGACAAGCCTTTCTTTCCCCTCTTGAAAGCTCCATTCATGCGGCCTTGAAGCTACCTGAAAAACACTGTGGTTGTCGGACTTGTCCTCACTCCAGGCATGGCTCTGGAAGAAAATGAGTTTTCTCGAAAGAAAGAGGGTGCTGCTTCCAGGCCCTGGTGGGGAGCATATCCTGCATTGCACTAGAGCGAAGGGGAATCTCAGCGTGCGCCCTACCTTCGACCTAAGGCTCTGATTTGCCCTCCAGAAGGGTAGTGGTGCAGCATTTTCCTTGAGGCCTTATTCGCAGTTCTGCATTAGTTTAAAGTTACTACTCTTCTCAGGACTCCAGGCCCACTCATGTCAGTACCCATTTCCGTACAAGAACTCTGAGTACCCCAGGACTCCCCTGGGCTTGCTGGGCCACACTCAGACCCGTAGGCCCTTCAGTGTGCCCCTTTTTAGGCCGAGTGAAAGATAACAAACTGCACTCTTTCTTGGGAAAGCCAGATTTCCTCAGCTCACCATCAGCCTCAGGAACACGGCTCTAGCGAGGCCAGCAAACCATGGAAGTCTGCCTCCTCACCCGTTTCTGAGCTGTACTGAGTAAAACTCTCTGCTTTGAAGTCCTTCGAGGACCTCATACCTGAAGTTACCCTATCTCAAGGAGAAAGACGGCTTGCATTCCAACTTCCACTAAAGCACAGTAGTCTGTGTAACACTTCAGGCTTTGCGACATGCACAGGGCTCGTAGAGACCTAGGGCAGTCTACTGTCTAGGCACTTCACTACACGTACAACACCCTGTGCAGAAAAATTGATTCTGGGAAGAGCCAAGCAGGTAGCTAGGTCTCTTTTGACCTCTTAGAAACCACAGCTACTTGTGCAGTGTGTCAGTCTGGAAACAGGACCTGATGGGGCTAGCCTTGCTGTCCCATCATGAAAGCTCCTTTTATGCGCCTAGAAGCTAGAAGCTAACTGAAAAACACTGTTGCTGTCGGGCTTATACTCACGACAGGCATGGCTGTGAGAGGGAAAAAGAGGTTTCACGAAGAAACACGTATTCCAGTTTCTGACTCAGAGCTCATCCTGTCCTGTTCTCTAGCTAAAGGGAAACTCAAAGTGAGGCCTAGCTTCGAGGGAGGGCCCTGATATGCCATGCAGCGGAGTAGGCGTGCAGCAGCTTCCCTGAGGCCTTAGCCGCTCTTCTGCTTTAGTTGAACGCTAGTAAGTTTTTCAGGACTCGTAGACCCTCGCGGCAGCTCTCGTTTCCGTACAAGGACCCTGAGTACCCCCAGGCTCCCCTGGGCTTGCTGGGCCACACTCAGACCCGTAGGCCATTCAGGGTGGCCCTGCGTAGGTCGAGAGAAGAGTCACACGCTGCCCTCTTCCTTGGGCGAGCTAGATATCCCCAGCTCACCAACGGCTTCATGAACACGGTCCTAGCAAGTCCAGCATACCATGGAAGTCGTCCTAGTTGCCCTAGTCTGAGCAGTACTGAGAAAAACTCTCTGCTTACAAGTCCTTCTAGGACCTCATACCTAAAGACACCGTATCTCAAGGAGAAAGGCAGCTTGCACTGCAACTTCCACTACAGCACAGTTTTGTGTGTGACACTTCAGAATGTTGGGGGAGGCACAGGACCCTAGGAGTCCTAGGGCAGTCTTTCATCTAAGCAGTTCGCTACACGCAGAGCACCTTAGGTAGAAAAGTTGAATAAGGGAGGAGCCAGGGAGGTAGCTAGGTCTCTTTTGACCTGCCAGAAGCCAGAGACACTTACGCTGCGTGTCAACCTGGAGATGGTGCCTGATGGGACTGGCCTTGTTTTCCCACTTTAAAAGCTCCTCTTATGCGCCTTGAAGCTCCCTTAAAAACACTGTGGTTGTCAGCCTTATACTCACGGCAGGCATGGCTGTGAGAGGGAAAGAACGGTTTCACGAAGAAACAGGGTATCCCAGTTTCTCGGTCAGAGCTCATACTGTCCTGTTCTATAGCTAAAGGGAATCTCAAAGTGAGGCCTAGCTTCGAAGGAGGGCCCTGATACGCCAGGCAGCAGGGTAGGAGTGCGCAGCTTCCATGAGGCTTTAGTCGCACTTCTGCCTTAGTGTAACGGTACTAATCTTCTCAGGACTCCTGCTCCATTGCGTCTGAACCCGTTTCCGTACAAAGACACTGAGTTCCCCCCAGGCTCTCCTGAGTTGGAGATCAACATTCAGACACGTAGACCCTTCGGAGTACCCGTGTCTGTGCCGAGTGAAGGGCAGCATGATGCACGCTCCCTCGGGGGAGCTCGATTTCCTCAGCTCACCAACAGCCTCAGGAACACGGTTGAAGTAGGTGCAGCATGCCATGCAAGTCTGCCTGCTTACAGTAGTCCGAGCTGTCCTGAGGAAAACTCTTTGCTTACAATTCTTTCTACCAGCTCCTAGCTGAAGTCAACCAACCTCTAGGAGAAAGTCGGCTTGTGGTCCAAGTGCAACTAGAGCACACTTTCTGGTGTAACGCCGCAGGCTTGTGGAAGATGCCCAGGAGCCCAGGACACCTAGGGAATTCTTTCATTGAGGCAGTTCGCTACACGCAGAACACCCTGCATAGAAAAGTGGATTCTCCAAGGACCCAGTGAGGAGCTAGGTCTCTTTTGACCTGTTAGAAACCACAGATGCTTCTTCTGCGTGTCAGCCTGGAAATGGCGGCCTTAGGAGACAAGCCTTTCTTTCCCCTCTTGAAAGCTCCATTCATGCGGCCTTGAAGCTACCTGAAAAACACTGTGGTTGTCGGACTTGTCCTCACTCCAGGCATGGCTCTGGAAGAAAATGAGTTTTCTCGAAAGAAAGAGGGTGCTGCTTCCAGGCCCTGGTGGGGAGCATATCCTGCATTGCACTAGAGCGAAGGGGAATCTCAGCGTGCGCCCTACCCTCGACCTAAGGCTCTGATTTGCCCTCCAGAAGGGTAGTGGTGCAGCATTTTCCTTGAGGCCTTATTCGCAGTTCTGCATTAGTTTAAAGTTACTACTCTTCTCAGGACTCCAGGCCCACTCATGTCAGTACCCATTTCCGTACAAGAACTCTGAGTACCCCAGGACTCCCCTGGGCTTGCTGGGCCACACTCAGACCCGTAGGCCGTTCAGTGTGCCCCTTTTTAGGCCGAGTGAAAGATAACAAACTGCACTCTTTCTTGGGAAAGCCAGATTTCCTCAGCTCACCATCAGCCTCAGGAACACGGCTCTAGCGAGGCCAGCAAACCATGGAAGTCTGCCTCCTCACCCGATTCTGAGCTGTACTGAGTAAAACTCTCTGCTTTGAAGTCCTTCGAGGACCTCATACCTGAAGTTACCCTATCTCAAGGAGAAAGACGGCTTGCATTCCAACTTCCACTAAAGCACAGTAGTCTGTGTAACACTTCAGGCTTTGCGACATGCACAGGGCTCCTAGAGACCTAGGGCAGTCTACTGTCTAGGCACTTCACTACACGTACAACACCCTGTGCAGAAAAATTGATTCTGGGAAGAGCCAAGCAGGTAGCTAGGTCTCTTTTGACCTCTTAGAAACCACAGCTACTTGTGCAGTGTGTCAGTCTGGAAACAGGACCTGATGGGGCTAGCCTTGCTGTCCCATCATGAAAGCTCCTTTTATGCGCCTAGAAGCTAGAAGCTAACTGAAAAACCCTGTTGCTGTCGGGCTTATACTCACGACAGGCATGGCTGTGAGAGGGAAAAAGAGGTTTCACGAAGAAACACGTATTCCAGTTTCTGACTCAGAGCTCATCCTGTCCTGTTCTCTAGCTAAAGGGAAACTCAAAGTGAGGCCTAGCTTCGAGGGAGGGCCCTGATATGCCATGCAGCGGAGTAGGCGTGCAGCAGCTTCCCTGAGGCCTTAGCCGCTCTTCTGCTTTAGTTGAACGCTAGTAAGCTTTTCAGGACTCGTAGACCCCTCGCGGCAGCACTCGTTTCCGTACAAGGACCCTGAGTACCCCCAGGCTCCCCTGGGCTTGCTGGGCCACACTCAGACCCGTAGGCCATTCACGGTGGCCCTGCGTAGGTCGAGTGAAGAGTCACACGCTGCCCTCTTCCTTGGGCGAGCTAGATATCCCCAGCTCACCAACGGCTTCATGAACACGGTCCTAGCAAGTCCAGCATACCATGGAAGTCGTCCTAGTTGCCCTAGTCTGAGCAGTACTGAGAAAAACTCTCTGCTTACAAGTCCTTCTAGGACCTCATACCTAAAGACACCGTATCTCAAGGAGAAAGGCAGCTTGCACTGCAACTTCCACTACAGCACAGTTTTGTGTGTGACACTTCAGAATGTTGGGGGAGGCACAGGACCCTAGGAGTCCTAGGGCAGTCTTTCATCTAAGCAGTTCGCTACACGCAGAGCACCTTAGGTAGAAAAGTTGAATAAGGGAGGAGCCAGGGAGGTAGCTAGGTCTCTTTTGACCTGCCAGAAGCCAGAGACACTTACGCTGCGTGTCAACCTGGAGATGGTGCCTGATGGGACTGGCCTTGTTTTCCCACTTTAAAAGCTCCTCTTATGCGCCTTGAAGCTCCCTTAAAAACACTGTGGTTGTCAGCCTTATACTCACGGCAGGCATGGCTGTGAGAGGGAAAGAACGGTTTCACGAAGAAACAGGGTATCCCAGTTTCTCGGTCAGAGCTCATACTGTCCTGTTCTATAGCTAAAGGGAATCTCAAAGTGAGGCCTAGCTTCGAAGGAGGGCCCTGATACGCCAGGCAGCAGGGTAGGAGTGCGCAGCTTCCATGAGGCTTTAGTCGCACTTCTGCCTTAGTGTAACGGTACTAATCTTCTCAGTTCTCCTGCTCCATTGCGTCTGAACCCGTTTCCGTACAAAGACACTGAGTTCCCCCCAGGCTCTCCTGAGTTGGAGATCAACATTCAGACACGTAGACCCTTCGGAGTACCCGTGTCTGTGCCGAGTGAAGGCAGCATGATGCACGCTCCCTCGGGGGAGCTCGATTTCCTCAGCTCACCAACAGCCTCAGGAACACGGTTGAAGTAGGTGCAGCATGCCATGCAAGTCTGCCTGCTTACAGTAGTCCGAGCTGTCCTGAGGAAAACTCTTTGCTTACAATTCTTTCTACCACCTCCTAGCTGAAGTCAACCAACCTCTAGGAGAAAGTCGGCTTGTGGTCCAAGTGCAACTAGAGCACACTTTCTGGTGTAACGCCGCAGGCTTGTGGAAGATGCCCAGGAGCCCAGGACACCTAGGGAATTCTTTCATTGAGGCAGTTCGCTACACGCAGAACACCCTGCATAGAAAAGTGGATTCTCCAAGGACCCAGTGAGGAGCTAGGTCTCTTTTGACCTGTTAGAAACCACAGATGCTTCTTCTGCGTGTCAGCCTGGAAATGGCGGCCTTAGGAGACAAGCCTTTCTTTCCCCTCTTGAAAGCTCCATTCATGCGGCCTTGAAGCTACCTGAAAAACACTGTGGTTGTCGGACTTGTCCTCACTCCAGGCATGGCTCTGGAAGAAAATGAGTTTTCTCGAAAGAAAGAGGGTGCTGCTTCCAGGCCCTGGTGGGGAGCATATCCTGCATTGCACTAGAGCGAAGGGGAATCTCAGCGTGCGCCCTACCTTCGACCTAAGGCTCTGATTTGCCCTCCAGAAGGGTAGTGGTGCAGCATTTTCCTTGAGGCCTTAGTCGCAGTTCTGCATTAGTTTAAAGGTACTACTCTTCTCAGGACTCCAGGCCCACTCATGTCAGTACCCATTTCCGTACAAGAACTCTGAGTACCCCAGGACTCCCCTGGGCTTGCTGGGCCACACTCAGACCCGTAGGCCGTTCAGTGTGCCCCTTTTTAGGCCGAGTGAAAGATAACAAACTGCACTCTTTCTTGGGAAAGCCAGATTTCCTCAGCTCACCATCAGCCTCAGGAACACGGCTCTAGCGAGGCCAGCAAACCATGGAAGTCTGCCTCCTCACACGATTCTGAGCTGTACTGAGTAAAACTCTCTGCTTTGAAGTCCTTCCAGGACCTCATATCTGAAGTCACCGTATCTCAAGGAGAAAGACGGCTTGCATTCCAACTTCCACTAAAGCACAGTGGTCTGTGTAACACTTCAGGCTTTGGGACATGCACAGGGCTCGTAGAGACCTAGGGCAGTCTACTGTCTAGGCACTTCACTACACGTACAACACCCTGTGCAGAAAAATTGATTCTGGGAAGAGCCAAGCAGGTAGCTAGGTCTCTTTTGACCTCTTAGAAACCACAGCTACTTGTGCAGTGTGTCAGTCTGGAAACAGGACCTGATGGGGCTAGCCTTGCTGTCCCATCATGAAAGCTCCTTTTATGCGCCTAGAAGCTAGAAGCTAACTGAAAAACCCTGTTGCTGTCGGGCTTATACTCACGACAGGCATGGCTGTGAGATGGAAAAAGAGGTTTCACGAAGAAACACGTATTCCAGTTTCTGACTCAGAGCTCATCCTGTCCTGTTCTCTAGCTAAAGGGAAACTCAAAGTGAGGCCTAGCTTCGAGGGAGGGCCCTGATATGCCATGCAGCGGAGTAGGCGTGCAGCAGCTTCCCTGAGGCCTTAGCCGCTCTTCTGCTTTAGTTGAACGCTAGTAAGCTTTTCAGGACTCGTAGACCCCTCGCGGCAGCACTCGTTTCCGTACAAGGACCCTGAGTACCCCCAGGCTCCCCTGGGCTTGCTGGGCCACACTCAGACCCGTAGGCCATTCACGGTGGCCCTGCGTAGGTCGAGTGAAGAGTCACACGCTGCCCTCTTCCTTGGGCGAGCTAGATATCCCCAGCTCACCAACGGCTTCATGAACACGGTCCTAGCAAGTCCAGCATACCATGGAAGTCGTCCTAGTTGCCCTAGTCTGAGCAGTACTGAGAAAAACTCTCTGCTTACAAGTCCTTCTAGGACCTCATACCTAAAGACACCGTATCTCAAGGAGAAAGGCAGCTTGCACTGCAACTTCCACTACAGCACAGTTTTGTGTGTGACACTTCAGAATGTTGGGGGAGGCACAGGACCCTAGGAGTCCTAGGGCAGTCTTTCATCTAAGCAGTTCGCTACACGCAGAGCACCTTAGGTAGAAAAGTTGAATAAGGGAAGAGCCAGGGAGGTAGCTAGGTCTCTTTTGACCTGCCAGAAGCCAGAGACACTAACGCTCCGTGTCAACCTGGAGATGGTGCCTGATGGGACTGGCCTTGTTTTCCCACTTTAAAAGCTCCTCTTATGCGCCTTGAAGCTCCCTTAAAAACACTGTGGTTGTCAGCCTTATACTCACGGCAGGCATGGCTGTGAGAGGGAAAGAACGGTTTCACGAAGAAACAGGGTATCCCAGTTTCTCGGTCAGAGCTCATACTGTCCTGTTCTATAGCTAAAGGGAATCTCAAAGTGAGGCCTAGCTTCCAAGGAGGGCCCTGATACGCCAGGCAGCAGGGTAGGAGTGCGCAGCTTCCATGAGGCTTTAGTCGCACTTCTGCCTTAGTGTAACGGTACTAATCTTCTCAGGACTCCTGCTCCATTGCGTCTGAACCCGTTTCCGTACAAAGACACTGAGTTCCCCCCAGGCTCTCCTGAGTTGGAGATCAACATTCAGACACTTAGACCCTTCGGAGTACCCGTGTCTGTGCCGAGTGAAGGGCAGCATGATGCACGCTCCCTCGGGGGAGCTCGATTTCCTCAGCTCACCAACAGCCTCAGGAACACGGTTGAAGTAGGTGCAGCATGCCATGCAAGTCTGCCTGCTTACAGTAGTCCGAGCTGTCCTGAGGAAAACTCTTTGCTTACAATTCTTTCTACCAGCTCCTAGCTGAATTCAACCAACCTCTAGGAGAAAGTCGGCTTGTGGTCCAAGTGCAACTAGAGCACACTTTCTGGTGTAACGCCGCAGGCTTGTGGAAGATGCCCAGGAGCCCAGGACACCTAGGGAATTCTTTCATTGAGGCAGTTCGCTACACGCAGAACACCCTGCATAGAAAAGTGGATTCTCCAAGGACCCAGTGAGGAGCTAGGTCTCTTTTGACCTGTTAGAAACCACAGATGCTTCTTCTGCGTGTCAGCCTGGAAATGGCGGCCTTAGGAGACAAGCCTTTCTTTCCCCTCTTGAAAGCTCCATTCATGCGGCCTTGAAGCTACCTGAAAAACACTGTGGTTGTCGGACTTGTCCTCACTCCAGGCATGGCTCTGGAAGAAAATGAGTTTTCTCGAAAGAAAGAGGGTGCTGCTTCCAGGCCCTGGTGGGGAGCATATCCTGCATTGCACTAGAGCGAAGGGGAATCTCAGCGTGCGCCCTACCCTCGACCTAAGGCTCTGATTTGCCCTCCAGAAGGGTAGTGGTGCAGCATTTTCCTTGAGGCCTTATTCGCAGTTCTGCATTAGTTTAAAGTTACTACTCTTCTCAGGACTCCAGGCCCACTCATGTCAGTACCCATTTCCGTACAAGAACTCTGAGTACCCCAGGACTCCCCTGGGCTTGCTGGGCCACACTCAGACCCGTAGGCCCTTCAGTGTGCCCCTTTTTAGGCCGAGTGAAAGATAACAAACTGCACTCTTTCTTGGGAAAGCCAGATTTCCTCAGCTCACCATCAGCCTCAGGAACACGGCTCTAGCGAGGCCAGCAAACCATGGAAGTCTGCCTCCTCACCCGTTTCTGAGCTGTACTGAGTAAAACTCTCTGCTTTGAAGTCCTTCGAGGACCTCATACCTGAAGTTACCCTATCTCAAGGAGAAAGACGGCTTGCATTCCAACTTCCACTAAAGCACAGTAGTCTGTGTAACACTTCAGGCTTTGCGACATGCACAGGGCTCCTAGAGACCTAGGGCAGTCTACTGTCTAGGCACTTCACTACACGTACAACACCCTGTGCAGAAAAATTGATTCTGGGAAGAGCCAAGCAGGTAGCTAGGTCTCTTTTGACCTCTTAGAAACCACAGCTACTTGTGCAGTGTGTCAGTCTGGAAACAGGACCTGATGGGGCTAGCCTTGCTGTCCCATCATGAAAGCTCCTTTTATGCGCCTAGAAGCTAGAAGCTAACTGAAAAACACTGTTGCTGTCGGGCTTATACTCACGACAGGCATGGCTGTGAGAGGGAAAAAGAGGTTTCACGAAGAAACACGTATTCCAGTTTCTGACTCAGAGCTCATCCTGTCCTGTTCTCTAGCTAAAGGGAAACTCAAAGTGAGGCCTAGCTTCGAGGGAGGGCCCTGATATGCCATGCAGCGGAGTAGGCGTGCAGCAGCTTCCCTGAGGCCTTAGCCGCTCTTCTGCTTTAGTTGAACGCTAGTAAGTTTTTCAGGACTCGTAGACCCTCGCGGCAGCTCTCGTTTCCGTACAAGGACCCTGAGTACCCCCAGGCTCCCCTGGGCTTGCTGGGCCACACTCAGACCCGTAGGCCATTCAGGGTGGCCCTGCGTAGGTCGAGAGAAGAGTCACACGCTGCCCTCTTCCTTGGGCGAGCTAGATATCCCCAGCTCACCAACGGCTTCATGAACACGGTCCTAGCAAGTCCAGCATACCATGGAAGTCGTCCTAGTTGCCCTAGTCTGAGCAGTACTGAGAAAAACTCTCTGCTTACAAGTCCTTCTAGGACCTCATACCTAAAGACACCGTATCTCAAGGAGAAAGGCAGCTTGCACTGCAACTTCCACTACAGCACAGTTTTGTGTGTGACACTTCAGAATGTTGGGGGAGGCACAGGACCCTAGGAGTCCTAGGGCAGTCTTTCATCTAAGCAGTTCGCTACACGCAGAGCACCTTAGGTAGAAAAGTTGAATAAGGGAGGAGCCAGGGAGGTAGCTAGGTCTCTTTTGACCTGCCAGAAGCCAGAGACACTTACGCTGCGTGTCAACCTGGAGATGGTGCCTGATGGGACTGGCCTTGTTTTCCCACTTTAAAAGCTCCTCTTATGCGCCTTGAAGCTCCCTTAAAAACACTGTGGTTGTCAGCCTTATACTCACGGCAGGCATGGCTGTGAGAGGGAAAGAACGGTTTCACGAAGAAACAGGGTATCCCAGTTTCTCGGTCAGAGCTCATACTGTCCTGTTCTATAGCTAAAGGGAATCTCAAAGTGAGGCCTAGCTTCGAAGGAGGGCCCTGATACGCCAGGCAGCAGGGTAGGAGTGCGCAGCTTCCATGAGGCTTTAGTCGCACTTCTGCCTTAGTGTAACGGTACTAATCTTCTCAGGACTCCTGCTCCATTGCGTCTGAACCCGTTTCCGTACAAAGACACTGAGTTCCCCCCAGGCTCTCCTGAGTTGGAGATCAACATTCAGACACGTAGACCCTTCGGAGTACCCGTGTCTGTGCCGAGTGAAGGGCAGCATGATGCACGCTCCCTCGGGGGAGCTCGATTTCCTCAGCTCACCAACAGCCTCAGGAACACGGTTGAAGTAGGTGCAGCATGCCATGCAAGTCTGCCTGCTTACAGTAGTCCGAGCTGTCCTGAGGAAAACTCTTTGCTTACAATTCTTTCTACCAGCTCCTAGCTGAAGTCAACCAACCTCTAGGAGAAAGTCGGCTTGTGGTCCAAGTGCAACTAGAGCACACTTTCTGGTGTAACGCCGCAGGCTTGTGGAAGATGCCCAGGAGCCCAGGACACCTAGGGAATTCTTTCATTGAGGCAGTTCGCTACACGCAGAACACCCTGCATAGAAAAGTGGATTCTCCAAGGACCCAGTGAGGAGCTAGGTCTCTTTTGACCTGTTAGAAACCACAGATGCTTCTTCTGCGTGTCAGCCTGGAAATGGCGGCCTTAGGAGACAAGCCTTTCTTTCCCGTCTTGAAAGCTCCATTCATGCGGCCTTGAAGCTACCTGAAAAACACTGTGGTTGTCGGACTTGTCCTCACTCCAGGCATGGCTCTGGAAGAAAATGAGTTTTCTCGAAAGAAAGAGGGTGCTGCTTCCAGGCCCTGGTGGGGAGCATATCCTGCATTGCACTAGAGCGAAGGGGAATCTCAGCGTGCGCCCTACCCTCGACCTAAGGCTCTGATTTGCCCTCCAGAAGGGTAGTGGTGCAGCATTTTCCTTGAGGCCTTAGTCGCAGTTCTGCATTAGTTTAAAGGTACTACTCTTCTCAGGACTCCAGGCCCACTCATGTCAGTACCCATTTCCGTACAAGAACTCTGAGTACCCCAGGACTCCCCTGGGCTTGCTGGGCCACACTCAGACCCGTAGGCCGTTCAGTGTGCCCCTTTTTAGGCCGAGTGAAAGATAACAAACTGCACTCTTTCTTGGGAAAGCCAGATTTCCTCAGCTCACCATCAGCCTCAGGAACACGGCTCTAGCGAGGCCAGCAAACCATGGAAATCTGCCTCCTCACACGATTCTGAGCTGTACTGAGTAAAACTCTCTGCTTTGAAGTCCTTCCAGGACCTCATATCTGAAGTCACCGTATCTCAAGGAGAAAGACGGCTTGCATTCCAACTTCCACTAAAGCACAGTGGTCTGTGTAACACTTCAGGCTTTGGGACATGCACAGGGCTCGTAGAGACCTAGGGCAGTCTACTGTCTAGGCACTTCACTACACGTACAACACCCTGTGCAGAAAAATTGATTCTGGGAAGAGCCAAGCAGGTAGCTAGGTCTCTTTTGACCTCTTAGAAACCACAGCTACTTGTGCAGTGTGTCAGTCTGGAAACAGGACCTGATGGGGCTAGCCTTGCTGTCCCATCATGAAAGCTCCTTTTATGCGCCTAGAAGCTAGAAGCTAACTGAAAAACACTGTTGCTGTCGGGCTTATACTCACGACAGGCATGGCTGTGAGATGGAAAAAGAGGTTTCACGAAGAAACACGTATTCCAGTTTCTGACTCAGAGCTCATCCTGTCCTGTTCTCTAGCTAAAGGGAAACTCAAAGTGAGGCCTAGCTTCGAGGGAGGGCCCTGATATGCCATGCAGCGGAGTAGGCGTGCAGCAGCTTCCCTGAGGCCTTAGCCGCTCTTCTGCTTTAGTTGAACGCTAGTAAGCTTTTCAGGACTCGTAGACCCCTCGCGGCAGCACTCGTTTCCGTACAAGGACCCTGAGTACCCCCAGGCTCCCCTGGGCTTGCTGGGCCACACTCAGACCCGTAGGCCATTCAGGGTGGCCCTGCGTAGGTCGAGTGAAGAGTCACACGCTGCCCTCTTCCTTGGGCGAGCTAGATATCCCCAGCTCACCAACGGCTTCATGAACACGGTCCTAGCAAGTCCAGCATACCATGGAAGTCGTCCTAGTTGCCCTAGTCTGAGCAGTACTGAGAAAAACTCTCTGCTTACAAGTCCTTCTAGGACCTCATACCTAAAGACACCGTATCTCAAGGAGAAAGGCAGCTTGCACTGCAACTTCCACTACAGCACAGTTTTGTGTGTGACACTTCAGAATGTTGGGGGAGGCACAGGACCCTAGGAGTCCTAGGGCAGTCTTTCATCTAAGCAGTTCGCTACACGCAGAGCACCTTAGGTAGAAAAGTTGAATAAGGGAAGAGCCAGGGAGGTAGCTAGGTCTCTTTTGACCTGCCAGAAGCCAGAGACACTAACGCTGCGTGTCAACCTGGAGATGGTGCCTGATGGGACTGGCCTTGTTTTCCCACTTTAAAAGCTCCTCTTATGCGCCTTGAAGCTCCCTTAAAAACACTGTGGTTGTCAGCCTTATACTCACGGCAGGCATGGCTGTGAGAGGGAAAGAACGGTTTCACGAAGAAACAGGGTATCCCAGTTTCTCGGTCAGAGCTCATACTGTCCTGTTCTATAGCTAAAGGGAATCTCAAAGTGAGGCCTAGCTTCGAAGGAGGGCCCTGATACGCCAGGCAGCAGGGTAGGAGTGCGCAGCTTCCATGAGGCTTTAGTCGCACTTCTGCCTTAGTGTAACGGTACTAATCTTCTCAGGACTCCTGCTCCATTGCGTCTGAACCCGTTTCCGTACAAAGACACTGAGTTCCCCCCAGGCTCTCCTGAGTTGGAGATCAACATTCAGACACTTAGACCCTTCGGAGTACCCGTGTCTGTGCCGAGTGAAGGGCAGCATGATGCACGCTCCCTCGGGGGAGCTCGATTTCCTCAGCTCACCAACAGCCTCAGGAACACGGTTGAAGTAGGTGCAGCATGCCATGCAAGTCTGCCTGCTTACAGTAGTCCGAGCTGTCCTGAGGAAAACTCTTTGCTTACAATTCTTTCTACCAGCTCCTAGCTGAATTCAACCAACCTCTAGGAGAAAGTCGGCTTGTGGTCCAAGTGCAACTAGAGCACACTTTCTGGTGTAACGCCGCAGGCTTGTGGAAGATGCCCAGGAGCCCAGGACACCTAGGGAATTCTTTCATTGAGGCAGTTCGCTACACGCAGAACACCCTGCATAGAAAAGTGGATTCTCCAAGGACCCAGTGAGGAGCTAGGTCTCTTTTGACCTGTTAGAAACCACAGATGCTTCTTCTGCGTGTCAGCCTGGAAATGGCGGCCTTAGGAGACAAGCCTTTCTTTCCCCTCTTGAAAGCTCCATTCATGCGGCCTTGAAGCTACCTGAAAAACACTGTGGTTGTCGGACTTGTCCTCACTCCAGGCATGGCTCTGGAAGAAAATGAGTTTTCTCGAAAGAAAGAGGGTGCTGCTTCCAGGCCCTGGTGGGGAGCATATCCTGCATTGCACTAGAGCGAAGGGGAATCTCAGCGTGCGCCCTACCCTCGACCTAAGGCTCTGATTTGCCCTCCAGAAGGGTAGTGGTGCAGCATTTTCCTTGAGGCCTTATTCGCAGTTCTGCATTAGTTTAAAGTTACTACTCTTCTCAGGACTCCAGGCCCACTCATGTCAGTACCCATTTCCGTACAAGAACTCTGAGTACCCCAGGACTCCCCTGGGCTTGCTGGGCCACACTCAGACCCGTAGGCCGTTCAGTGTGCCCCTTTTTAGGCCGAGTGAAAGATAACAAACTGCACTCTTTCTTGGGAAAGCCAGATTTCCTCAGCTCACCATCAGCCTCAGGAACACGGCTCTAGCGAGGCCAGCAAACCATGGAAGTCTGCCTCCTCACCCGATTCTGAGCTGTACTGAGTAAAACTCTCTGCTTTGAAGTCCTTCGAGGACCTCATACCTGAAGTTACCCTATCTCAAGGAGAAAGACGGCTTGCATTCCAACTTCCACTAAAGCACAGTAGTCTGTGTAACACTTCAGGCTTTGTGACATGCACAGGGCTCCTAGAGACCTAGGGCAGTCTACTGTCTAGGCACTTCACTACACGTACAACACCCTGTGCAGAAAAATTGATTCTGGGAAGAGCCAAGCAGGTAGCTAGGTCTCTTTTGACCTCTTAGAAACCACAGCTACTTGTGCAGTGTGTCAGTCTGGAAACAGGACCTGATGGGGCTAGCCTTGCTGTCCCATCATGAAAGCTCCTTTTATGCGCCTAGAAGCTAACTGAAAAACCCTGTTGCTGTCGGGCTTATACTCACGACAGGCATGGCTGTGAGAGGGAAAAAGAGGTTTCACGAAGAAACACGTATTCCAGTTTCTGACTCAGAGCTCATCCTGTCCTGTTCTCTAGCTAAAGGGAAACTCAAAGTGAGGCCTAGCTTCGAGGGAGGGCCCTGATATGCCATGCAGCGGAGTAGGCGTGCAGCAGCTTCCCTGAGGCCTTAGCCGCTCTTCTGCTTTAGTTGAACGCTAGTAAGCTTTTCAGGACTCGTAGACCCCTCGCGGCAGCACTCGTTTCCGTACAAGGACCCTGAGTACCCCCAGGCTCCCCTGGGCTTGCTGGGCCACACTCAGACCCGTAGGCCATTCACGGTGGCCCTGCGTAGGTCGAGTGAAGAGTCACACGCTGCCCTCTTCCTTGGGCGAGCTAGATATCCCCAGCTCACCAACGGCTTCATGAACACGGTCCTAGCAAGTCCAGCATACCATGGAAGTCGTCCTAGTTGCCCTAGTCTGAGCAGTACTGAGAAAAACTCTCTGCTTACAAGTCCTTCTAGGACCTCATACCTAAAGACACCGTATCTCAAGGAGAAAGGCAGCTTGCACTGCAACTTCCACTACAGCACAGTTTTGTGTGTGACACTTCAGAATGTTGGGGGAGGCACAGGACCCTAGGAGTCCTAGGGCAGTCTTTCATCTAAGCAGTTCGCTACACGCAGAGCACCTTAGGTAGAAAAGTTGAATAAGGGAGGAGCCAGGGAGGTAGCTAGGTCTCTTTTGACCTGCCAGAAGCCAGAGACACTTACGCTGCGTGTCAACCTGGAGATGGTGCCTGATGGGACTGGCCTTGTTTTCCCACTTTAAAAGCTCCTCTTATGCGCCTTGAAGCTCCCTTAAAAACACTGTGGTTGTCAGCCTTATACTCACGGCAGGCATGGCTGTGAGAGGGAAAGAACGGTTTCACGAAGAAACAGGGTATCCCAGTTTCTCGGTCAGAGCTCATACTGTCCTGTTCTATAGCTAAAGGGAATCTCAAAGTGAGGCCTAGCTTCGAAGGAGGGCCCTGATACGCCAGGCAGCAGGGTAGGAGTGCGCAGCTTCCATGAGGCTTTAGTCGCACTTCTGCCTTAGTGTAACGGTACTAATCTTCTCAGGACTCCTGCTCCATTGCGTCTGAACCCGTTTCCGTACAAAGACACTGAGTTCCCCCCAGGCTCTCCTGAGTTGGAGATCAACATTCAGACACGTAGACCCTTCGGAGTACCCGTGTCTGTGCCGAGTGAAGGGCAGCATGATGCACGCTCCCTCGGGGGAGCTCGATTTCCTCAGCTCACCAACAGCCTCAGGAACACGGTTGAAGTAGGTGCAGCATGCCATGCAAGTCTGCCTGCTTACAGTAGTCCGAGCTGTCCTGAGGAAAACTCTTTGCTTACAATTCTTTCTACCAGCTCCTAGCTGAAGTCAACCAACCTCTAGGAGAAAGTCGGCTTGTGGTCCAAGTGCAACTAGAGCACACTTTCTGGTGTAACGCCGCAGGCTTGTGGAAGATGCCCAGGAGCCCAGGACACCTAGGGAATTCTTTCATTGAGGCAGTTCGCTACACGCAGAACACCCTGCATAGAAAAGTGGATTCTCCAAGGACCCAGTGAGGAGCTAGGTCTCTTTTGACCTGTTAGAAACCACAGATGCTTCTTCTGCGTGTCAGCCTGGAAATGGCGGCCTTAGGAGACAAGCCTTTCTTTCCCGTCTTGAAAGCTCCATTCATGCGGCCTTGAAGCTACCTGAAAAACACTGTGGTTGTCGGACTTGTCCTCACTCCAGGCATGGCTCTGGAAGAAAATGAGTTTTCTCGAAAGAAAGAGGGTGCTGCTTCCAGGCCCTGGTGGGGAGCATATCCTGCATTGCACTAGAGCGAAGGGGAATCTCAGCGTGCGCCCTACCCTCGACCTAAGGCTCTGATTTGCCCTCCAGAAGGGTAGTGGTGCAGCATTTTCCTTGAGGCCTTAGTCGCAGTTCTGCATTAGTTTAAAGGTACTATTCTTCTCAGGACTCCAGGCCCACTCATGTCAGTACCCATTTCCGTACAAGAACTCTGAGTACCCCAGGACTCCCCTGGGCTTGCTGGGCCACACTCAGACCCGTAGGCCGTTCAGTGTGCCCCTTTTTAGGCCGAGTGAAAGATAACAAACTGCACTCTTTCTTGGGAAAGCCAGATTTCCTCAGCTCACCATCAGCCTCAGGAACACGGCTCTAGCGAGGCCAGCAAACCATGGAAGTCTGCCTCCTCACACGATTCTGAGCTGTACTGAGTAAAACTCTCTGCTTTGAAGTCCTTCCAGGACCTCATACCTGAAGTTACCCTATCTCAAGGAGAAAGACGGCTTGCATTCCAACTTCCACTAAAGCACAGTAGTCTGTGTAATACTTCAGGCTTTGCGACATGCACAGGGCTCGTAGAGACCTAGGGCAGTCTACTGTCTAGGCACTTCACTACACGTACAACACCCTGTGCAGAAAAATTGATTCTGGGAAGAGCCAAGCAGGTAGCTAGGTCTCTTTTGACCTCTTAGAAACCACAGCTACTTGTGCAGTGTGTCAGTCTGGAAACAGGACCTGATGGGGCTAGCCTTGCTGTCCCATCATGAAAGCTCCTTTTATGCGCCTAGAAGCTAGAAGCTAACTGAAAAACCCTGTTGCTGTCGGGCTTATACTCACGACAGGCATGGCTGTGAGAGGGAAAAAGAGGTTTCACGAAGAAACACGTATTCCAGTTTCTGACTCAGAGCTCATCCTGTCCTGTTCTCTAGCTAAAGGGAAACTCAAAGTGAGGCCTAGCTTCGAGGGAGGGCCCTGATATGCCATGCAGCGGAGTAGGCGTGCAGCAGCTTCCCTGAGGCCTTAGCCGCTCTTCTGCTTTAGTTGAACGCTAGTAAGCTTTTCAGGACTCGTAGACCCCTCGCGGCAGCACTCGTTTCCGTACAAGGACCCTGAGTACCCCCAGGCTCCCCTGGGCTTGCTGGGCCACACTCAGACCCGTAGGCCATTCAGGGTGGCCCTGCGTAGGTCGAGTGAAGAGTCACACGCTGCCCTCTTCCTTGGGCGAGCTAGATATCCCCAGCTCACCAACGGCTTCATGAACACGGTCCTAGCAAGTCCAGCATACCATGGAAGTCGTCCTAGTTGCCCTAGTCTGAGCAGTACTGAGAAAAACTCTCTGCTTACAAGTCCTTCTAGGACCTCATACCTAAAGACACCGTATCTCAAGGAGAAAGGCAGCTTGCACTGCAACTTCCACTACAGCACAGTTTTGTGTGTGACACTTCAGAATGTTGGGGGAGGCACAGGACCCTAGGAGTCCTAGGGCAGTCTTTCATCTAAGCAGTTCGCTACACGCAGAGCACCTTAGGTAGAAAAGTTGAATAAGGGAGGAGCCAGGGAGGTAGCTAGGTCTCTTTTGACCTGCCAGAAGCCAGAGACACTTACGCTGCGTGTCAACCTGGAGATGGTGCCTGATGGGACTGGCCTTGTTTTCCCACTTTAAAAGCTCCTCTTATGCGCCTTGAAGCTCCCTTAAAAACACTGTGGTTGTCAGCCTTATACTCACGGCAGGCATGGCTGTGAGAGGGAAAGAACGGTTTCACGAAGAAACAGGGTATCCCAGTTTCTCGGTCAGAGCTCATACTGTCCTGTTCTATAGCTAAAGGGAATCTCAAAGTGAGGCCTAGCTTCGAAGGAGGGCCCTGATACGCCAGGCAGCAGGGTAGGAGTGCGCAGCTTCCATGAGGCTTTAGTCGCACTTCTGCCTTAGTGTAACGGTACTAATCTTCTCAGGACTCCTGCTCCATTGCGTCTGAACCCGTTTCCGTACAAAGACACTGAGTTCCCCCCAGGCTCTCCTGAGTTGGAGATCAACATTCAGACACGTAGACCCTTCGGAGTACCCGTGTCTGTGCCGAGTGAAGGGCAGCATGATGCACGCTCCCTCGGGGGAGCTCGATTTCCTCAGCTCACCAACAGCCTCAGGAACACGGTTGAAGTAGGTGCAGCATGCCATGCAAGTCTGCCTGCTTACAGTAGTCCGAGCTGTCCTGAGGAAAACTCTTTGCTTACAATTCTTTCTACCACCTCCTAGCTGAAGTCAACCAACCTCTAGGAGAAAGTCGGCTTGTGGTCCAAGTGCAACTAGAGCACACTTTCTGGTGTAACGCCGCAGGCTTGTGGAAGATGCCCAGGAGCCCAGGACACCTAGGGAATTCTTTCATTGAGGCAGTTCGCTACACGCAGAACACCCTGCATAGAAAAGTGGATTCTCCAAGGACCCAGTGAGGAGCTAGGTCTCTTTTGACCTGTTAGAAACCACAGATGCTTCTTCTGCGTGTCAGCCTGGAAATGGCGGCCTTAGGAGACAAGCCTTTCTTTCCCGTCTTGAAAGCTCCATTCATGCGGCCTTGAAGCTACCTGAAAAACACTGTGGTTGTCGGACTTGTCCTCACTCCAGGCATGGCTCTGGAAGAAAATGAGTTTTCTCGAAAGAAAGAGGGTGCTGCTTCCAGGCCCTGGTGGGGAGCATATCCTGCATTGCACTAGAGCGAAGGGGAATCTCAGCGTGCGCCCTACCCTCGACCTAAGGCTCTGATTTGCCCTCCAGAAGGGTAGTGGTGCAGCATTTTCCTTGAGGCCTTAGTCGCAGTTCTGCATTAGTTTAAAGGTACTACTCTTCTCAGGACTCCAGGCCCACTCATGTCAGTACCCATTTCCGTACAAGAACTCTGAGTACCCCAGGACTCCCCTGGGCTTGCTGGGCCACACTCAGACCCGTAGGCCGTTCAGTGTGCCCCTTTTTAGGCCGAGTGAAAGATAACAAACTGCACTCTTTCTTGGGAAAGCCAGATTTCCTCAGCTCACCATCAGCCTCAGGAACACGGCTCTAGCGAGGCCAGCAAACCATGGAAGTCTGCCTCCTCACACGATTCTGAGCTGTACTGAGTAAAACTCTCTGCTTTGAAGTCCTTCCAGGACCTCATATCTGAAGTCACCGTATCTCAAGGAGAAAGACGGCTTGCATTCCAACTTCCACTAAAGCACAGTGGTCTGTGTAACACTTCAGGCTTTGGGACATGCACAGGGCTCGTAGAGACCTAGGGCAGTCTACTGTCTAGGCACTTCACTACACGTACAACACCCTGTGCAGAAAAATTGGTTCTGGGAAGAGCCAAGCAGGTAGCTAGGTCTCTTTTGACCTCTTAGAAACCACAGCTACTTGTGCAGTGTGTCAGTCTGGAAACAGGACCTGATGGGGCTAGCCTTGCTGTCCCATCATGAAAGCTCCTTTTATGCGCCTAGAAGCTAGAAGCTAACTGAAAAACCCTGTTGCTGTCGGGCTTATACTCACGACAGGCATGGCTGTGAGAGGGAAAAAGAGGTTTCACGAAGAAACACGTATTCCAGTTTCTGACTCAGAGCTCATCCTGTCCTGTTCTCTAGCTAAAGGGAAACTCAAAGTGAGGCCTAGCTTCGAGGGAGGGCCCTGATATGCCATGCAGCGGAGTAGGCGTGCAGCAGCTTCCCTGAGGCCTTAGCCGCTCTTCTGCTTTAGTTGAACGCTAGTAAGCTTTTCAGGACTCGTAGACCCCTCGCGGCAGCACTCGTTTCCGTACAAGGACCCTGAGTACCCCCAGGCTCCCCTGGGCTTGCTGGGCCACACTCAGACCCGTAGGCCATTCAGGGTGGCCCTGCGTAGGTCGAGTGAAGAGTCACACGCTGCCCTCTTCCTTGGGCGAGCTAGATATCCCCAGCTCACCAACGGCTTCATGAACACGGTCCTAGCAAGTCCAGCATACCATGGAAGTCGTCCTAGTTGCCCTAGTCTGAGCAGTACTGAGAAAAACTCTCTGCTTACAAGTCCTTCTAGGACCTCATACCTAAAGACACCGTATCTCAAGGAGAAAGGCAGCTTGCACTGCAACTTCCACTACAGCACAGTTTTGTGTGTGACACTTCAGAATGTTGGGGGAGGCACAGGACCCTAGGAGTCCTAGGGCAGTCTTTCATCTAAGCAGTTCGCTACACGCAGAGCACCTTAGGTAGAAAAGTTGAATAAGGGAGGAGCCAGGGAGGTAGCTAGGTCTCTTTTGACCTGCCAGAAGCCAGAGACACTTACGCTGCGTGTCAACCTGGAGATGGTGCCTGATGGGACTGGCCTTGTTTTCCCACTTTAAAAGCTCCTCTTATGCGCCTTGAAGCTCCCTTAAAAACACTGTGGTTGTCAGCCTTATACTCACGGCAGGCATGGCTGTGAGAGGGAAAGAACGGTTTCACGAAGAAACAGGGTATCCCAGTTTCTCGGTCAGAGCTCATACTGTCCTGTTCTATAGCTAAAGGGAATCTCAAAGTGAGGCCTAGCTTCGAAGGAGGGCCCTGATACGCCAGGCAGCAGGGTAGGAGTGCGCAGCTTCCATGAGGCTTTAGTCGCACTTCTGCCTTAGTGTAACGGTACTAATCTTCTCAGGACTCCTGCTCCATTGCGTCTGAACCCGTTTCCGTACAAAGACACTGAGTTCCCCCCAGGCTCTCCTGAGTTGGAGATCAACATTCAGACACGTAGACCCTTCGGAGTACCCGTGTCTGTGCCGAGTGAAGGGCAGCATGATGCACGCTCCCTCGGGGGAGCTCGATTTCCTCAGCTCACCAACAGCCTCAGGAACACGGTTGAAGTAGGTGCAGCATGCCATGCAAGTCTGCCTGCTTACAGTAGTCCGAGCTGTCCTGAGGAAAACTCTTTGCTTACAATTCTTTCTCCCAGCTACTAGCTGAAGTCAACCAACCTCTAGGAGAAAGTCGGCTTGTGGTCCAAGTGCAACTAGAGCACACTTTCTGGTGTAACGCCGCAGGCTTGTGGAAGATGCCCAGGAGCCCAGGACACCTAGGGAATTCTTTCATTGAGGCAGTTCGCTACACGCAGAACACCCTGCATAGAAAAGTGGATTCTCCAAGGACCCAGTGAGGAGCTAGGTCTCTTTTGACCTGTTAGAAACCACAGATGCTTCTTCTGCGTGTCAGCCTGGAAATGGCGGCCTTAGGAGACAAGCCTTTCTTTCCCGTCTTGAAAGCTCCATTCATGCGGCCTTGAAGCTACCTGAAAAACACTGTGGTTGTCGGACTTGTCCTCACTCCAGGCATGGCTCTGGAAGAAAATGAGTTTTCTCGAAAGAAAGAGGGTGCTGCTTCCAGGCCCTGGTGGGGAGCATATCCTGCATTGCACTAGAGCGAAGGGGAATCTCAGCGTGCGCCCTACCCTCGACCTAAGGCTCTGATTTGCCCTCCAGAAGGGTAGTGGTGCAGCATTTTCCTTGAGGCCTTAGTCGCAGTTCTGCATTAGTTTAAAGGTACTACTCTTCTCAGGACTCCAGGCCCACTCATGTCAGTACCCATTTCCGTACAAGAACTCTGAGTACCCCAGGACTCCCCTGGGCTTGCTGGGCCACACTCAGACCCGTAGGCCGTTCAGTGTGCCCCTTTTTAGGCCGAGTGAAAGATAACAAACTGCACTCTTTCTTGGGAAAGCCAGATTTCCTCAGCTCACCATCAGCCTCAGGAACACGGCTCTAGCGAGGCCAGCAAACCATGGAAGTCTGCCTCCTCACACGATTCTGAGCTGTACTGAGTAAAACTCTCTGCTTTGAAGTCCTTCGAGGACCTCATACCTGAAGTTACCCTATCTCAAGGAGAAAGACGGCTTGCATTCCAACTTCCACTAAAGCACAGTAGTCTGTGTAACACTTCAGGCTTTGCGACATGCACAGGGCTCCTAGAGACCTAGGGCAGTCTACTGTCTAGGCACTTCACTACACGTACAACACCCTGTGCAGAAAAATTGATTCTGGGAAGAGCCAAGCAGGTAGCTAGGTCTCTTTTGACCTCTTAGAAACCACAGCTACTTGTGCAGTGTGTCAGTCTGGAAACAGGACCTGATGGGGCTAGCCTTGCTGTCCCATCATGAAAGCTCCTTTTATGCGCCTAGAAGCTAGAAGCTAACTGAAAAACCCTGTTGCTGTCGGGCTTATACTCACGACAGGCATGGCTGTGAGAGGGAAAAAGAGGTTTCACGAAGAAACACGTATTCCAGTTTCTGACTCAGAGCTCATCCTGTCCTGTTCTCTAGCTAAAGGGAAACTCAAAGTGAGGCCTAGCTTCGAGGGAGGGCCCTGATATGCCATGCAGCGGAGTAGGCGTGCAGCAGCTTCCCTGAGGCCTTAGCCGCTCTTCTGCTTTAGTTGAACGCTAGTAAGCTTTTCAGGACTCGTAGACCCCTCGCGGCAGCACTCGTTTCCGTACAAGGACCCTGAGTACCCCCAGGCTCCCCTGGGCTTGCTGGGCCACACTCAGACCCGTAGGCCATTCAGGGTGGCCCTGCGTAGGTCGAGTGAAGAGTCACACGCTGCCCTCTTCCTTGGGCGAGCTAGATATCCCCAGCTCACCAACGGCTTCATGAACACGGTCCTAGCAAGTCCAGCATACCATGGAAGTCGTCCTAGTTGCCCTAGTCTGAGCAGTACTGAGAAAAACTCTCTGCTTACAAGTCCTTCTAGGACCTCATACCTAAAGACACCGTATCTCAAGGAGAAAGGCAGCTTGCACTGCAACTTCCACTACAGCACAGTTTTGTGTGTGACACTTCAGAATGTTGGGGGAGGCACAGGACCCTAGGAGTCCTAGGGCAGTCTTTCATCTAAGCAGTTCGCTACACGCAGAGCACCTTAGGTAGAAAAGTTGAATAAGGGAGGAGCCAGGGAGGTAGCTAGGTCTCTTTTGACCTGCCAGAAGCCAGAGACACTTACGCTGCGTGTCAACCTGGAGATGGTGCCTGATGGGACTGGCCTTGTTTTCCCACTTTAAAAGCTCCTCTTATGCGCCTTGAAGCTCCCTTAAAAACACTGTGGTTGTCAGCCTTATACTCACGGCAGGCATGGCTGTGAGAGGGAAAGAACGGTTTCACGAAGAAACAGGGTATCCCAGTTTCTCGGTCAGAGCTCATACTGTCCTGTTCTATAGCTAAAGGGAATCTCAAAGTGAGGCCTAGCTTCGAAGGAGGGCCCTGATACGCCAGGCAGCAGGGTAGGAGTGCGCAGCTTCCATGAGGCTTTAGTCGCACTTCTGCCTTAGTGTAACGGTACTAATCTTCTCAGGACTCCTGCTCCATTGCGTCTGAACCCGTTTCCGTACAAAGACACTGAGTTCCCCCCAGGCTCTCCTGAGTTGGAGATCAACATTCAGACACGTAGACCCTTCGGAGTACCCGTGTCTGTGCCGAGTGAAGGGCAGCATGATGCACGCTCCCTCGGGGGAGCTCGATTTCCTCAGCTCACCAACAGCCTCAGGAACACGGTTGAAGTAGGTGCAGCATGCCATGCAAGTCTGCCTGCTTACAGTAGTCCGAGCTGTCCTGAGGAAAACTCTTTGCTTACAATTCTTTCTACCAGCTCCTAGCTGAAGTCAACCAACCTCTAGGAGAAAGTCGGCTTGTGGTCCAAGTGCAACTAGAGCACACTTTCTGGTGTAACGCCGCAGGCTTGTGGAAGATGCCCAGGAGCCCAGGACACCTAGGGAATTCTTTCATTGAGGCAGTTCGCTACACGCAGAACACCCTGCATAGAAAAGTGGATTCTCCAAGGACCCAGTGAGGAGCTAGGTCTCTTTTGACCTGTTAGAAACCACAGATGCTTCTTCTGCGTGTCAGCCTGGAAATGGCGGCCTTAGGAGACAAGCCTTTCTTTCCCGTCTTGAAAGCTCCATTAATGCGGCCTTGAAGCTACCTGAAAAACACTGTGGTTGTCGGACTTGTCCTCACTCCAGGCATGGCTCTGGAAGAAAATGAGTTTTCTCGAAAGAAAGAGGGTGCTGCTTCCAGGCCCTGGTGGGGAGCATATCCTGCATTGCACTAGAGCGAAGGGGAATCTCAGCGTGCGCCCTACCCTCGACCTAAGGCTCTGATTTGCCCTCCAGAAGGGTAGTGGTGCAGCATTTTCCTTGAGGCCTTAGTCGCAGTTCTGCATTAGTTTAAAGGTACTACTCTTCTCAGGACTCCAGGCCCACTCATGTCAGTACCCATTTCCGTACAAGAACTCTGAGTACCCCAGGACTCCCCTGGGCTTGCTGGGCCACACTCAGACCCGTAGGCCGTTCAGTGTGCCCCTTTTTAGGCCGAGTGAAAGATAACAAACTGCACTCTTTCTTGGGAAAGCCAGATTTCCTCAGCTCACCATCAGCCTCAGGAACACGGCTCTAGCGAGGCCAGCAAACCATGGAAGTCTGCCTCCTCACACGATTCTGAGCTGTACTGAGTAAAACTCTCTGCTTTGAAGTCCTTCCAGGACCTCATATCTGAAGTCACCGTATCTCAAGGAGAAAGACGGCTTGCATTCCAACTTCCACTAAAGCACAGTGGTCTGTGTAACACTTCAGGCTTTGGGACATGCACAGGGCTCGTAGAGACCTAGGGCAGTCTACTGTCTAGGCACTTCACTACACGTACAACACCCTGTGCAGAAAAATTGATTCTGGGAAGAGCCAAGCAGGTAGCTAGGTCTCTTTTGACCTCTTAGAAACCACAGCTACTTGTGCAGTGTGTCAGTCTGGAAACAGGACCTGATGGGGCTAGCCTTGCTGTCCCATCATGAAAGCTCCTTTTATGCGCCTAGAAGCTAGAAGCTAACTGAAAAACCCTGTTGCTGTCGGGCTTATACTCACGACAGGCATGGCTGTGAGATGGAAAAAGAGGTTTCACGAAGAAACACGTATTCCAGTTTCTGACTCAGAGCTCATCCTGTCCTGTTCTCTAGCTAAAGGGAAACTCAAAGTGAGGCCTAGCTTCGAGGGAGGGCCCTGATATGCCATGCAGCGGAGTAGGCGTGCAGCAGCTTCCCTGAGGCCTTAGCCGCTCTTCTGCTTTAGTTGAACGCTAGTAAGCTTTTCAGGACTCGTAGACCCCTCGCGGCAGCACTCGTTTCCGTACAAGGACCCTGAGTAACCCCAGGCTCCCCTGGGCTTGCTGGGCCACACTCAGACCCGTAGGCCATTCAGGGTGGCCCTGCGTAGGTCGAGTGAAGAGTCACACGCTGCCCTCTTCCTTGGGCGAGCTAGATATCCCCAGCTCACCAACGGCTTCATGAACACGGTCCTAGCAAGTCCAGCATACCATGGAAGTCGTCCTAGTTGCCCTAGTCTGAGCAGTACTGAGAAAAACTCTCTGCTTACAAGTCCTTCTAGGACCTCATACCTAAAGACACCGTATCTCAAGGAGAAAGGCAGCTTGCACTGCAACTTCCACTACAGCACAGTTTTGTGTGTGACACTTCAGAATGTTGGGGGAGGCACAGGACCCTAGGAGTCCTAGGGCAGTCTTTCATCTAAGCAGTTCGCTACACGCAGAGCACCTTAGGTAGAAAAGTTGAATAAGGGAAGAGCCAGGGAGGTAGCTAGGTCTCTTTTGACCTGCCAGAAGCCAGAGACACTAACGCTGCGTGTCAACCTGGAGATGGTGCCTGATGGGACTGGCCTTGTTTTCCCACTTTAAAAGCTCCTCTTATGCGCCTTGAAGCTCCCTTAAAAACACTGTGGTTGTCAGCCTTATACTCACGGCAGGCATGGCTGTGAGAGGGAAAGAACGGTTTCACGAAGAAACAGGGTATCCCAGTTTCTCGGTCAGAGCTCATACTGTCCTGTTCTATAGCTAAAGGGAATCTCAAAGTGAGGCCTAGCTTCCAAGGAGGGCCCTGATACGCCAGGCAGCAGGGTAGGAGTGCGCAGCTTCCATGAGGCTTTAGTCGCACTTCTGCCTTAGTGTAACGGTACTAATCTTCTCAGGACTCCTGCTCCATTGCGTCTGAACCCGTTTCCGTACAAAGACACTGAGTACCCCCCAGGCTCTCCTGAGTTGGAGATCAACATTCAGACACGTAGACCCTTCGGAGTACCCGTGTCTGTGCCGAGTGAAGGGCAGCATGATGCACGCTCCCTCGGGGGAGCTCGATTTCCTCAGCTCACCAACAGCCTCTGGAACACGGTTGTAGTAGGTGCAGCATGCCATGCAAGTCTGCCTGCTTACAGTAGTCCGAGTTGTCCTGAGGAAAACTCTTTGCTTACAATTCCTTCTACCAGCTCCTAGCTGAATTCAACCAACCTCTAGGAGAAAGTCGGCTTGTGGTCCAAGTGCAACTAGAGCACACTTTCTGGTGTAACGCCGCAGGCTTGTGGAAGATGCCCAGGAGCCCAGGACACCTAGGGAATCCTTTCATTGAGGCAGTTCGCTACAAGCAGAACACCCTGCATAGAAAAGTGGATTCTCCAAGGACCCAGTGAGGAGCTAGGTCTCTTTTGACCTGTTAGAAACCACAGATGCTTCTTCTGCGTGTCAGCCTGGAAATGGCGGCCTTAGGAGACAAGCCTTGCTTTCCCGTCTTGAAAGCTCCATTCATGCGGCCTTGAAGCTACCTGAAAAACACTGTGGTTGTCGGACTTGTCCTCACTCCAGGCATGGCTCTGGAAGAAAATGAGTTTTCTCGAAAGAAAGAGGGTGCTGCTTCCAGGCCCTGGTGGGGATCATATCCTGCATTGCACTAGAGCGAAGGGGAATCTCAGCGTGCGCCCTACCCTCGACCTAAGGCTCTGATTTGCCCTCCAGAAGGGTAGTGGTGCAGCATTTTCCTTGAGGCCTTAGTCGCAGTTCTGCATTAGTTTAAAGGTACTACTCTTCTCAGGACTCCAGGCCCACTCATGTCAGTACCCATTTCCGTACAAGAACTCTGAGTACCCCAGGACTCCGCTGGGCTTGCTGGGCCACACTCAGACCCGTAGGCCCTTCAGTGTGCCCCTTTTTAGGCCGAGTGAAAGATAACAAACTGCACTCTTTCTTGGGAAAGCCAGATTTCCTCAGCTCACCATCAGCCTCAGGAACACGGCTCTAGCGAGGCCAGCAAACCATGGAAGTCTGCCTCCTCACCCGATTCTGAGCTGTACTGAGTAAAACTCTCTGCTTTGAAGTCCTTCGAGGAACTCATACCTGAAGTTACCCTATCTCAAGGAGAAAGACGGCTTGCATTCCAACTTCCACTAAAGCACAGTGGTCTGTGTAACACTTCAGGCTTTGCGACATGCACAGGGCTCGTAGAGACCTAGGGCAGTCTACTGTCTAGGCACTTCACTACACGTACAACACCCTGTGCAGAAAAATTGATTCTGGGAAGAGCCAAGCAGGTAGCTAGGTCTCTTTTGACCTCTTAGAAACCACAGCTACTTGTGCAGTGTGTCAGTCTGGAAACAGGACCTGATGGGGCTAGCCTTGCTGTCCCATCATGAAAGATCCTTTTATGCGCCTAGAAGCTAGAAGTTAACTGAAAAACACTGTTGCTGTCGGGCTTATACTCACGACAGGCATGGCTGTGAGAGGGAAAAAGAGGTTTCACGAAGAAACACGTATTCCAGTTTCTGACTCAGAGCTCATCCTGTCCTGTTCTCTAGCTAAAGGGAAACTCAAAGTGAGGCCTAGCTTCGAGGGAGGGCCCTGATATGCCATGCAGCGGAGTAGGCGTGCAGCAGCTTCCCTGAGGCCTTAGCCGCTCTTCTGCTTTAGTTGAACGCTAGTAAGCTTTTCAGGACTCGTAGACCCCTCGCGGCAGCACTCGTTTCCGTACAAGGACCCTGAGTACCCCCAGGCTCCCCTGGGCTTGCTGGGCCACACTCAGACCCGTAGGCCATTCAGGGTGGCCCTGCGTAGGTCGAGTGAAGAGTCACACGCTGCCCTCTTCCTTGGGCGAGCTAGATATCCCCAGCTCACCAACGGCTTCATGAACACGGTCCTAGCAAGTCCAGCATACCATGGAAGTCGTCCTAGTTGCCCTAGTCTGAGCGGTACTGAGAAAAACTCTCTGCTTACAAGTCCTTCTAGGACCTCATACCTGAAGTCACCGTATCTCAAGGAGAAAGGCAGCTTGCACTGCAACTTCCACTACAGCACAGTTTTGTGTGTGACACTTCAGAATGTTGGGAGAGGCACAGGACCCTAGGAGTCCTAGGGCAGTCTTTCATCTAAGCAGTTCGCTACACGCAGAGCACCTTAGGTAGAAAAGTTGAATAAGGGAAGAGCCAGGGAGGTAGCTAGGTCTCTTTTGACCTGCCAGAAGCCAGAGACACTTACGCTGCGTGTCAACCTGGAGATGGTGCCTGATGGGACTGGCCTTGTTTTCCCACTTTGAAAGCTCCTCTTATGCGCCTTGAAGCTCCCTTAAAAACACTGTGGTTGTCAGCCTTATACTCACGGCAGGCATGGCTGTGAGAGGGAAAGAACGGTTTCACGAAGAAACAGGGTATCCCAGTTTCTCGGTCAGAGCTCATCCTGTCCTGTTCTATAGCTAAAGGGAATCTCAAAGTGAGGCCTAGCTTCCAAGGAGGGCCCTGATACGCCAGGCAGCAGGGTAGGAGTGTGCAGCTTCCATGAGGCTTTAGTCGCACTTCTGCCTTAGTGTAACGGTACTAATCTTCTCAGGACTCCTGCTCCATTGCGTCTGAACCCGTTTCCGTACAAAGACACTGAGTTCCCCCCAGGCTCTCCTGAGTTGGAGATCAACATTCAGACACGTAGACCCTTCGGAGTACCCGTGTCTGTGCCGAGTGAAGGGCAGCATGATGCACGCTCCCTCGGGGGAGCTCGATTTCCTCAGCTCACCAACAGCCTCTGGAACACGGTTGTAGTAGGTGCAGCATGCCATGCAAGTCTGCCTGCTTACAGTAGTCCGATTTGTCCTGAGGAAAACTCTTTGCTTACAATTCCTTCTACCAGCTCCTAGCTGAATTCAACCAACCTCTAGGAGAAAGTCGGCTTGTGGTCCAAGTGCAACTAGAGCACACTTTCTGGTGTAACGCCGCAGGCTTGTGGAAGATGCCCAGGAGCCCAGGACACCTAGGGAATCCTTTCATTGAGGCAGTTCGCTACACGCAGAACACCCTGCATAGAAAAGTGGATTCTCCAAGGACCCAGTGAGGAGCTAGGTCTCTTTTGACCTGTTAGAAACCACAGATGCTTCTTCTGCGTGTCAGCCTGGAAATGGCGGCCTTAGGAGACAAGCCTTTCTTTCCCGTCTTGAAAGCTCCATTCATGCGGCCTTGAAGCTACCTGAAAAACACTGTGGTTGTCGGACTTGTCCTCACTCCAGGCATGGCTCTGGAAGAAAATGAGTTTTCTCGAAAGAAAGAGGGTGCTGCTTCCAGGCCCTGGTGGGGAGCATATCCTGCATTGCACTAGAGCGAAGGGGAATCTCAGCGTGCGCCCTACCCTCGACCTAAGGCTCTGATTTGCCCTCCAGAAGGGTAGTGGTGCAGCATTTTCCTTGAGGTCTTAGTCGCAGTTCTGCATTAATTTAAAGGTACTACTCTTCTCAGGACTCCAGGCCCACTCATGTCAGTACCCATTTCCGTACAAGAACTCTGAGTACCCCAGGACTCCCCTGGGCTTGCTGGGCCACACTCAGACCCGTAGGCCGTTCAGTGTGCCCCTTTTTAGGCCGAGTGAAAGATAACAAACTGCACTCTTTCTTGGGAAAGCCAGATTTCCTCAGCTCACCATCAGCCTCAGGAACACGGCTCTAGCGAGGCCAGCAAACCATGGAAGTCTGCCTCCTCACCCGATTCTGAGCTGTACTGAGTAAAACTCTCTGCTTTGAAGTCCTTCGAGGACCTCATACCTGAAGTTACCCTATCTCAAGGAGAAAGACGGCTTGCATTCCAACTTCCACTAAAGCACAGTAGTCTGTGTAACACTTCAGGCTTTGCGACATGCACAGGGCTCGTAGAGACCTAGGGCAGTCTACTGTCTAGGCACTTCACTACACGTACAACACCCTGTGCAGAAAAATTGATTCTGGGAAGAGCCAAGCAGGTAGCTAGGTCTCTTTTGACCTCTTAGAAACCACAGCTACTTGTGCAGTGTGTCAGTCTGGAAACAGGACCTGATGGGGCTAGCCTTGCTGTCCCATCATGAAAGCTCCTTTTATGCGCCTAGAAGCTAGAAGCTAACTGAAAAACACTGTTGCTGTCGGGCTTATACTCACGACAGGCATGGCTGTGAGAGGGAAAAAGAGGTTTCACGAAGAAACACGTATTCCAGTTTCTGACTCAGAGCTCATCCTGTCCTGTTCTCTAGCTAAAGGGAAACTCAAAGTGAGGCCTAGCTTCGAGGGAGGGCCCTGATATGCCATGCAGCGGAGTAGGCGTGCAGCAGCTTCCCTGAGGCCTTAGCCGCTCTTCTGCTTTAGTTGAACGCTACTAAGCTTTTCAGGACTCGTAGACCCCTCGCGGCAGCACTCGTTTCCGTACAAGGACCCTGAGTACCCCCAGGCTCCCCTGGGCTTGCTGGGCCACACTCACACCCGTAGGCCATTCAGGGTGGCCCTGCGTAGGTCGAGTGAAGAGTCATTCGCTGCCCTCTTCCTTGGGCGAGCTAGATATCCCCAGCTCACCAACGGCTTCATGAACACGGTCCTAGCAAGTCCAGCATACCATGGAAGTCGTCCTAGTTGCCCTAGTCTGAGCGGTACTGAGAAAAACTCTCTGCTTACAAGTCCTTCTAGGACCTCATACCTGAAGTCACCGTATCTCAAGGAGAAAGGCAGCTTGCACTGCAACTTCCACTACAGCACAGTTTTGTGTGTGACACTTCAGAATGTTGGGAGAGGCACAGGACCCTAGGAGTCCTAGGGCAGTCTTTCATCTAAGCAGTTCGCTACACGCAGAGCACCTTAGGTAGAAAAGTTGAATAAGGGAAGAGCCAGGGAGGTAGCTAGGTCTCTTTTGACCTGCCAGAAGCCAGAGACACTTACGCTGCGTGTCAACCTGGAGATGGTGCCTGATGGGACTGGCCTTGTTTTCCCACTTTGAAAGCTCCTCTTATGCGCCTTGAAGCTCCCTTAAAAACACTGTGGTTGTCAGCCTTATACTCACGGCAGGCATGGCTGTGAGAGGGAAAGAACGGTTTCACGAAGAAAGAGGGTATCCCAGTTTCTCGGTCAGAGCTCATCCTGTCCTGTTCTATAGCTAAAGGGAATCTCAAAGTGAGGCCTAGCTTCCAAGGAGGGCCCTGATACGCCAGGCAGCAGGGTAGGAGTGTGCAGCTTCCATGAGGCTTTAGTCGCACTTCTGCCTTAGTGTAACGGTACTAATCTTCTCAGGACTCCTGCTCCATTGCGTCTGAACCCGTTTCCGTACAAAGACACTGAGTTCCCCCCAGGCTCTCCTGAGTTGGAGATCAACATTCAGACACGTAGACCCTTCGGAGTACCCGTGTCTGTGCCGAGTGAAGGGCAGCATGATGCACGCTCCCTCGGGGGAGCTCGATTTCCTCAGCTCACCAACAGCCTCAGGAACACGGTTGTAGTAGGTGCAGCATGCCATGCAAGTCTGCCTGCTTACAGTAGTCCGAGCTGTCCTGAGGAAAACTCTTTGCTTACAATTCCTTCTACCAGCTCCTAGCTGAAGTCAACCAACCTCTAGGAGAAAGTCGGCTTGTGGTCCAAGTGCAACTAGAGCACACTTTCTGGTGTAACACTGCAGGCTTGTGGAAGATGCCCAGGAGCCCAGGACACCTAGGGAATTCTTTCATTGAGGCAGTTCGCTACACGCAGAACACCCTGCATAGAAAAGTGGATTCTCCAAGGACCCAGTGAGGAGCTAGGTCTCTTTTGACCTGTTAGAAACCACAGATGCTTCTTCTGCGTGTCAGCCTGGAAATGGCGGCCTTAGGAGACAAGCCTTTCTTTCCCGTCTTGAAAGCTCCATTCATGCGGCCTTGAAGCTACCTGAAAAACACTGTGGTTGTCGGACTTGTCCTCACTCCAGGCATGGCTCTGGAAGAAAATGAGTTTTCTCGAAAGAAAGAGGGTGCTGCTTCCAGGCCCTGGTGGGGAGCATATCCTGCATTGCACTAGAGCGAAGGGGAATCTCAGCGTGCGCCCTACCCTCGACCTAAGCCTCTGATTTGCCCTCCAGAAGGGTAGTGGTGCAGCATTTTCCTTGAGGCCTTAGTCGCAGTTCTGCCTTAGTTTAAAGGTACTACTCTTCTCAGGACTCCAGGCCCACTCATGTCAGTACCCATTTCCGTACAAGAACTCTGAGTACCCCAGGACTCCCCTGGGCTTGCTGGGCCACACTCAGACCCGTAGGCCCTTCAGTGTGCCCCTTTTTAGGCCGAGTGAAAGATAACAAACTGCACTCTTTCTTGGGAAAGCCAGATTTCCTCAGCTCACCATCAGCCTCAGGAACACGGCTCTAGCGAGGCCAGCAAACCATGGAAGTCTGCCTCCTCACCCGATTCTGAGCTGTACTGAGTAAAACTCTCTGCTTTGAAGTCCTTCCAGGACCTCATATCTGAAGTCACCGTATCTCAAGGAGAAAGACGGCTTGCATTCCAACTTCCACTAAAGCACAGTGGTCTGTGTAACACTTCAGGCTTTGGGACATGCACAGGGCTCGTAGAGACCTAGGGCAGTCTACTGTCTAGGCACTTCACTACACGTACAACACCCTGTGCAGAAAAATTGATTCTGGGAAGAGCCAAGCAGGTAGCTAGGTCTCTTTTGACCTCTTAGAAACCACAGCTACTTGTGCAATGTGTCAGTCTGGAAACAGGACCTGATGGGTCTAGCCTTGCTGTCCCATCATGAAAGCTCCTTTTATGCGCCTAGAAGCTAGAAGCTAACTGAAAAACACTGTTGCTGTCGGGCTTATACTCACGACAGGCATGGCTGTGAGAGGGAAAAAGAGGTTTCACGAAGAAACACGTATTCCAGTTTCTGACTCAGAGCTCATCCTGTCCTGTTCTCTAGCTAAAGGGAAACTCAAAGTGAGGCCTAGCTTCGAGGGAGGGCCCTGATATGCCATGCAGCGGAGTAGGCGTGCAGCAGCTTCCCTGAGGCCTTAGCCGCTCTTCTGCTTTAGTTGAACGCTACTAAGCTTTTCAGGACTCGTAGACCCCTCGCGGCAGCACTCGTTTCCGTACAAGGACCCTGAGTACCCCCAGGCTCCCCTGGGCTTGCTGGGCCACACTCAGACCCGTAGGCCATTCAGGGTGGCCCTGCGTAGGTCGAGTGAAGAGTCACACGCTGCCCTCTTCCTTGGGCGAGCTAGATATCCCCAGCTCACCAACGGCTTCATGAACACGGTCCTAGCAAGTCCAGCATACCATGGAAGTCGTCCTAGTTGCCCTAGTCTGAGCGGTACTGAGAAAAACTCTCTGCTTACAAGTCCTTCTAGGACCTCATACCTGAAGTCACCGTATCTCAAGGAGAAAGGCAGCTTGCACTGCAACTTCCACTACAGCACAGTTTTGTGTGTGACACTTCAGAATGTTGGGAGAGGCACAGGACCCTAGGAGTCCTAGGGCAGTCTTTCATCTAAGCAGTTCGCTACACGCAGAGCACCTTAGGTAGAAAAGTTGAATCAGGGAAGAGCCAGGGAGGTAGCTAGGTCTCTTTTGACCTGCCAGAAGCCAGAGACACTTACGCTGCGTGTCAACCTGGAGATGGTGCCTGATGGGACTGGCCTTGTTTTCCCACTTTGAAAGCTCCTCTTATGCGCCTTGAAGCTCCCTTAAAAACACTGTGGTTGTCAGCCTTA